>NW_027104338.1:600000-877877 GCF_902728285.1 Clytia hemisphaerica
AATATGCGGTGAAATGGTAAAGGAAACCGAGATTGCTAGAGATGTCGAAGTAGATATTGGATATGATAAGAATGGATTTTCTATGAAAAGTATCTTCGTTGGTAACCCACTTTCAGAAGGGGTTTGGGACGGCAGTACATGCTTTTCATGGCGTAAAAGTGTCATTGACCGAGACGGAGTAGAAAGAAGTAGCACTTGTGAAACACTTTGCAGATTTGCTGAAATTTTATACATCACCTATAAAGAAATCACTCGATGTAGCTTTGAAGAAGGATGCTCAGTATTGGAATACAGTATCAAGGTTGTATTAGACCCACAAGGTACAGCCAAAAATGAACTTAAAAACTGTTATCTTTACGGTGGAAACTCTGGTGATGTAGTAGCTGACAAAATATGGATAGATGTTGACAAATGCAACCAGAAAGCACACCGAAAGGAATCCTGTGATCGCATCAAAACAAACGTGTTTCTTCAACGAGGTCAAATCATCAACATGAACCAAGATGTCAATAATCATCCATTCATGGTAAAATTCTATGGTAGCAGACTCTGCACCGCACTTCGACAGTACAATCGAGTCACTAAAAGCTATCGATGTTCTGTAATGTGTTACAATGTTTTTGACAGCGATGACGAAGAAAGCCGAGGTATCGAGTATGCTGAATATGAGCGAACAATGGAGTGTTCATCGGATGGTGGATGTGTCGGATATCCAAGCAAATATTTCAAAATCACTGCTAAAAATGATACCAGCTCTAAAGGAAACGATAACAACTCTAAAGGAAACGATAACAACTCTAAAGGAAACGATGGTCTAGTCATCAAACCGAGTCTTATATCAGCTATAATTGTTTTCATGGCCTCCGTAGCTGTTTTGAAAATTCTTATTTAAAAAGAATAGTACCCGTGCAAAGAAACACTGAAACGTCAAAAACTTCGAAAAATCTTTATATATAATTTGTTTTAAGAACATTTTGAAAATGTTTTTTTCTTTAGTAGCACCAAACTCTGTATCTGTTTATGCATAAAGATGAGGCGTCTGTCATCATCACACATTAATTAATCCTGAACAATTTATAAGTAGACACTTTTATATTGTCTATATTCTGCCTATTACTTGCAATTAAGTTCATGACAACATATATGTGTTTAGTTAATTTTCTTGTTAATTCTTTTTCGCTATGATGAAAACATTAACTGGCTTATGGTATGTATGGATCTACGAATTTCCCTAAAAGTGTAAATCAATATTGATATTAATCATGCTTCTCTGGCTCTCCTTTAAGCAGATAGTTTTACCTTCCTGAAAAAGCTTCATGTTACAATCGCAAGAAGTGTAGGCTGCTGTTGAATCACGAGCGAAGCCAGAACCCCCCCCCCTTCTCAGGTTGTAAAATGTTAACGACTTTGGTTACGTGAGCTATTATGTAACAACAGGAAACCCATGTCCCATTTTTACGAGTCTCATCAGTGTACACCGTTTCTACTATTTGAAAGCAAATATCTACTAATCTAGATAGAAGTAAGGCAAATTTAACGATACTTCTTTTATTTACCCTCTTATCAGAACCTTTTTATCACCTTAAAATGACCTTCCTCTATGTTTTCCTGTTCAGCCTTCCTTATGACAATTTTTATGATTTTGTTATTTTGAAATATGAAAGTTAACCCCATTAACCCCCACTGGGATTATATAATCAAGTAATTAAGTTTTATTTTTAGGAGTAGGGACCTAGTATATATAGAGGTCAATTTTCTTTTATAAGTAGGTTAGTGAAGTCAAATATTGGAACTTCAACGATTATTTTCATAATGTAAGTGTAACTTTTCTTTTGTAACTCTAGGAGTTGGTTATGTCAAAGATTATTTTTATAGGGAACTGACTTTGTCTAAGTTCATTCTGTACTCGTCTCCCCTTTTGTTTTGTTTACTCTATCTGTTCATGAAATTAAGTAAGTTCAGATGGAGGGCTCGGAAATCCCATTACACCAACTATTGAACCAAGTTTTGTTTTGAATGTAGATTCTTTGTGCTAGACTGTTTCGACACTATCAATGTTTTAAAATTTCTTTTCCTTGAGTTTGAATTTCTTAAAATAATGTTTTCAAGATTATTTCGACCAATTTATCTAAAACCCCTTTTCGGATTTTCTCTGTTCTGATGCAAATTAGATTTTATGAAGGTAGGACAGGTAGGGCCTCGACACTGCTTATATTCTTCTAACGAAATTCTTTTAGAGGCTGCTTAATAAACGGTAGATCTTCTGTACGAAAATGTGCCGCTACTCGCTGATGTTTGACTAATAATATTTTTTAGCTGGCGAGGTGGTTGAAAAAGTAGAAGCGTGTTTTCAAAGGCATTATAGTTGGCTATAGATTACATTTACGTAGAAACAATGTTTTTCATTGGTTTTTCATCATTATTATTGACTTGATTTTCAGGGAAAAGTGTAACCTTTTCCCAACGATATATGATACTTGCATTTATGGATAACCTTTTTTTTCGAACATTTTTTCCGGTTTTCAACTGTCCGAAAAAGTGGCTTCCCCTGCCCGGATTGATGGGTACCCTATTAAGAACATTTGTGCCAATTTTCAACTTGATGACAATTTTGTCCAGGTTGTGGTGAAATATAGTTAAATCGACTATTTAATAATTTTCAGTAATAATAAATTAAACTTATCAATTTGAAATCTTCTTCGTTCTACTTGTTAATGATTACTTTGTTGACCGGGTTCGCCTTATTTTCGTCAAATTAAACTTTTCAAAATTTCTTCATGTAATAGTCAAGGTTACTAAAACAAAAGACTTACTGTTCTTTACAAACTGTTACAGCAAGCTGGCAAAAAGGGTCTTTCAATCGGACTGGCTTCAAATACTTCAATAAACTGAGATTGCTTGATGAACTACTCTCTTTCACTAACTCCTCATCCAGCATATCTTCCAATAACATATCTAGAAGTTAACAAATACTACAGTGTGTCCCAAAAAAGCCGACAAATTTTTTGTTAAAGTAAAATCCTCAAAACTCATTATCTAGAATAATTGAAATAACATTACAATTATAATGAAATCGGCTATACCCGTTTAAAAGTCTTTTATATAGTTTTTTGAGAGCTTTCGAATGGTATACACAATGTTGTCTGAAAATAAGTTTGAAATTTTCAAAAATTTTCGACCTTAGGGTTTTGCCTGGGGAAAAAAGAAATTGCCCAAAAAAGGGATGTTCCACCAGTGGGATTTTAGGGGATTTTTTCCTGAGGCATAAGCGTCCTATAGAGAAGGTCTGGAGAAAGTTTCAGCTAGATATTATTTTTTCCTACAAACAGCCTGTACCTTTCTAACACGACCACACTAAGATTGAAATATCAAGTCATAGAATTTGTCATAAATTATGAGGATTTTACTTTGAATATAAATAAGTCCAATTTTTTCGGGAAACACTGTATATAAAGGATTTGCTTTCAAACTAACCCGGTCGGTATACAATAGCATACCGCAGTGATTCTAAAAAAGACATCAAAATTACTGTTTGTTGTCCAAGCTCTTAATCCCATCATCTTTTGCATTTAATTGCTTTTACAAGTCAATTATACTTATTCACAATACGAACGCAATGCATGTATTACGGATCAAGATGAAAAGGATTGTGGGATTAAATTTCGGTCAAATGTCAAAAGTAGTAATTACGACGTTTGCATAGCGGTGTGCTATTTATTTATCGTTTAAGCAAACAACACAAATCAAAAAGAAATATAAAAATTATTTCATTAGTCATTTACATACTCTTACCCCATTACCTCAATTATTAGCATTTTAGTAAATTTTAAAGCTCTCTACAATTTATTCGGATACACACGGTCTACTAAGATGACAAGAATAGGAGAATATTGCTTAGTATTGCTAATGCAGTTGAGTAAGCTTGTGTGTCAGTTTGTTTCATGGGACAAAAAAGTGAGGGAATTCCAAAAGACACGCTGATTTTGTCCCTGGGACAAAACTGAGAGAAGCACAAGTGTTATTAAAAGAAAAATGGATTGGAGACACAAGAAAGCGTTTCAGGTTGGTTGGATGACGCATTTTGCATTGCACCAACGGGTATCCGGAAAATTCCCCGACCGACAATTCCCCGACGGATCATTCCCCGACCGGACAATTCCCCGACAGACAACTCCCCGACCGGACAATTCCCCGAACGGACAACTCCCCGAACGGACAATTCCCCGAACGGACAACTCCCCGAACGGACAATTCCCCGACCGGACATTTCCCCGAACGGACGATTCCCCGACAGACTATTCCCCGAACGGACGATTCCCCGAACGGACAATTCCCCGATTAATGAAGAACTGACAGGAGAAATCTCATGTTTTTTCAAAATGTAATTAGTTTTTTGTGTAAATTGCCACCGTAACGAACTTGCGAGCGTCGCTTCACGAATATACTGGAAAGAGAATTTTAATTCAAAAACGGCAGGGAAATAACCAGAAGTCAAGAGATCAATTATTCAAAGTAAAAAGCCACAATTTTTTGAAAAGGTCCATTGTGTAAAAAAACAAATAAACCTTGAGTGGGGAGGAAGAAAAAGATTATCTTTATTGTTTAAGGTTAGGCTATTAAACAAACAGAAGTATAAATTTTAACGCTGCAACGAAACCCCAACAATTCACATTAATTTCTTTGGCCTTTTCAATTAAAAAACGTGAGATTTCTCCTGTCAGTTCTTCATTAATCGGGGAATTGTCCGTTCGGGGAATCGTCCGTTCGGGGAATAGTCTGTCGGGGAATTGTCCGGTCGGGGAATTGTCCGTTCGGGGAATCGTCTGTTCGGGGAATTGTCCGTTCGGGGAATCGTCCGTTCGGGGAATAGTCTGTCGGGGAGTTGTCCGGTCGGGGAATTATCCGTTCGGGGAATCGTCTGTTCGGGGAAATGTCCGTTCGGGGAATTGTCCGTTCGGGGAGTTGTCCGTTCGGGGAGTTGTCTGTCGGGGAATTGTCGGTCGGGGAATTGTCCGGGATTCGCACCAACGCGAAAAAACTTCTCGTGTCCCCAAGCCTTAACGCGCTCTTCATTTCAAAATTTCAGTTTTAACTTTCAATAACGTCAACATGCTTCCTAAGTAGCATTGCAAACACAAAGAAATAACATACCAGACAGTTCTTTCTCAACCAGTGGTGGACATAACGAACCATCAATGATGGAATCCAGGGCCTCCTTTCCATCAGCCGTCAAACTTTCCATACTACTGAAGAAGGCAAAATCTGAATCCGAATCCATGGAGACAAGATTTTCAGTTTCATGTTTTTCTTTTGATGTAATTTCGGATTCATCATCGACATTGTAATCACTTTTTAATGTTGCGTTCTTGAACTGTTGATCACAAAACTTTTCAACTTCTTCATTCAAATCGAGCGTTTCTATTGTAAAGAATGAATATCTAACGTTAAAGCCAAATTGACAGAATAAAAATGTGAGGCCTGGGACCATGTTCGCACGTAACGATACCGTTTCGCTCCAAAATGAAATGTAGCTATTGGTTACATTCAAGTCGTTTACGTCACTTCTAACCAATTCTTTTCAATTCTAATTCTTTTCGTTACGGAGCAAAACAGGATCATAACGTGCGAACATGGATTGAATCGCTATGAAAAAAGGATGAGCTTGCAAAAAGATAGCACATTTCGTCTGTTGGCTGTTCTAATTCACATCAATTCATGTCAAAATTACATAAATAATACAGACCATTAATTTAGAGCGCTTCGACATGAATAAGTGAAGACTTTATCACAATCTGTATACATTTTTAAATTTTTTACATGTTTACTCTCTTCTGATTGGCTAAAACTATTTGATTACTGAATGAGCTCGCACGCGCGCTTTTGGAAGTTGAAATTTTTCAGCTACCAAAATTGCACAAAATTGCACAGTAGAGCTCGAAAGAGCTCTAACTTTGTGTACAAATATTTACATTTTCTGACGTCATTGAGCTATTTAAGGAAATTTTGGTCGCAACGCACTGCCCGCTAGGTGAATGGAAACCCAGCTGTTTCCATCGATCGCGCGAGCGTGCACGCTAGGGCAAAATTTCCTAAAATAGCCTATTGACCTCACGAATTAAATTTTCTTGTACACAAAAAGTGTACGCTCTTGTACGCTTTTGTGCTCTTTTCTACGCTGAAAAATTTCAAGTTTTTGAGCGTACAGGAGCGCACATCTCAATTGATAATTTTTCAACCAATCAAGAAAGAGAAAAACTGCTGAGTAAACAAAAAAATGTAAACATACAGATTGTGTATGTTTTTGATGGAAATCAAACATTGATCGCGCGGAGTGTGCGGCCAAATCTATTTTAAGAATTTTGGCCTAGCGTGCACCCTCGCGCGATCGATGGAAACAGGCCTTAAGAATAGAAACAATGATCTCTATTTCTGATGAAAAAAGAAACATTTTACATTTTATTTGTAAAAATCAGCACACAGCTTCATACATGTATGCATTGTCTTTAAATAGTTTTGTGTTATGACCTCCTTTAGCTTGACCCTCTGATTAAGACATGCATGGGTAGCTGCTTTCTTTTTTTCTAACTCAAAACCTACAAAACATACCTTATAAAGAAAATATCAGATACAACAAATCCAAAAAGGCTTTCCGGTAATAAATCTAGATAAAAAAAAATCACTAGAACCTACAACAGATACCTTTATATAAAATACTATCTTTTTCAAAGCTAAAGCAGGTGAAGTAAAAAAAAAATACACCGTTTTTGCTGAAAGTAGACCACAGTATTCATGATATGCACCATTGCAATGTCTTCCACGGACCCTACAGCTGATTAGTTGTAAGTGACGTATTGACTGATTTTACGTCACTTGCAACCAATCAGCTGCTGGGTCCGTGATATAATGTTAGAAGACATTGAAATGGTGCATATCATGAATACCACTGCAGAACCTTGGTCTTGACTGTTGAAGTTATATTTGACACTGTAATGACTTCAAAATTTCTAGGATCACGCAAGCCAAATTGTGACGTCATTTCATTCAAGATGGCCCATTATTTTGCTTCAAATAGGGGAAGAAAAGCTCTATCTAGTGTTGTAGATAAAGATTAAGATATATGTAGTACCTATCTTCAAGTCTTGAAAAACAATACAATCTTCAATATTCTCCAATGTTGTTTTACATTCAATATATTGAGGGATGGTCAGAAGGCTTTGTTGAAAAAAACTGCTCCTTTCTTGTGTATACTAAAAGAAAAACACAGAAGAATTCAAAGTATATATTAAAGTATGTCAGAGTTTAAGAAAGCAGGAAAATTTTAGCACCATGAATAATTTATCAATACTTTTTATAGGTGATAGAATTTTGGTTTAAAAGCAAAACAGGAATTGAAAGGATAAAACGACATAAAAGTTTAGAGATCTTCTTTTTTTACATGGTGGAAAGTTGGAAGGAAAACGCTTAATATGCTTTTGTATAATAATTCATTCTGTATAAATGCATAGTCTGTGAAGAAAAAGGTATAAAAGACTTTGTATTAGCTTTTTATGATTAAAAATTGATTTGCTCAGCTTTTCATCACGTTACCAACAATCCTCTTCGGATTGGTTCACTATTTAAAATTAAAACTCATATACATCACAGACATAAGTATACCAAAGTCCAGAAAACTTTGAAGAGTGTCCAAAATCATTTCAACATAGATACAGATAAAAAGATACACAGACAAGCAAATGTCATCAGATTCTACTTTAAATGTACCGAGTGTGCTACTAATAAGTTACCTGACATTTTAGGTTTTTGAACATAACTTTTGAACCAATGAAGTAAAATTAAAAAGTAATACACCAAATTTTAAGTTGGACTTTCCTCTGAATGAAATCTTTGAAAAATCTTTCTGCTACTGCCTGCAATATCAAAACAAAGAGGGTAACATATTTGTGGCACACCCGGTAGCTAAGAAAAAAGGAAGGATAATAACTTTTTTTGTTAAGAGAAGGTAAGACTATTAAAAAAGAAATCAAACACTTACTAATTCCAGAAAGTTTTTACCAAGAAAGGTAGGCATCTTTGTTCCCTGTATTTACCTGAATTACAAAAAAATTAAAAGTAGTTGAAGGGAACTTTTTTTGACCCAAACATATTGATGTTCAAAATTTTGGAAAAAAACACAATGCCCCAAACATGTGCAGTCTAGTTTGGGACTCTCCAGGGGATTAAGGTAGGGTCAAAATGCCTGCAACGTTACAAATCATTTCTAGAAGCTCATTTTGGGCTCAAGTGAAGGGTATCAGTAAGTAAACGAAGATTCAGTCTAGGCAGATGCTTTTGCAAATTACGCAAAATTTATAAATCAAAAAACATCTGCCTAGACTGAATCTTATTTTACTTAGTTATACGCTCCTTTTGAGCCCAAAATGAGCTTATGAAAGTGATTTGAACCCGCCTTATTCCCTTTGAGCTTTCTATAAGTTCAAAATCACCAAGTGGTCTGAAAAAGTTTGGGTGGTGTGGTATTTTTTCGGCTCCGAGGAAACCCCAATATTTAAAGCATGCTTTAATTTTTTAGTGTGACCCCCCCCCCCCCCCAATATAGACCTTTTGCTACTTTAATGAGGTAAAATTTCGCAGGGATTAAATTTTGTGGATTTCGCAGATTTGGGTGTCTTCCACAAAATTAAGTCCCAATGGAAATTTGGAAAGGCCTTTATATCCGAATTATTTTTAATGGCATCAAAGAAGTGCTAATAGCAACAACCAACACAACATGCATGTTTCTGTAGTAAAAAGCACAAAATTGTCAAAATATTGTCTCTCAATACTGCCATCCGAAAAATTAAGTCAGTTGTTGTGCGCAGATTTTTAATACTTGCACAGATTTGTAATACCTGCGCAGATTTGTAATAGATTTTGCGCGAATTTGTAATACTTGAGCTGCGCAGAAATGTAGTACTTCTCTGCCCAGATTTGTAATTTGGAATATAGATTTTTACTTCGAGGGCATATGTTTCCCACGAAGAAAAGTTTCGAAAAAAAGACTTAGAAAATATCAGAAAATCACACAAAGGTTGTATATATTTTGTATGAACATTAACTTTAATGAAAATTAGCTTTTGGCAGTTGGTTCTTTCAATACAAACATGGGATTGGAAATAATTTTAAGCATTTTCATTTTTCTTATAAGCATCAACTTTATAAGAAACGAATCAATATATTTTAATCTAATGAAAATTGGCTTTTGGCTGTTGGTTCTTTCAATACAAACATGGGATTGGGAATAATTTTAATATTTTCATTTTTCTTATAAGCATCAACTTTATAAGAAACAAAACAATATCTTTTAATCTAATGAAAATTGGCTTTCGGCTTGGTTCTTTCAATACAAATATGGGAAATCAATATTTTCTTATCATATCATCTTATAAGCTGTTCATCAATTTTGGTACTACCTCTTGAAATGATAAAATGTTGACAAAAATATTTTTATATCATAACAGTGTGCTTATAGAGTGCTTATAAAGATAAATACGTCCACGTTATTCTCCGTAACTTGTTTACTTTGAAATAAACAGTTACTGACAAGAAATAATTTTTATTTTAGGAGTTATTGATTAGTTTCCTATAAAAGCAGTGCTTATAAAAAATAAATACCGGGTGACCCACAAAAAAGTTCAGACGTTTCCCGACGTCTTGAGGCCGAACAAATGTCCCAAAGTGCTTGGAGTTTTGATATTTAGAAAGTAGATATACTAACTTAAAATTTGAGCTATCACTTTTTAAATTTGACCTACTTGTTCTCTACTTATGAGCTTTTAAAGTCAAAATTCACTTTTCGGAAAGTGTAAAAAACACGTAAAAAAGGGGTATCAAATTTGGTATTTTTAGACGTTTTTGATATACAGTTTTTGAAAAAAATCTGAAAAATCTACAAAAGGCGCCAATTTTTATAAAACTAGTCTTGTTTTAAAACAAAAATTACTTTTAAAGGTGTTTTTATTGATTATTAATGTCATAAAACTCGTTAAATAAGTCAATTTGTAAGTGATTTTCTAATTGATTGCATAATTTTAATACCTCTTTTTTACGTGTTTTTTACACTTTCCGAAAAGAGAATTTTGACTTTAAAAGCTCATAAGTAGAGAACAAGTTGGTAAAATTTAAAAAGTGATAGCTCAAATTTTAAGTTAGGATATCTACTTTCTAAATATCAAAACTCCAAGCACTTTGGGACATTTGTTCGGCCTCAAGACGTTGGGAAACGTCTGAACTTTTTCGTGGGTCACCCGGTATGTTCATGTTATTCTTTGTACCTTGTTTACTTCGAAATAAACAATTACAGACAAGAAATAATTTTTATTTTACGAGTTATTGATTAGTTTCTTATAAAAGCAGTTGTTATAAAAAATTACAGTATGTCCGTGCTATTCTCATAAACAATTTTTATATTACCATATAAATTTCTTATAAAGTCACTGCTTAGAAAAGAAATATTAATTGATTATTTATTCGATGTGCTCAATAATCACAACTTTATTTGGGTATTATTTTCTAAGTTTTTTTTAATGCATTTTGTTTGCAGAATAGAATTTGGTTACCAATGAAAATATCAATTCCAAATTACAAATCTGCGCAGAGAAGTATTACATTTCTGCGCAGCTCAAGTATTACAAATTTGCGCAAAGTTTATTACAAATCTGCGCAGGTATTACAAATCTGCACAGAAAGTATTACAAATCTGCGCAGGTTTCACAAATCTGCAAAAGTATTACAAATCTGCGCACAACACAGTACCCAATTAAGTCCTTGCAAAACCTAAAAGTTTTGTGGATGTGCTTAACCACAAAATTTAATCCCCCCTAAATTGGACGCCATGCTCTTCAAACTTTTACTTTCGATTTTCAATTTCTTCTATCTCTATATTTTGATATGCTTAAATTGGATTCTACCATTCTTGCATGAAGCTTTGCTAGCAATTTTTAAGCAGAAGGCAATTCTTTTACGGGCCTCTTCTTTTTTGATCTCTTAATTTGTCAATCTTAAAATTTGAGGTGTGAAAACATTTTTTCCCTTTTTCTAATCTTCATTTTTGAACAATTTCAAGAGCACTTTGAAATCTGAACACTCACTCTCATTTTCTTTTTCATTTTTAAATATCTAATTTTCAAATTTTCAAAGTCGTTCAAAATCTTTCAAGGTCACCCTCGAATGTTTGCCCACAATGACTAGCCATGATGGCTGAAATATTCCTAACATAAGAATAGTTTTATAATACTCCTGATTGTGGTATGTAGATTTAAGCAATGCAAGATCTTCTTCCCTTGCCACTAGATTGGAAGAAAGCAGCAGTTTCAATTCGATTTGCTTTCAAAATAACCATATCCTTTTTCACTTTTCTTGAAAAATCAGCTTGGTGAAAGTAGCAAAAAAATGCTTTAGATTTTGATAATGTTCTTGAAACATATTAAAATTATCTTATGTAATTTTTTTCTTCGAAAATACAAGACATTGTATTATTGGTTGATTTTCCTTGAAAAATACTGTAAGTTGGTCTAATGTCAACATCCCTCTTCTAATACCGACACACTGTTTTAGAGATATGAAAAATAGGAAGGTCGGGATCACTGATAAACAAAATATTTTTTCCTCTTTGATCGCTTAGCTAAGAATATTATCTCTAAAGAAGGGTGTTGAAATTAGAAGAGGGGTGTCATATTAGACCA
Source organism: Clytia hemisphaerica (assembly GCF_902728285.1). NCBI lineage: Eukaryota > Metazoa > Cnidaria > Hydrozoa > Leptothecata > Clytiidae > Clytia > Clytia hemisphaerica. The sequence continues at coordinate 611,721 of NW_027104338.1, forward strand.
ACTTACCATACAAGAATTTACAAGTGTTTTTCTCGAGCGAACCCCAATAAAACCCCATAGGGTTACCCATATTCACGAATTAAATCTTGATTTATAGAAAGCTGGTAAAATAATTAAATGTATTCGATCATTCTGTGAGCATTGGTTCGATAGCTCTCATTCGTTCTGACATGTACTTGCGCTACTTTGAGAATCCCGGCACTTTTGTCACAACAGTGGAGCTGCACTAGAGAGCCAACTTAATGACCTCAAACCCGTCTCACTGATCCACTGAGCCCTTGCGACGCAAGTTCATTGCGAACGAATGAGGCCGCCCTGGCGGGACGCCTCACCTTTAGCCTTGTGTTACACACTGATCGAATACACCCTTATAATGGTTTGCTTTACATACGACTCGAACACTTTTGAGTGAAAAATCACTTGTGGTTTTTTCTCACGCATGCGTAATACAAGTTAGGGAAATCAATTTTCCCTAACCTGAAAATAATTTTCCCGAACTTAGGCTCTAATTTGTGACAGTTTAAAATTTTTGATTGAATTGTCTTATTTGAAGGTCTGATAAATAAGTTTTGATTTAATTAATTGTTTAAAGGATACACTCAAATTTAAAGAGTTCGGGAAATCAAATTTCCCAATCTGGGAAATTTTATTTCCCTAATTTGAGAAATCACATTTCCCGATCCAGAGAAAGAATAGAATAAAACAAGCAAGGTCACAATTCGTGATATTTCCTTTCCCTAGCTTGTAGAAAGTAATCATTTTAAAAACTCGTGATCTCTCTTTTCCCGACTCATCCATAATCAGTTTAGAAAAACTTGGGATTTTTAATTTCCCGATGCAATTCTGAATGGGCAACTAAAATGTTAAAAATATTAGTTTTCCACGTGTGGAAATACGTGGAAATCTGTTTTCACTAACACATTGGTAATACACTTCCAGCATGGGAAAATAGGTTTCCCTAGTTTCCTTACTTTTCCCAGACTTAAAATTCTAGACTAATGTGATCAAATAAAAAACCACATCTGAAAATGAACAATCCCTAGGCTAAGGAATCAAAAAATTTTTCCTGTGATCTTTGTCTTAATGCAGGGGAGTAAACCTAAGATCTCGATAACTACTTTTCCAAAATTAAAAAATAATACATCAAAATTTAAGTTTCCCTTTCTTCTTTACCATGAAAAAAGAATTTTGTTAAAATCCAAATTCTTTTCGGACACAGTTACCCTCCAAACTGTTATACTTTTTCGTGGGTCAACCGGTAGATCCTGAGATCACATTTTTTGTTGATTCCACACGATTTACCCTTGTCTTTCACTGTCCCTATCATTGACAATAAAACAAACGATTTTCTGTGAAGAGTCTTATAAACATTCCAACAACTTCCATCGTAATGATCTGTCTCAGCTCTACCATTTTTAACATGTTCCGAAGATTGAGCCGAGAACGCTCACAGAATGCCAGCGAGCTTCCGCGTGGGTGAAAAACTTTAATCTGTCAATCATCTTCACAAGCGAAGAGACGCGAAGCGATTCTAGCTTTACGATAGTGCCGTGGATAATCATTGAATAGTATTCAATCATCATTATCCCATTATTTTCATTCCTAGAACTTTTGCAAAAAAAAGGAAAAATACAAAAATTGTATTTTTTACTGCTCTATTCACATACTGAATTTGAAAAATCTTCTACGTGGCATTTTTTTGTAAACTTTAAAAAACTGATTTTTGTCCTGCTTTTGTGGGACTTTAGCTTAAGTGCTTGCGTGCGACATAGGGTACAAAGTCCAAATATGTGTTTCCCGTAATTTTTGTATGAAGAGTAAGTCTATACAACTATGCAGCATTTTTGTTTTGATTTAACTTTGTATTTTAATGACCAGCCAGGTCATTTATTTGAGGGCTATGCATGTTAACCTCCACTGATGCACAAGTTACCCTATCTCCACGGTTACTGTTTCAACCCTTCCTTATACAATACGGATAGTCAGAAATATTGTTCCTGTTTGTTGTGGCATGGCCCGTGGCACGTGCGTTTTGGAAAAATGACCCTACAAGATTTGACTATATCTTTTTATTCCATGAAGCAATTACTTTCAAATAAAAAATATATTGACAGTGAATGGGTAAGCTTTCTAGAAATCCAAACAAAAATTGCATAGCTTTTACCAAAAATAGCACTTTACTTTAGGATCAGAAACAGTCAAAAACCAGCTTTTTCCAATTTTCATTGAGTTACAGGAATTAATTCCTTGTTTGTTTTTATCTAAAATTTTCAGTATCGGTGGCCAACATGGTTCCCTCGCTCATATCAAGGAGGGGTGGGACGGGGTTAAGAGAATTAAAGTTTCTAAGTAAAATCTTAATTATCACCCAAAAAAGTGCCTTTTAAATAGATAGTCCCAGCCTTATCCCTCCTTCAGTAAAGCTTCCTATACTTTTTGTCCTTCAGTAAAACCAAAAATATTGGCCTTAATTGTTTGCTTTCAGTTCCTGTAGCCAGTAGTGTGACCCCCTGTATTTCCATTTTATTTTGCGCGGGTTTTTAAATAGAGATGTCACATGACTCAAATCCCGTGTCTTATTGGACTAGAGAAAGCGAAAGTGAAATCGCGCGATCTGATTGGATGAAAAATTTCCATGTAAACTGACACAAAAATAATTCTTAAACAAGATGGCGGCAAGAAAAGCACGTCTTTTGCTTTGGACGAAAAGTTTTATCTTATCTTTATCTCATTTACTTTAATTAGTAGAGGCTTCTTCAATGTTTTTGGGGAAGGTAAGTCTATAAAAGTTATTTGTTCTTCGGTGAAAAAAAGTGTTTAAAAAAGCATTTTTTGTGCTCAAGGTTTATTTTTCTTTGCAAATTTTGTCTTCAATCTTAAGGCCAGGCCCAATTGATAGTTTGGTTCATGTCCTCCGACCGACTCTAAATTTTTGAGAAAAATTGTTTCACTTTGAGTCGGAAAAATCAAATAAATTTTGTCTCCTTTCACATGATAACTATTGCGGTTCTTTTTAAATGACTGCTTTGATTCTTCTATAAACAACATCCACTTTGCGCACAGAAAATGTCCCGGTGTAACCCGTACTTGAAAACAGATATTTAGCACCTAAAAGTAGAGAGTCACAGCTGTATTCCTTTAAGCACACCCGAGAACACCTTAATCTCCAAATAGAAGTTATCTTGCGATCGCGGCGCGTGCCTATTTGGATCCGGGCTTTAGGCTATTTCTTTACATTCGCAGTTGGATTCCAGGATTGCACGATTGCTTTAGAGGAATTTCAGAAATTGAGGTTTTTGGTGGGAAAATGAAGGTTCCAGTTTTAGCTACTGACCGACCCATTTTTCAAAGATCCCAGAACACGAACCAAACAATCAATTGGGCCTGGCCTAAATATATAGTTGCCAACTTATGAGAATGGAAATGCGGGACAATGAGCAAGTGAAAAGATTGAGCTGGGGGTTTTTGGGGCGCTCTAAGCCCCCCCCCCCCCAACTGGGGTGTTAGGAAAAAATTTTTAGGCCTGAAATGACGTAGGAATGGTTAAAAACAATATAAAATTAGAAATAAATTTTCAACCAGATAAATATTAGGTGTACTGGACATGGTTCATGTAGTACTATTACATCTCTGTCCAACGCGTATCCGATGTATTGAATACGAATTTCTGAGTTTTCTCCAAAACGCGGGACATCTAAGGTATGCGGGCGGAACTCGGGACAAAGAGCTTAAATGCGGGACTGTCCCGCTCAATGCCGGACGGTTGGCAACTATGTAAATAGATGAATGAGTATTTCACTGATGGTTATGATTTTTCCACAGAACATAGTAAAACTATAGACTTTTTTTCAAAGAGGACATCCTGTTGAATAATTATGTAGTCCATCCATAAAAACAATTATAGAGCCATGCATAATTACTGTATCATGCATATTGTAATAATCAGTCAGGATTAACCGCCTAAATAGGAACAAATTTTTCGATTTCACAAATATTCTTATCTAGGATATAGGTACTTATCTAGGAATAATTTTTATTCTAAGCTAGGAACATTTTCTTTCTTCTCCAAATTTTTCCTTTCAAAACAAAGTTGCATGTTCAAGTTATGACTAATAGATGTAATAATACAAAGTGGTTTCTTCTTCCAAAAATCAGCACTTTTGGTGGGTGGAAGGGTGGAAAATCTTAGCTTTTGTAAAAAATATCTTAAATAGGAACATTTTAAGGCTCTCTTTACCAAAAAACGGGATTTGATGTGTAAATAGACCATTAATAAGCAGTGGAATCTGCCTGGAAACTTTAAAATGCAATAACTCAATACTGCAAATTGATGAATCTTTCTGAAATTTGGAACACAGTTAGAAAATACCTAAATGAAAACATAGATAATAATTGATACATGCGACTTTTTTTAGTTTTAGTGTAAAATAAAAATTTCTAAAATATTCTAATCTTAATTAAGAATTATTCCTAGAAAAGTACCTATATATATCCTAGATAAGAATATTTGTGAAATCGAAAAATTTGTTCCTATTTAGGCGGTTAGTCCTGACTGATAATTATGCATGGTTTTATCATTGTTTTTTGCAAAGTGAATTTATGAGCACTATATTGTGCACGTACCTTTAACTTCTATCCCAAGCGAAAATTTGCTATAAAATTTGCTATATAAATCACATCTTCAAACCGATGATTTTATCAAAATGACCTTAAATGGTTTGGCTTAAAGCCACGAAAACTTTCTCGGTTTGGTAGCTAGGACTGCGAAAAATGCTGTTTTAAAATGGTGTACCCTAGCAGTGAACAGCAAAAAAATTACCAGAAGCCGAAACACGAACTTAGAATCTGAAGTTGATCAGATTGCCGCGCGGGCGGCACGCATCTAAGCAATCTAAGCAGTGGTTCTTTGGTTTTAAATATTTATTTTGCTGTTAAATGAAAAAAAATTAGTTTGAACGGTGACAGAAAGGATCTTCATCATCCCTCAACTTTTAACAGCAAGTATCATATATCAAATAAAGTCAATCAATAAGAGGTTTTTGCAAGTCGCGCGGGCGGAAGGAGTGCTCTTTTAGTGAACGAAACTTACCTTGCAAAATCAAGTGGATATTCTATGATAAAGAAGTACAGAGGTAATCAAATTTGTCGAATTTGTCAAGAATTAAATCAAAACTGCCCAACCAACAAACCATCTTTGTACATTTTTGTTATTGTTTTATTTTTATGTTTTGATGATTTCGACAGACACGATTCGTGATTTGAATAAAAATGTTCGATATCATTCGACGAATATCGTTCGATTTCATTAAGGCACCATTTACACTAGAATAACTAGAAGGAAAAAAAGAGTGATGCGCGGGCGGCGACGGGTGTGTTGTGCCGCCATGGATTATGTGGTGTATTTGGCATTAAGGCTATTACTCTTGCTTTATTAGAGGGATTTTTAGAGTGTCTCTTATTTTGCTAGCAACTTGCGAATTGAGGTGGAGTCTGGCTAGTCTCATCTGCTGGACTACATAATAGACCTTTTTTCAAAGAGGCCACCCTGTTGAATAATTAAGAAAAATGCCGTTTTAAAATGGTGTACCCTAACAGTGAACAGCAACAAAATTACTGGAAGCCGAAACACGGACTTAGAATCTGAAGTTGATCAAATTGCTGCGCGGGCGGCCCTCATCTAAGCATAGCAATCTAAGCAGTGGTTCTTTGGTTTTAAATGTTTATTTTGCTGTTAAATGGAAAAAAATTAGTTTGAACGTTGACAGAAAGGATCTTCGTCATCCCTTGACTTTTAACAGCAAGTATCAAGTATCAAATAAGGTCAATTAATGAGAGCTTTTGCAAGTCGCGCGGGCGGGCGATAGGAGTGCTCTTTTAATGAACGAAACTTACCTTGCAATAACCAAGTGGATATTCTATGATAAAGAAGTACGGAGGTAATCAAATTTGTTGAATTTGTCAAGAAATAAATCAAAAATGCCCAAGAACCAACAAGCCATCTTTGTACATTTTTGTTTTATTTTTATGTTTTGATGATTTCGACAGACGATTCGTGATTCGAATAAAAATGTTCGATCGTTCGACTAATATCGTTCGATTTTATTAAGGCACCATTTACACTAGAATAAATAGACCTTTTCGCCTTTCCGTCCGCCATCTTGAATTGTATGCAAAAATACAGGAACGAAAATGCCGTGGTTGGATTTAGTTGGAATGTATGCAAAACATATGCAAGTTTACACAAAGACTAAAAAGACAACAAAGTATCTTATAAATAAATATCATGATCATTAGAACAATAAAAGATGGAATTTCTTAATCCAAAAGGAAATATTTACAGAACAACAAAAGCCTTTTAGGAATTTGTTCTTAAAGACATTGCATATTCTGTTTTCATGTCATTAAAAAATTCCACGAAGACCGAGTACACACATCAAACTTTCAAAACATGCAAACTGAAAGCAGTAATTATGACGTCACACTTTATCAATGTTTTGATCTGATCATTTGGCGGCTCTATTCCCAGGAGAATAATTTGCCGTCAGCCGAATAAGGATTGTTTTTTACCTTCGCGGGTGATTTTTTCAGTTTGAGTTTATGTCTAATGTTATTGATTTTTGAAGTGCTTGTTCTAAGAGATGAGCGAATATAATTATTTTTAGTTTTCAAGAGAAGCAAATTTAATCTTTCTTCTACAAGATTACACTTAAATATAATGCCAATTATGCATGTAAGTTTTTAATTAATACTTTCTTTTTGCATATGTTTAGCATACTTTCTAAGGGAATTTCACCACGGCAATTTGGCCACCATAATTTTTGCATACAATTCAATATGGCGGATGGAAAGGCGAAAAGGTCTATAGAAGGAAAAAAAAGAGCGATGCGCGACGGGCGGTGGGCGGCAGCGGGTGTTGTGCCTCCGTGGATTATGTGGTGTGTTTGGGGTATTAAGGCTCTTACGACCACCCTGTCTCTATAGCGGCTTTATTAGAGGGATTTTTAGAGTGTCTCTTATTTTGCTAGCAACTTGAGAACTGAGGTGGGGTCTGGATCGCTTCGCAACCCTTTATACAATACGGCTAGTTATGGCTGGACTACACAATTATTCAACAGGACGTCCTCTTTGAAAAAAGGTCTATTATTCAACAGGGTGGCCTCTTTGAAAAAAGGTCTATTCAGAAACTTGGACCTTTTCACAGAATTTCAAAAAATCTGTTGGTTTTAGAGATATATTGAAAAGGTTTGCGTTTCGCGTTCCCATACCAAACGCAAGTGCAAGTAGTAGTGGTGGGTTTTCTTGGGTTTTTTTCTTCATCTTTAATGTTTAAACAAAAAATTTCGAAAACTTACTGTTACTTGATCATGGAATTTGAGATTGGATCAGCATCAGTAAAAAGGTTAGCAGAAAAACAATGATAAAACCATGCATAATTATTACAATTTACTAAACCTCTCAAATACCCCAGTTTCCTATGCCAACTGTACCGATGATCAGGCAAATTCCTCACCAAGCAAACTTCAATCCAATTCAGTTCCAATAATCAACAACTTTGCTTTTTTTAATGTACAAGGACTGTGCCCGCAAACTGTACCAAGCAAAGTTCCTTTTATCGAAAATAACATATGTCATAAAAGTTTACTGTTTGTTGGCCTATCAGAAACATGGCTCAACAACCATAAAGATGCAGAACTAAAAGTAGAAGGTTATACTTTGTTCAAATGTGATTCATCACGCAAGAAAAAATCAAGAGGGAGAGCAACTGGAGGAGTCTGCTTCTACATAAGAGATGATATAGCTGCTTCATGTGAAATAATCTACTCCCATAAATCACCAAGTGTACAACTCCTTTGTGTTTACTCAAAGACTGAAAACTTGGCTATGCTTGTAATATATAGACAGCCTGACGACAAGAGTAATGGAAATCCATCAACAGCTAAAGACCTTCTTACACCGCTCAAAGGTGCGAAACAAGCCCTTTCCGCCTTGGAACCTGTCCCAAACATAATTTTTGGTGGCGATTTCAATCTTCCAAAGTCAACATGGCCTGATGGACTACCCAAAACTGGATGCTCTATGGAAGAAAGATCAATGCTGAATGATCTAAATCGATTTTGCAACGAGTTGTTCATGTCCCAATATGTCAATCAACCCACACACAAAGATGGGAACACCCTAGACCTTGTCTTCACAAATAATGAAGATCTTATACATGACTACTCAATTTTACCAGTGTTACAAAGCACTTCACATCACAGTATTGTTATGGTATCAACTAGGCTCAAAGTTCAAAATTTTTCTAGTAATGATGATAAACCAGAACCACGTTCCAAATTCAACGCTTTGAATTTCTTCTCAGATGAAATTGATTGGAATAAGTTAAAGGAAGATTTGAATCAAATTGACTGGGATGTAAAACTTAACAGTGATGATCCACAAGAAATTCTTGAAAGTATCAATCAAATATGTTTGGACGTATGCAGAGGACGAATACCAATCAGAACAACCAAAGATACCAGGAAGAAATCAAAAGTTGAAAGATATCGCCGATCTCTTACGAAAAGAAGAAGAAAAATTACAAAGCAATTTTTAAAATGCACGTCCCAATCAAAGAAGACTAAAATAACAAAGGAACTTTTGACAATTGAAAAGGACTTACAAAAATCATTTAGGGATTCCAAGTGTTATGTTGAAAATATAGCAATCAATTCCATAAAGAAAAACTCAAAATATTTCTTTGCTTATGCGAGAAAGAAAGCAAAGATAAAAACGAAAATTGGCCCTCTGCTGAACACAAATGGTGAATTGACGCAACGAAGCAAAGAAATGGCTGAAATTCTGTCAAGACAATATGTTTCCGTCTTCAGTGCACCAAAACCATTCGATATAATACAGAGTGAAAATGATGAAGTCAACGTAGATATCATTTCAGATCTACAAGTTACAGAAGATGATTTAATAAAAGCAATCAACGATCTGTCCCAAACTGCAGCACCAGGTCCCGATGGTTTCCCTGCAACCTTTCTCAAACAATGCAAAGAAGAACTTTCTATTCCTCTTTGTATCCTCTGGAGACAAAGTTTGGACAAAGGGATTGTCCCAGACGAACTTAAAAGATGCACAATCACACCAATCCACAAAGGAGGTAGCAGATCACTGGCATCAAATTATAGACCAGTAGCCCTAACATCCCATGTCATCAAGATATTTGAAAAAGTACTCAGAGCACATATTGTAAAGCACATGGATGAAAATAATCTGTTCAATCCCAATCAACATGGATTCAGAAGCGGGCGTTCATGTTTGAGTCAGCTTTTGGAACAATATGACCTGATACTAAATATATTGGACGAAGATGCTAATGCGGATGTTGTGTACCTAGATTTTTCAAAGGCTTTTGACAAAGTAGACCATTCAATTGTCCTACGAAAAATAAAGAAACTAGGAATAGATGGAAAATTATTACAGTGGCTAAAGTCCTTCCTAACAGAGAGAAAACAATCAGTGCTAGTGAATGGTGTCACTTCTGAATCACAACAGGTCATTTCAGGAGTCCCTCAAGGTAGTGTTTTGGGACCTTTGATTTTCCTCATATTGATTGGGGATATTGACAAGGAAGTGGTGCACAGCTTTCTCAAATCCTTCGCTGATGACACTCGCGCCACAAAGGAAGTCAAAACTCTAGAAGATGCTGTCCTACTTCAAAAAGATCTTGATAGAATATATAAATGGACGGATGACAACAACATGAAGCTGAATGATATAAAATTTGAACTCTTGCGCTATGGAAAAAACCATGAGATCAAGACTCAAACAAGCTATACATCACCGTCTGGTGTTGAGATTGAAAACAAAGATGTTGTGAAAGACCTTGGAATCCTTATGGACAGTAATTGCACATTTCAGAAGCAAATTACTGCAGTAATCGAAAAGGCTAAAAACTTAACATCTTGGATCCTGAGAACTTTTTCTTCACGATCTTTAAATTGTATGACCGTACTATATAAATCATTGGTGATACCAATATTAGAATATTGCTCCGTTCTGTGGAGCCCAAATGCAGTTGGTCTCATTCAGAGACTTGAAGATATTCAAAAGTCCTTCTTACGAAAGATAAATGGCACCCCAAACAATTATTGGGAGTGTCTAAAACAGACAAAAATTTACTCACTTCAAAGGCGAAGAGAACGCTACAGAATAATGTACGTCTGGAAGGTGATGGAAAAGATTGTACCTACTGTAAATGGTATCAAAACCACTGAAAACCCCCGGCTGGGCCGGATGTGTACACTGTCAATTCCAAAGAACCAAACATCAAGGTGCAAAACTTTTTAATGCTATGCCAAAGAGCATCAGAAACCTCAAAAACATTTCTACCGATAAATTCAAAAGAGCCCTGGACACACACCTTAAGTCTATCCCAGATGAACCCCAGATCCATGGATATACTGGGTGCAGGAGAGCTAATTCCAATTCAATAATTGACATGAAAAATATCTGCTGAGATTCTTTTTCTCTCGACAGATTGATCACACAGAGGCGTGGTTCACCAAGAACCTTACCTGAAGCAGGATGCTCGAACAACCACACAAGTAACACAAGTAAGTATATGCATGATACAGTAATTATGCATGGCTCTATCATTGTTTTTGCAAAGCGAATTTATGAGCGAAGCAGTTTTGCTATATTGTGCACGTACCTTTAACTTCTATCCCAAGCGAAAATTTGCTATAAAATTTGCTATATAAATCATATCTTCAAACCGATGATTTTATCAAAATTATTATTATATAATAAAATATAATATTCAGAAACTTGGACCTTTTCACAGAATTTCAAAAAATCTGTTAGTTTTAGAGATATATTGAAAAGGTTTGCGTTTCACATTCCCATACCAAACGCAAGTGCAAGTAGTAGTGGTGGATTTTCTTGGGTTTTTTTCTTCATCTTTAATGTTTAAACAAAAAATTTCGAAAACTTACTGTTACTCGATCATGGAATTTGAGATTGGATCAGCATCAGTAAAAAGGTTAGGGGTCTTCGACAAAAAACTTTCGAATTTTTTATCGGCATCGGGCCGATAAGCTTCAGACCCCCTCCCCCCCCTTGCTCTTATCGGCCTAAATTTTTCACATCCAACTTTTACATCTTTGAAAACACAATTTCCTCCAATCTTGTCCGCCATCGCCTTCCCACCCGTCATCGTTGAATTTTTGTCTATTTGTGCACCAACATTGAGTTTGTTCATACCCGCATTGATATTGTTAATCAAAACGAAAGTTAAAATGACGGGATGAAGTCGCAACATTTCGAAGGAAAAGGCAGCGCGCTGGCCAATGAAAAATGAGTTTTTTATCAAAGCTATTTCAAAAATGTACTTTTAAAGTTGCGAATTTGCGCGCAAAGGTGAAAGCAAGTGAAATCATATGCTTTCAGTGGAGTTTGTGGACGAAATCAGAAAGAAATTGGCTGAAAGGATTTTCGTCTCAATACTTGTTTTTTATCGGTATGTAGTTGGACCCCCCCACCCCCTTATCGGCCCAATGCCGATAAAAAATTCGAAAGTTTTTTGTCGAAGATGCCTTAGCAGAAAAACAATGATAAAACCATGCATAATTATTACAATATGCATGATACAGTAATTATGCATGGCTCTATCATTGTTTTTGCAAAGCGAATTTATGAGCGAAGCAGTTTTGCTATATTGTGCACGTACCTTTAACTTCTATCCCAAGCGAAAATTTGCTATAAAATTTGCTATATAAATCACATCTTCAAACCGATGATTTTATCAAAATTATTATTAGGCCGATGTAAGTTACATGTGAGTTTACCGTCGTCAACTTACCCGAAAATAGATGCGGCATGATTTCATTATTCATTATTCATTATTTTCCCAACAGCACCTTATCCACCATTTCTGCTAACCATTCTCTCTCAAAATAAAAAATTTTGCTTCGCTTCAACCCTACGCATGTTTTGCGAACGAAAAATAAAGATCGATTGCTACAGTGGCGCTAGATTTGGCAAAAAACTAAAATGGCCGCCAGGGCGGTTAGGCAGATAGATGGGCGTGACGCCCACTGTAGTTGTAGGATTGAGGGCGGTCACATTTTCTGTAAAAAATCTTCTTTGTTTACCCGTGTTTACTCTGGGAAAAAGGTCATGCGTAGAGACGATTTTAACAACAATGGAGGTTGTAGTTGTAAGGAAATATAGAAATAATGAAATTTTGAGCAGTTTATCGAAATAATGAAATTTTCATGCGGGTGCTTTTTAGAGATGCGGGCGGCCGACGGTAAACTCACATGTGACTTTCATCGGCCTTATATAATAAAATATAATATTCAGAAACTTCAGTGTAGCTGGAACCTCGATATTCCAGGATTAGAAAAAGCTATACCTGTTATCTTTTTTCTTTAAAGAATCAACAAGCCATCAACATCGATAAATTACACACATTCCCTCAGAAACTTTTAAAATTATCTGCCATTATGACTTTCTTGAAGTCGTTCCGAAATTAACCAATCGGGTTAGGTATCAGAATTCCTATGGGAGTTCTTTTCCGAGATTTGTAAAATAGCTAAGTCAGCAAAAAAACTTCTCCCGGGGATTTGAGGAATAAACAGAACTGTTATCATTCGTTTTTTATTTAACCGTATATTTAAATTTGCGCTCAAAAATACTTTAATAAATAAGTTAATAATATTCAAATATACTATTTGTATCCCTCAGAAAATAAACATTTAGACTACCCCCGTGTTTGGACCATTCTATCGGGGGCGCAAAATAGGGCGGAAACTAAGTAGCAACCTCAGTGCAAGATTGCCGCCTCATCTTTATTCGCCCGCACGAAAACGAGCTAGTCATTTTTTTCTCGCGCGCTCAAGGGGAAAAGGAAAGTGATCGATATTCTTTGAAGAAAAAACGTCAGAAACAAACCCAAAGACCAAAAGATGTATTTTGTTGTTGAGAATCGATCATGTGAAGATGAAAAAATTTCTGCTATGCGTTTTTTTCGGAACGCTGAAAAACTCTAATTTCGATCTTCCTTTAAGGTAAAGAGGTTGCGAGATTTGGGCTAGCGAGGCAAAAATCGCTAAAAAACTGGTAAAATCGTAATCCTCAAAAATCGAAGTTCCAGCCTCACTGAACTTGGACCTTTTCACAGAATTTCAAAAAATCTGTTAGTTTTAGAGATATATTGAAAAGGTTTGCGTTTCGCATTCCCATACCAAACGCAAGTGCAAGTAGTAGTGGTGGGTTTTTTCGGGTTTTTTTTTTATGAAAAAACTTGTGGTTCTAAAAGACGTATATATGCTTCATCTTTAATGTTTAAACAAAAAATTTCGAAAACTTACTGTTACTCGATCATGGAATTTGAGATTGGATCAGCATCAGTAAAAAGGTTAGCAAGCACGAGAATCATGAGATGTGATGAAAAGTTTAAAGTGTTGAATTTTCCGGCCTCTTTTCCCCTTCGCTGCTTCTTCTACCATTTTTAAATTGTAGAAACCACGATGAAACTTTTCTTTCGATTACTAGGGAGGTAATTTGGGTCCTGATATTACGGAGTTAAAAGCATCGCCTATAAACACATGCGCCACACCTCGACCACCTCTCTCTTCCTTTCTTCGGTGGGTTTTTCGCCTTACACGTCTTTTTTTTTTTAAGAAACACACTTTTAAGAAACATGAGGCTCAGAATGCCTAAAAACTAAGAAACATCTAAGAAACATGCTGAGGCTTAGAATGAGAAAAAAACATTTTTTAATTCGGTTTTTTATAAGAACCTTCCAATCAAGGCTTAATTATGTCAAAAAGTTTAGAAACATGTAAGAAACATTTAAGGCTCAAAAGGCCGATTTCTTAAGAAACATTGAGGCTGCTTGGTAAAACTAGTTTCTTAAAAAAAAAAAAAACGTGTATTACTCCTTTCATGCTTAGATGTAACCTCCCTCCAAGCTATAAAGGCCCAGGGGCCTCGGAGGGGGGTGTGCACTCGGGCAAAATGGTCCTCCCCCACCGAGGCCCGGAGCCATATAAGGATCCCTTTTTTAAACCATCGATAGTTTCTCAAAGGGGTACACCGGTCTGACCACATTTTTTCGAAGGAAAAATAAAATTTACTAATCAAGCAAAATTCTTCTTAATAACTTTAAAACAGACCTGTTTTAGGCGATAAAGAAGGACTAATATTAACAAATTTTCGTCCGTTGACACTAACCGGTGGCACCACCTTAGTCAGTCCACTTAGCCCTACCACTTTCATAACGGAGCCGCGGACAATCGTACAAAAAACGATTTTTTGACAATTTTGATAGTACTTTATTCTTGATATGCGTAAGTCATTTTTCTAGCGGAAACACCCTAAAAATGCCGGGATTTGACCTCTCTCTGTTACTAAAAATAGAAACACAGAGGTCAAAAACCGGCTTTTTTGGCTGCTTCCGTTAAAGAATATTACGTCATCTTGACCTACGCATATCAAGAATAACCAAAATATTAGAGCACAGAATTGAAAAGTTTCCAAAAAGGTGGACACTTCTAAGTAGCGGACACTAACCATATTCCCCAACGGTGTCCGCTTTGGAGGTTCTACTGTATGTGAAACCATGAACATGGTGAAACTTGTGTTACTAACAACAGCAGCAGAAAATATATACCGCGCTAGAGAACCAAATGAGAACAACATACTTCAGCTGTATTGGATTGCTTACGTCAGTCAAAACCAGTTGATAATGTATTGTATTATTACACGGGTTATAAACATCTCCAGTCTAGTGAGGGGGGTTTCACTTTATTGGGCCTTTTTTACCCGGTAAATCGGTATTACCAGAAAAAAACGACGGGATTACGGTATTTCATTTTCTACCGGTATCGGTAATTAGGTAATTAGGCTTCCTTTATCGACGGTATTACGGTTAATACTCCTGAACCCCCCCCCTCCCTAGTGATAGATCATGTATTTACTGTACTGTTTTCGCTGTTTACACTGAACGGTAGGGAATCTATCTTTGTATCTTATCTCTGTTCAAAGTTTCCCGGTGCGGGGAATATGTCGACCGACGGAAACGGGAGTGTTCCATTGAGGCTCGCAAAATGGAACTTTCGTTCGACTGATTTTTTGAATTTTTTTCCCAAACAAGCGAAAAACTGACTCTGAATGGAACTGAAATCCCAAAGTATTTCCACTCTTTCCTCAAAATCCCCCAAAAAAGTACCCTACGAGGGGTTGATTCTTTTATTTTGATGTTTTTGCGACCCTACCTAGGACTCATAGGGGTGAAGTCCAAGTGACTCCCCCGGGCACAGTTTACACAATCAAGAAGTAAGGTTGGTGAAAAATACTATATTTGCAATAAGACGAAATTTTTTGCAAAATATCGTGTCAATTATAGCTTAATTGGATTGATTCAGATTTGTTGGATTAAAAAGATTAGAAGTCATTGGAGTGTATCAAAGCTGATTTGATTTTAATCAATCGTTACTTGAGATCCTCTTGAGATTCAATAAATTAATGCGCACTTCGAAATGATGAAAAATAAGTGAACATAAAGCAAATGAAGCAAAGTGTTGTTTTTTACACAAACGGGGAGCTCTCGAAAATGTACTCAAAAACTAAACTAGCGTTACATTCAATCCGTCGTCATATGGCCTCATAATTGGGACCCATATCTTAAGGTTTTACTTTTTTTCCTGTCTATGAAGAATTTGAAGATTCGCTTCTAGCATCTCTCACAGTTTCAAACTCAATGGTATGTATCCCTATGGTACCTTTGTTGAGATGTTATTTTATCTAATCGTTATGTCTGTATTTCTCATGACGGATTGAAATGCGCGCTCATTCTTTGTTGAGAACACGCTTTGACATAGACAATTGGCATGCAGTTCCGTTTTTTAGCATAACGAACAATAGAATAGACGGTAGTTGTAAAAGTTCAATTAATGATTATTACGTGTGGTGACAGTTTATAAGGGTTATACATTCTCTGTATTTTGTTTGTAAGCTTTCTCTGTGTGGAAAGTCAGTTTGACGTGAACTGACAGTTTATAGGGTTATATTTTATGTTTTGATATTAAATCTAAAATCGGTTACATTGCCAAGTAAAGTCTGTTTAACTTTTTAATAATGTTTTTAAATAAGTTCTGTCATACATGAGATGTTATAGGGGGAGAAAAGTGATCAATCTATCTTTTATATTGATGGTTTGTTTATTCTACCGTCTGACAGTCTAGTCGTGACGAAATGGAAACAGAAAGACAACTCAATTATAGATTTACACAAATGCTTTACTTTTATACTGGAATTGATTAGTGGTTAAGAGAATAGAGGAAAATCTAAATATCTCTGTAGATGAGAAAAGTGACACGATCATAATTATTTTTTACTTTGGTGTTTATTAGGACAGACAGAGGTTAAAACAACACCATTTCATTCTTGCGGCTGCACAGGCTGTACGGTATATTTTGTCAAATACATTTATTCGGAAACTGGAAATATATACGGTTTTTTCGTAACACTTTCAACTCAAACCTTGCTAAATCGAGTTTAAAGGCTTGGGGTTGACAACATTTTGAATATCTTAGCCAGAGTGTCAGACGTGAACCTTCGTCCAACGAGTTTTCACTACACTTATAAAAATACCTGATTACAAATACTCGTTGCGGCTCTTTGATAAAATAACGCTTTCCAAGCAAGGAGAAAAGTTTGTCATTTTTAATTGCTCTTTTCTCGGGAATAAGGTAGGTGTTATTATTTTTGCCTTTTGATAACAAAATATTTCTATTGTCTTGTGAATACGAAAAGTCTTCGGCAAAAGCAATCATGTTGTTGTTGAGTGAGTTTTGTTCTTAATCATATCATTATATCTTCGTAGACTTCGTAGGATATTCAAAAAAAACGTAAACAACTATATACAAGATGGGTAATTGTTTGTTTTCTTTGGGTTCATGGTTGATAGACACATTAGGTTTTGGAGTCAAACGAAGCAAAGTTCCCACAGATGACGAAGATGATGATCATATCGATCGAGATGAGATTGTTATCACCAAAATTGAAGAAATGGAAGCATACTGCAAACCATTAATTTTCTTGCGATTCTGCGGGCAGACAAGTAGTGCAACTGTAAGTACTGATTGATGATAACAAACTTGAACCCAGTCCCTTATTTCGTTCGTTTTTTAGATTGTAGCACTTCCATCAGTATAATCTAAAAGTTGTGGCTCTGAGTACGAGATTGTGATCTTTATACTCTGGATGTAATCACCCCTCACCCCGTTTTTTTTGTATACCTATATCTTAGTTCCAATGACCCCCGATGATCCCTCTCAATTTCTTACATCCCTGTCTCAGTTTTTTGGTGTAATCTTATTAGCTTTCTCCTATTTTTGTACCCCTATCCCAGGTTCCTATTCATTTTCAATTCTTTTTGAAAATTAAATATTATTGTTCTTACAATCTAGGACACGGATACTAATGCAGAAAAAGGCCCTCAAAATACCGGATCCTACCTCCAAATGTTGGATGCTTTGATTCGAACCCTCCCTAAAGATGAACTTAAAGAAGGATTCTGTCAAACCAAAGCTTTCCAAGGTTTATTATGGAAGATTGCTGATCGAAGACATCGAGATGAAGAATCTGAGCAGAGATGTTATAGGAGATTGCTAAGAGATTCCAAACGATTTGAAAAAGTCTTCCTTGAACGTGCAGGTATGAAATCAAATCAGTAGCGTGATGGCATGCCAGGGGGGAGGGGTACCCCTTTGCTTTTTTAAACCTTAAAATTAGCAGTTTCAGTCAAAAAGAGAAAAAAAAACAAAAATTGTCGTTTCGTCTAAAGATTTAACTTTGCAAAGGGGAGCAAAAAAACAAAAACGAAAATTTCCTCTCCAGATTTGGTCGACCCATAAGGAACACTATGATCAAATGTCCCATTTCGGACAATGATATTGATGCATTCTACCCAATCAACGGATTAGAATAGGTGGATTAAGAACTCATAGAAAACACTCCTCGTTAGGTTATCAAACTTTTTTACGAGTTTGCTAGCAATTAAAACTTGATAAGTTGTAAAAAAGTTGTAAAAAATCATTACTTTCAACATTTTCATTGGTCATTACGTATCACGTGGTACATTTTAAATAAGAAAATGCACTTTTTTAGCCCTTTCTATCCAATGCAGAAATTAGCCAAATAATTTGAAATTTATTTTCCTAATTCTAAATACAGTCTTCTTTCACCAGTATGCAACCCATTCGTGACCCATCGATAGTTTCTTAGTTATAGACCATACGTTAATTTTCACTTATCTGAAGATTGCCATTGACAAAAGATTAAAAATTTACATTAAAACTGGTCTAGCGTTTGTTGATGCTAAAACTTAAGTGCAGGATTTAAAATATTTGCAAAATCATCAAAATTGATCGAATCATAGGACAAATTCGTTTTCGAAACTGTATAAATTGGAAAATTGTTCTTATAAAAACAATGAAAAAACTAAACGAGGAGTGCGCAGAGTCATTTACAGATTTTTCTTGTAACAATGAGAAGACAATGGATCTCTCTTGGGAGCAACGAGAGAAGTTAATCCACCTATTCTAATCCGTTGACCCAATATACTTTGAAATTGAGATCTGCAATTCAGTTTCGAGAAGAATGAATTTGAAAAACGAGTCAAAACACTCATCGTTATTGACACATGAATTCTACTAAATAATGAAACTTGAAACTTTCTTTTGGGCTCTTAATAATAAGAGGGTACGCAGTAAGGCATCAATTATTTGAAAGATGACTGCTAGACCATGACGTTTAACCATTTATTCAGACAGAAAAACCCTTTCACCCTTTCATTTTACGGGCTGAAGAGATGCTGCAGTGAATAAATTTTGATAAATTATGTCCCGATTGATTCCGAGAGCAGCTCATACTGTATTAACGCTTGAAAACTGAAGGGGATTCGATCATTATGGTAATGGTTTTACCTTTTATAAAAACACCAAATTAAAAAACAAGTTTACAGCTTTGGATAATACAGATTATATTCTAAATAGTTTTATGCAACGTGGAGCCATCATGCGGTTAAATTCGTACAGACAGAATAAACTTTGGACGATAATTGTTGTTCATCTTTTTAGCACGTAGAAGGGAAATAGATTTAATCAATCATAAAAATACCGCTTAATTGATTCATAGTGCATTATAAAAACACTGGTCTGGAAGGCTTTTTATTGTTAAAAGATCGAGCTTACGTACCAAACCGATTTATTTTGCAAACTTTTTGATCATGTGATTTGAGAAAATAGACCAATCCTGTAAATCGCAACTTGTCTTTTGTTTGTAACAAAAGATAATTGAACAAAAAGCCAAAACAATACATTGCCAGACAGGTTATTTATAATGACTATGATTGATTACACGCTTTCTTTTTTTAATAAGAGAGCTGGTTTTTTTCATTTCATGATGGATATTCTTAACTTTTTGGGGAAAAATTATCCTAAAATATTCTTAAGGTGCACTTTATTTCAAAGAACAATTTTATAAGAACAATGAGGCTCAAAATCCACAATTTACAATAGACGATATCGGCTTTCTAAATTCTCCCCGAATGATTACCCATGATGCATTGTTAGGGTTTGGGTTATCGTCCGTGAATTTTTTTGCGCAATGCATCATGGGTAATCATTCGGGGAGAATTCGGTAAAGTCGATATCGTCTATTCTTAGGAAAAATGCTGTAAGAGTCGGCATTCTTAGGTTCAGTTGCCGAATTTAATGATGGTGATAATCTTAGCATATTTCTAATTTTTGGGCTAATTTCATCATGAATATTCTTATAAAAAAGGCGTGTACTTTAGTTTCCAGACATTTCTAAGTTAATGGATAGGCTGGTTTATTGCAAGCTGAACAGTCGTTTCTTCCCTTTGGATTAAATAGGAAATAGCATGTTTAATAGATGCACTAATCCTATGAACTAGGCTAATGTTTATTACAAAATTCCATGCAATCAAACACTTATTTGAAAAAATCGGCCGGGTCAACTACAGTAATACAGTGATCTTTTCTCTATAGGATGCCCTTTTCATCAAGATTTGAAGGATTTAGAAATTTGAGTAGACTTGAGGGTCTCATATTTATTCACAAACTGTGGTAACCATTTTCAAAAAAAGGGGGGGGGGGTTTCAGGGGGTACCCGATTCCGCAATTCCGCCAATTTTTTCTCCAATTTCCGTCAAACCGTCTTAAATTGAACCAAAATTCCGTCACCGAAAATTCCTTTGAAATTCAATATTTTTGTCGAAAATTCCGCAAATTTTGAATATCTTTTACAAATTCCGAAATTCCGCAAATGTTTTTGCTAAATTCCGTTTTTCCGCACTAAAATTGTCTAATTTTCCGTCTCCGTCAGAGAACCCAATTTCCGTAATTCCGTCTAAATTTTCGCCAAATTCCGCCACTCCGTCCGAAAAAAGGGCCGATTCCGCTCCTCCGCCAACCATGAAACCCCCCCAAAAAACAATTCCCATTTCCATCTTACACCTCCTAAATGTTAAGAACCGTACCCAACCCAGGTTTTTAAATCTGATCGAAATTCGTTATCAATTTTTTATATTTAGCCAAGAAAGCAGAAAATCAAGAAGAGCCTTATTCAGAAGAACTACACGAACAACATGCTGAATACTGGGGCACGCGGCAACAATTATTGGCTGGTAAAGTCATCTGTGATTGGCTCTCAGAGGACGATCAACCATCTATGGACCCTATCTACGGCGTCTTATTAAATCCAACTGCCGGCCGCGTTGGGCCAGGTGATTCTGGTTTTGTCCATAGTTTATTATACGATAATTCCGGTGAATGGGCTCATCATTCGGCTGTTCACGATGCTTTTGGTTATTTGTTTACATTTCATCAACTTGGGCCGGGGTACAATTATATGTATCGATCGTTTTTCGACGCAGATAATCCATTGGCTGGACAAATCTCTGGTATTGATTTTTGGAAAAAATATGTGGCTGAAGTTGAAACCAAACTTAAAGTCATTGAAAATTTCCGCTCAGTTTGAAAAAACAAAATTTTGTAGATAGACTTTCTTTGTATCATTATTTGTTAAAAAAACATAATTGAATTTGTGTAAATATAAACGCAGAATTGTCAAACGTATTGAGCACTTGCAATTTTTTTGGAGTTTAAGTTTTGTAAAAACTAATATTTTACTATGTCTTAGTTTCAAGTAAGTTAACATTTTAAAAGTTGAAATAAACTTTTTGTCAAAACCTTTAATTTAAATATTTTTGGTGCACTATGTCTCAGATGAGCACTTTGATATGCTAGTGCAGTACAAAATTTTATTTAACGGTGACTCAGCAAAATATATTGATCTTAAGCCTAAACTATTTTGCGATCTATACATCCAAACCCTAAGCCACGCTATTCTCAGTTTGCGTTTCGAGGCTCATCTTAGCGAGCAACTGATGACGACTCTTACATGTTTTTTTTTATAAGCATTGCACTTATAAGCATATCTAGGCTCAGATATGGGGAAAAATTAGGCATATGGCAAACATTACTTGAGCCTATGAAAAATGTTTTTTCCCTGATTTTGGTTGGAATTTTACGGATTTTTAGTATTTCCCTAAATTTATGTTTTAGATTTAAGCATCCCCTCAAGCATTTTTCAGCCTTATTAAGCTTTGAACCTAAGCATCTCTGAGCCTGTTTTCGGATTTTTGTATGCTTATAAAAAAAAACATGTAAGTGATTAAGCAAATTTTTTGGCGAATATACCTTGTGACGAGCAAACCTCGTTTGAAAACGAGGCAATCGTTCGTAATAATGAGGTCTATTCGGACAAAAATCTTAAAAGCAACACCATTTTCGGAATCTACTTTTCATGTTCATGGCCTTGCTGATAAATTAGTCGAAGTTTAGTTAAAGACTGTCCCAATATATTCTGTGGTGGAGACAAAAAAGGCTTTTGATAGAATTTGAATTAGATAGCGGTTTCGTTAATAATATATTGCGGAGTGGAAAAGTAAAAGTCTAAAATTCTTCCAATCAACAACGGGTTGTTCGGTGGTTTTAAAACGCCTAGCCTAAATTGCAGCCACATATCTTTTACAGGGTAAACACCTAATCCTCCCTGGAAGAAATCTACTATCGAGACGAGAAAATATGTTACAACAATTCTGATTGTTTCAAATCTTTAATTCGATAGTTAAAGCAATCCCGTAATTAGTATGCTAAGTGCAATATTATTCAATTAAGTTATCTATGAAAGCTACCGTATTTTCCTATAACAATCCAAAAGTTCCCGTAACAATCAAAAGCGCAAAAATCGCAAAAATTCGGATAGTGCTGCGGTAGAGCTACTTTTTTGCAATTTTGGCGCTTTTGGGTTGTTAAAGGTAATTACCATACGTTCCCAACTTATCAGATATCTGTTAGCTATCCGATCAAAAATGCAACGAGTCCTTCTAGGTGTACCAAATCAAACACATTTTAAGGCAATTTAAGACATTTAAGACATTGTCCGGGGGGGCTGGAACCGACCTACCGTACGTGCGGACGCACGACGGACGGACGCTATCGTTTTTTTAGGCTTCTGCTCATCCTCTAGGGAAAAAAGTTTCTTATAGGAAGTATATCTATAGAGGTCTGCGATTCAGACTATCGTTTTGTAGGCTTCCAGAAGTGCACTGTAAGGATGTAAAAATTGAGAAAAACGAAACCAAAATTTTGGGCAAATTTTTCGAAAATCTGACTATTTTTGCCTCTAAATGTACAAAATTCTTCACAAAAATTCACTGTGGTATCCCTAGGGATCCTAATTCTTGTCCACACATACGGTAGTTTTCAGAACGAGTGCCTCCTCCCCCTCCCTGAGCCCTGTTAAGGATGTAAGAATTAGGCCAAGGTCAATGCAGAGTTTTCCTATAAGAATTCTTAAAAATGATTTAATGAAGTTTACACAATTTATCATATGGTATTTACACAAACAACCTTTAGAAATGAAAGCATTTCACCAGTATCTACAGGTGTCTTGATCGCAGAGGTTGAGGTTTGGGCACCAATAATCAACAAATGTACAGTGTGCAAATACCCAAAATATCGAAATTTTCCGATGAGATTTTCTCGTCGAACTCAAAGAAAGGTTTTAATGACATCGTAATAATCCTCTAAAAAACTCATTCGACGAGAAACGATTACGATCCAGATCTGTAACAACTAATTTAACTAATCATGGTAACTAATTTAGAATACTTTAATCGAATAAATTTCGGGAGATCTAATTTCGCATTTTCGCAAATTTTTAACTTTTTTCATAGACTGACGAAATCATATCCACGCAACATTTTTAAGATCATGTAAAAAGACCGTACATTTACTATTCGTGAAAAAAATTGCTGTTTTCGGGTTCATTTTCAACTGATTTTTGGCTGAGTCGTGAAATTAAATGCACGCGTTATATTTGAAAGTGCTCATTAACCGCGAGTATTAATCCGATTATAGTACAAAAAAAGTTTAATTGTCGCAGTTACAATCCTTAAATTATTTTCCACATGCGGTCCCGATCCCAATTCCAAGTTATTAGTGCTTGTTGACCGTAATTGTACACAGTAAAACAATGGTTTTTGCATCTTATTCCATAGCAAAAAATTCTTGACACCGTTTCCAGCCTGGTTTACAGTATCTGCCCAGAATATAATACAAACTGTTTCGATTTAAGATATTTACATTTTTCCATATGATTTCGTCCTTGATATACAGTATAAGAAAATCTTCTGTTGACGACATCGTTACAACCCTTTTAAATTCTTCTCAACGTGTGAGCTGGATCCTGATTCTGAGCTATTACTGCTCACATTGACCATTTTACGTTTGTACTGTTCAGAGTATACGAGATGACCGTTCATCCTGCCTGTCAATGGTGCAGTTTCTTCGTATCGTTGTCGTTTGAAAAATCCAACCTGTAAATTAAAGGGGTTCAGTCAACTCTCTAATTCGACCTTCTATTATTCGAATCTTTCCCTAATTCGAACTAAAATATCGGTCCCCTCAGCTAGAGAGTAGTATAAAATACTTTCTGTAATGCGAATCATTCTATAATTCGAAGAACATTCTCTGCCCCTTGAAGATCGAATTAGAGAGAGTCCCACTGTATCGATATTGTAAAGTAAATATATTCTCTAATTCTACTCCTCCCGATACAAATTTGAAAGGAAAAAACTCCTCAAGAGGATAAGGTGGGATTTTTGGTGGGATAATTCCTCCCCTCCTCTTTATGTATCAATTAGTCCCATTAGATTTTCTTGGAATTGTATGAAGAGAATGTTTAGGATTTTCAGAGATTTTTGAGATGCTTCATAAGTGAAAGTGATTCAGTCCCTGGCCGGCACATACCAAAGACAAGAAATTGATGGCTCTCTGGTAAATGCTCAGCAATTAATAGAAGAATTAAGGCAAGTCGGGTAATTCAAGGAGAAAGAATAACGCCCCCTATAGCCTATATAGACGCCACCCGTCTACGCAATTAGCCTTTATTCCACTTTGCGACTTTTTCGTATGTTTTATGCCCAGGTTTTCGATTTTTTGATGTCACTTCAAACTTTTGAAGCTCTTGCAGTAGGGAAAAAATCGAATTTGCGTCAGGACACTTGAAAGGCTTAGTTTTTCACAAAATCTTCAAAATCGAACGAGATGGAAAATACCGGTTTTTGGTGAGGTGTTACCTTCGGGTTGATTTTTATGGAAAGAGAAGCCTCCAACTGCGGCCACAAGACTTACATAACAGAAAGAGGAAAGCTTGACCACTGAGAGCCCGGACACCAATCAGTCCGAAAATAATTAAAAAAATTATATATTAATCATTTTCTGTAAGAAAAAGCTCTATTTAATCAGCGGTTATCATATAAAATCAAATTAAAATGTGATTTTCAATTATCTATCGATAAGATTTTTAATTAAATTCTATCGATAAATTGTGATTTGCACTGTTCCTGTTGTTCGGTTCTCTTTTTGGAGTTTTTAAAAAGTAAGAGAATTATGAAAAAAAATAAGATTCTTCTACTTTAGGCGAACAAACTTTCGCGAGCAGAAACTTGCGAAATTTACGACATTTACTTTCGCAAATTTGAGGAAAAAGAAATTTGGTGGTTAATTAAAACCTTTTTAATTAAAACCAGCCGTGGTGTTCTTGAAAAAGCAAATAAAATTCGTGTTAATTTTTGCGTGTTAATTTCAAGGCCGTTAAGTACGTGTCTCCTTATTTTCGTGTAATAAACACAAAACCACCATAGTTCTACCAGATAAAATGTTAAAAAAATATTTATTTGGACATACTTAAAATAAATATTAAGATGTTGCACTGGTTCAAATTATACTTGTGGTTACCTATTATTTACTTTACTGGATATTGTTTCTCTCAATCGGTTGTTGGCAACAAGAATTCCCCGATTGGTGACCCATACGTTGTATTAGGCATCGGTTCAGCGTGTTACGAAAGACCTTTCAACGGATCAATTGATGAGAATTTGAAAGCAAGAATTCATAATAAAGCAGTCGAATTTATGTTTAAAAGGGTTGACACTTATCACCCGTTGTTTCGACATAGACGTTTATTCAAGTATCAATATTTTGATATTTGTGATAATTCTGAACTGTTACTAACATTGCTGGTTGATTGGAGGCTTAGTCCAAAGTATACGATAACAAAAGATCCTTTTCGTAAAGCTGGTCGTAAAATCTACAAATGGAGATTCAAGTCAAATGTTTTGATTGTGTTTGCTTACGTTGAGAGTGATTTATTTCGGTTGTTAGTAGAGATTTTGAGCGGTATCGATATTATCATTTGGAACCTGAAAGATGATGTTGCATTTCATCAGAACCACTTTCTTTTACCATCATTGAAGTTAGGGGCTACTCAAAATTTGGTCAATGATTTTCGAAATTTGGTACAAGCTATGAATTGGAAATTAACTGTCATTCTAATCGAGGATAATTTTTCGTCTAGTTCTCGATACTTTGAAAAGTATAAAAGCATGTTTTTGGAAGCGTTCACTTGCCTAAATATTGAAAAAGTCGATGGTTTTGATTTGAAAAATGCTGCTGGTAAATTCAAAGACACAGAAAATGGAAATAACATTTTTATACTGCTTGGATCGTCACTGAAACAGATAGAATTTTTGAAGAGGATTGGACCCTCAAACAAAACGTGGTATGTCAACGAGAATTATATGGATATCTGGAACTCTAGGACTGTCCTTAGTTTCAGAGATGGACGATTTGTGGCGACTCACAAAGATGTGCCTTTGATTTATGGGTATGCAGCATCTTTCTACTACTTCGAGATTCCAAAAATGCAGAATATCTTAACAATATACATCAATATTATGTTTCGAAATTTATATTTTTTTGTAGCGTTGTATAGAAATAATGCTCGACGACTTCCAAATTTATTCATGATAAAATGGATGGTTCGGCAAAATATACATCACCGCCATTTACAACTCATTGTTATCGACAACAACAAAAAACTAACCTTCTACGCTGAATATCACAATGAAACCATTCAGAAAACCAAGAAAATGTCCTTTAGTGTATTACCAATCCGGTACTGAATATGTTTACACCAGGTTGGCTAATCATACTACAAAATGGAACGAATCTTATGGTTGGATGTGCCAGCCCTGTTCAAATGGATTTTACAAATCGCAAAGTGGCAATTCATCTTGTTACAAATGTCCCATAATGCAATTTTCAAATGAATACAAAGATTCATGTCACGACCCTTATACTCAAGAAACGATATCAATCTCTCAGCCGTTTACCATTTTCGCTATAACCTTATCATGTTTTGGATTTTTATGTTGTCTGATCATAACTTTGGGGTTCGTGAAATATCGTAAAACACCTACAATGAAAGCTGCAAATGTACAAATGACATTTATCCATCTAATGTTTATTGCTACCAATTTCATACTGTTATTTTTCAGTTTTTATGGGAGACCAAACATTTATAAGTATTTTGGACGTCTGTTGGCTTACAGTAATCGTGTCTATTATACAACTCAGGTTACAAAAAGTTTTAAAAGCTTTTCAATGTAAAGTCAAAATAACCAAATCTGTTCGGAAATCAAAAGTGGTCGAAATATTTTCAGTCTTGATTTTGGTTCTGTTGAATAACTTTATACTATTTTTGCTTGTTTATGTCAACCCTGTCAAGATTGAAACTGTTATCAATCATCAAAAACTTGAGAAAATATCTCAATATCTCATATAGGTTTACATTTCAAAGTACTTATCGGTTTCACTATTTGTCTACAATTTGTTTGCTTCATCCAAGCGTTCCGTGGCAAACGACTACCCGGTGCATTTAAAGAAACAATGTCTATTGTATACGGAAGTTTCATGGTTATACTGATATTTATTATTTTGTATCCGATCGTGATTTTCCAAAAAGATATTCTACAAGCAGAAACAGTTTATTGGATAGCTGTGGCGTTAAGCATGGATGTTTTATTGATGTTTTGTCATTTCCGGCGAGTTTACATTGCGGTATTCCACCCGGAAATGAATACAGTTGAATATTCAAGAGCTATCATCTTGGCAAAAATGAATAAAGACTCGAAAAGTAAAATCAAAACTTGAATAATGGGTGTTTGTCTATGAAAACAGACCTAATAAATACGGAAATTTTAAAATTCACTTCCGTAGAGGCAATACGCTAAGATACACTCTAGAGATAATACGTTCAAAGATGAACGTTAAAATGACATGACACATTAAACGAGAACGACCCATTAGTTACAGGAGACGACAGCCAATGGGCTTTCTCATTTAATATCCAAACAAAGGGGTAGACAAAACTCTGGGAATTTTTTCAAACCCTTTGAATATAAACGAGCTTATCATTTCACTCCTGAAAAAGAAACAACTCAAATTGGGCTTTTCCAGAAAAAAATCGTGCACCCCCTGTTGAGGAGGTCCATTTCCGTTCCAAGGGGTTAAGGTTTGAAATGCAGTGGAATTCCATAAGGGTAGACGAAAATACGTCAAAAATAAGCGGAATTCCAAGGGGGTAATGATTGAAAATTTGTAAAAATTCGGGATTCCAGAGGGGTATGATCCTAAAATTGCCTGGAATTCCAAGGGGATAGGTCGCAAAAGGTTGGACCTCCTCAACAGGGGGTGTACGTTTTTTTCCTGGAAAAGCCCATTAAACTCCCTGGAAGAATACAAAAATTTTTTCAAGACCCCCTGGAAACGTCCATCTACCCAGGTCCACCCCATGTATGGATATAAAATTGAAGCACACGATGAATCTGGATTTGACAAATTTACTTATACATATTATACGGTGGTATGTTAAACGGTGAAAAAGAATGCGACTATTATATTTTTATTTTTCTCGACATGTTTCGGACTTGGTCCGTTCTCAAGGGAATGATATTTTTATTATACGCCGGTATATTAGTGGCTTTTTTCCGTTGTTGTTTTTGTGTTTGAAGAAAAAAGGAACGATATCTGGGCGTTCGCTAACCTCGAACACCAAGGCGATTGTCGATCAGCTAGCCCTATTTTCTACTTCTCTTAAAAACAGCTGGTGAAAGGGATGAAATAATTACTCACCCTGTATAAGATAACACAAAAAATGTCCAACAAAATCAAAGCGCCCACTACTGCCACAAGAATGACCCACCATTCTACTCGATCTTTCACAACGATAATCTTTTCTAACTTTTTGAATGGTTGGCGAAGCTAATGAGAAAAATTATGAAGATCAGTAAAATAACATTTACGTTTGGCAAGATACTTAGCGAGAAATACATTATTCTGAAAAGATTTTTCGAATTTGAGTGACAATTCTTTACCCTAATCGAAGGTTTTTTTATGTCCACATTTGAGGGGTGATTCTTTACGCAAATTATGTAGCTTGAAATAAATATGCTCTACAGGTTAAGAAAAAGCTAAAATTTACCTATCAAATATCTATAGTTGTTTCCACTCTAGCTTGATTTACAAATTACAGACCAGAAGAGTCTTTGGTGGGCTATGAAAGTTACCCCAATCCACAATCGACAGTAAATCCTACCTCAGTTGCTTGAGGACATTCTTGAGCTGACTCAGTTATGGATCCAAACTTTCCACCGAAGCGTGTCGATATTTGTATAATCATCTCCTTTGAATTTAACTAATAATCGAAGAGATACAGACAATCAAGATTCAACAAAATTAGCCCATTTCCCCTATCTCGTAAAATCTTTTAGATAACCTAACCATAGCCTTCAACCAATAAGCATAAATATGGTATAAAATCAGGGGGGTCGAAGTGAGCTAGAATGTTAATCAAACCAAGACATGCCCCGTATTGCTAATAAAAAATATAAACTTGAAAAGTGGGATTATATCCCTCCGTGTTTTTTAAAGCTTGAGAAAACAGTAAGAGTTTGTCTTTAAGGTCAGCTCTTTAAGATTCGGAAGTCCCATTTTATAAAATGTAAAGACTTATAAAAACAAAGGAAAACTTACCTTTTGTAACGCTTCCAGATAGAAAAACATTGTGAGTTTCAATCGCACGCTTCCATCTACTGCAAAATCCAAGACGTCATTGCACGTCATTGTCTGACATTGTCCACTGGAACAATCCTGGAAATTCAAAAATCTTATCAATCCTGAAAATTCAGACTTTTGAAAATTATTCCCTGGCTAGCCACACTGCAAGATCATGGAGGTAATAAAAATATAGATGGACATACCACTCCTACTATTCTATTGTATTGTATCGTTGTTATAATCTATATCTTGACTGAAGGATTGGTAATCAAAGGAGGCTAATTTGAAAGAAATTTCTAAAGAGTTTTATGACTTCTCTGGCTATTACAGAAAAGTTGTTACTCTATCTAACTTTTATTACCTCTATGGTAAGATGTAGAATACTATTACTTGCATGGTACAGTCAATGATGCATGCAAATTTTACTACTATACCCTACAATTGGGCAAAAGGGTCTCCAGTAATATACAGACAGCTCTTCATATGTTAGACGGTGAAAAAGAATGCGGCTATTATATTTTGATTTTTCCCAGACAGCTCTTCATAATCATTTCAAAAAAAGCTTTTCGTTCTATTTCAACATCATCAGTGCTATGATACAAGTAAAATCCATCAAAGAAAATCAGCTTAAAAAATGAAAAAGACGATTTCACCAATTCCAATAAGTACAATTTCTTCTTCTTTATTTTTCATCTGCATTTCCAACAAATCCTTTGAGAATAATTCACTCAAAATTATCATTCCACTGGGGGTATCGCTGCTAATGATACAAAGTTTTCCCCTCAAAAACAATGTTACTAGAACAACCTTCAACTTACAATAATATCTTTTGAGAAGCTTGGTTTGTTTTCAATACTCTTGTCAGTCGCTTCAGTCGTATTTGCACTGACTCCTAGTGTTGCATTTCCCTGCTGCATGAAAGGGAAAAACAGTTAGAATGAAAAATGATTAACCTTCCATGAAAAGTCAAATGAAAAGATTCAAACATCCCCGCTAACACCCGGATTTGTTGACTAGGAATGTTCTAACCCTGTCTTAACATAAGTTTAAAACTTGCGGAGGTATAGACGTAATCTTTTTTGGTTCACACAGCCCACAACGCTACAGCGATACAAATTTTCGAAATGTAGTAATAAATATGATCCAGTGAGCTTTATATCAAACCCTATAGGAAGTGTTTCTTAAATCCCGGCCAACCAAAATCTCTGAGCGTTTCTTTCTCCGATCAAAGATGATGGATATAGTGTAGTCCAAGGTTTTTAAAGGTCAGTAATGCTACCTTTATCTTTCCAGAATTGATATTGTTCAGGTGGCAGGAAGCTCCTTCGATCTGAAAAAAAAGCGATTAAAAGATGAAATATTATACGTAAATTTTGTTTTGACTGAGCCTCGGCTGATGATTAATTTTTCATGATTTTTAGGCTTCTTAGGCTTTTATCCTCTTAATTTCCTAACTCCCCTAAAGGCTACTCACACTAGCGGCCGTAGCATGAAGGTAGAGCATCCATCTACGGTGCGCAAGGTTGTGGGTTCAATCCCCAGCCGGGTCATACCAAAGATTCCCAAAATGGTACTTGATGCCTCTCTGCTTGATGCTCAGCCATTAAAGAGACGGATCAAGGGTAAGTGGAGAAATCCAGGGAAAGGAGTGGCGCCATCCCCTACCTTCGGGTAGACAGCTATACGAAAAGGGAGCCTTCGGGTCGCCCTCGACTGCGGTCGCAAACTTACTTACTTACTACTCACACTACACGGTATATTGGTAAGTGCCCACAATATATTGAAAAACATGTCTGCAATATATTGCCAGCTCGATTTGCAATACTCTAACAATGTAGGGGATTGTTTGCAGAAAGAAAATTCATTTTTATTTTAGAGTACTTGTTGTTATCTTCGTACATTACGGTTACAGTACATTGTGTAGCCCTTTAACTAATGGGATGCAGCGACTCGATAGTTTTTTATCAATTTTATTTTTGGCAATGTTTTTAAGAACATTGATGAAGAAAAGTAGAGACCCCTCCAGCGGTTTACTTGATGGCGTAAGCAGGCCCTTTTTGGCGTTATAGCGTGTTTTACGATTTGATAAGTTATCAATAAAATAATTCTTTTGGTGATGAGAGATGGTTGTGTGATTATAACTTTTTTTTGGAGTGATCTATGACTGGGGGGCTTATAATTTTTTGGACACTTGGGGTGTCAATTAAAAGATTAACTTACGGAGAGTTCTTTAACATAAACTAGGTTCTGTTCTCCAACCCGATCGAGGAGTGTGATATCCAATGACATGTTATCAATGGGCACTATTCCGCTGTTTTGCACCTAAACGAAGACAAAAGGTCATACTTATATTAATTTGAGTTTGAATCATTCAGACCCTTAGTAACATTCACACCGCAGTAACATTACAGTCCTAGTTCATTTCATTTTAGCATTGAAACCAAAACTAGGGAAAAGCGTGAATGAGAATTTTTAAATTTCAGTGCAGATTGTACTACAGAATACTTCTGCGAAACTTCGCCTTACTTCCTGCATGGATATAATAGAAGGAAAACTTTTTTCTCTGCAAGCAACGAAATACGGCATAATTAACCTAAAAGAATAAGGGGGCTTCAAAATTCATATGTATTGATTGGATATCTGTGGTTAAAAACCTATATAAGACCTTACCAAGATATTATACGAGACCATAGGGCCAGCCTCTTCCACAGTCAATGGTTGGGCAATTGGTTTCTTGGTGGCGTTGTATGCTAAAACTTCTGCTACACTTCGTCTTATGCCCGTCTCTATACCCAATCTAAAAGGAAAAATTGATAAATTATGACCATTAAACATTGAAAAACATATGAAAAGAAAGAAAAAAGCTACAAGCAAATTTAGATCTATTGGATGGTTATGAATTGTCCTCTGGCTCCAATTTACATGGAAATCTCAAAAGGAAACAGTACATCTTTCAAAAGCTAAAATACAGATAATAACTGGCAACCTAAGTCTTTTTCTGAGAATGATATTTTTTCTTCAGTGGTGGTTCTACGGAGGGTATAAAAGAATTTTAGTTTTCCAGTTGTTACTTTGACAAGGGTTGTCCCCTACTTACTGATCAAAAGAAACTTGAACACAAGTTTGAATTTTCATTGGTAACTTCGCAATCACTTCATTGTTTGTTGTATTTGCGTCGTTCCCAGTTCTGAAAAATATAAATTTCTTTGAAAGAATTCAATTTTCTCAGGTGCAATGGCGTCAGCGTCTTAAAGGTTTTGTTTTAAAAAAAGAGTGATATCATTTGCTTACTCGTCAATTTTTAATTCACAAGCTTTTTCACATTAAATTGACACGGATGTGGAGCAAGATAAAAAGAAAAACATTTTTTTGCTTATATCAGCATAATATAACAATAGAAATATGAAATATGTGTCTGATATGAAACGGGAACAAAACCTTTAAACCAGGGTTTCATGGTTCGAATCCCCGTTCTTTCTAATTCATAGATACCCCTGCCGGTCTTGACCGTGGATCCCTTTAGAAAACAATCGAAAGACAGTTAAAAAGTCGAAAAATCTAGATTACTGGACTTTCCACGTAATAAAATCTTATTAAATACGCCATGTCAAAGAAACAAACTAACTATTCAGACCTGGAAGATTTAATGGAGAAACGTAATATGTAGACCGATGTTCCACAATAAATGATAAAAAATAGTTGTTTGAAATTTTTGCGAGAATATCCAATCATTAGTAAAGCTAATGATTCTTACGAGTTCACGCTCAATTTGAATGGATATTGAAAGAACTTTGGACGTGGTAAACTTTTCACCATGAATTGTGCTTCCACGCTTATCTGAAAGAAACAAAACATCAGTTTTTTACTTCGTTAGAAACTACAAGAGCTGAAACCAATTTGAAGTTATAAGGTTAGGTTAGGTTTAGGCTCCAGAAATGGCTAAAGAAAACATTGATTCTAAGTAGAAGCCATTCAGCGATTAAATTAAGCATACTTTAGAATACATAAGGAACCCTTTAGACATTTCAGCCAGAAAACACAAAAATAAGAACAGTCAAAATTTACTAGTCCTCATGAAAATATTTGTTATTATGACGTTTTAAAGGAAATCCAACAAAGGAAAATATAAAGACTTGAGTCATTTATAATCTGCATAATAAGGTAATAAGGGTGTTATACGATAATACGATAATTGTTACGGGATAATATCAGTTTGTATAATCTACTAGTACTACAATTTATCCCTTCCCATTAATTGTTTGCTTATTTTATACTTTATCTAAATTAGTTGTCTGCAATGCTAAACTACAACGCATACCGTTTCATTTTCAAGCATAGGGTTATCCAAGAGAAATCGAACCAATTTTCCAGTTCCGTCGAAAATTCCATTGGTTGAATTTGTGACTGGCCCATTGTATTCAGGAATGGTGATGGTTCTCTATGGTCAGAGGAAAAGAAATTTAAAAAATCGATTTTGTATATTGGAATTTGCCGAAAACAGTACTTGTTCTCATACCTTTCCTTACCCATGGAGGTATAAAGAAAAACAGGAGATGTATGTTATTATAACCAAGCTCGACTTACGATAAAAAAAGTTACAAGGTATGCATGCTCATGATCTCATATATCGTGCATTTTTAATGAGCTCTTTTGTCCATGGTGAAATCTTATTGGCTCACTTCAGTGTTAGAAATTAGATGAGACGAGATCTGTTTCTGACATTGGTTTAAGAAAATATTTGGACTAAAAAAAGGCCTGTAAACTTGGCAAACCTTCATCAAATGAAAAGACTGTTTTCTTCAAAGTGAACTCTATTGCTTGTGC
The DNA here is from genome assembly GCF_902728285.1 of Clytia hemisphaerica. Classification (NCBI taxonomy): domain Eukaryota; kingdom Metazoa; phylum Cnidaria; class Hydrozoa; order Leptothecata; family Clytiidae; genus Clytia; species Clytia hemisphaerica. The sequence continues at coordinate 646,094 of NW_027104338.1, forward strand.
CCGGACTGTCAGAAGTGATGTCTAACCTCCGTTTAACAAGTTTTCACTACACTTATACCATAGTAAATGAAAGCCGCGGCTGGAATATGTACCGCATTGTCTTTTCATCTCTATCTCCGAGCTTTATAAGAACATCAAGATGCTCAGTTTATTATTGGTAGGTTTTTGAAATTTTTCTCTTATTTTCCTTCACAAAAAGTTTTTTTGTTGCTAGATATCTTTGAATCTGTACCCAAGAACACTTGAACTAATTTTGGACATATTTTATGGGTATTTTGTGGGTAGTTTTTCGCCAAAATTAAAATTATAAGAACTATATTCAAGATGACAACTTTCCTGTAAGTTTAAATGATAAATTTTGAAGGTGCTAGCCTGAAATTTTCACAGCATTATCTTGATGTACTTTTTCATTGATTTCTAAAAAGATTTCACTGAAATATTGTGATGGCATTTCGAGGCACCTCATTAATCTTTGAGTTCTTTCAGCCCAGCCATTTTGTGCTTGTTTAAATTTCTTAGTGTTGATTTTTCCTTTACAATAATTTTATAATACAGGTGTATTAACAAGGACATATCATTTATGTTTAAAACGCACTGAGAAGTAAGTATTAACGACAAACTAATAAAATTTACCATTAAAGATGCTACATTGCTGATTTCTTGATCAACAAATAATAGTCGTCAAATACGACAGAGATAGAACAACAGAAATTCAGATGTTATCATTCAAGCCGCGGCTTTCTTATACTATGCTTATACTAGCCTGGATATCCAGACTGCAAACTATTTCACAGTCTAGTTTTTGATATTTTATGTTCTGGTTTACAGCCTGGTCTTCCTAGAGCGATTTACATTCTCATATAAGTGAGCGCACTTCGCTAAAGCCGTAAGGACCGATGTACATGAGGCGGAGCAATTCTGAAATAAAAAATAGGATAATCCTCCACTTGCTAGTAAAGATAGAGCTTTCTGCTACATGAAAAAATGAAAAACAAGAAAACAGAGGCAAGTTCATTTTCCAAGAAAACATGGTTGGTCATGATAATGCATACTTGTTACATAAAAACTTTTTTATGGACTCTGGTATGGATGTTTTAAATGGTTTTAGCAAGGATTTATTATACACTGGATATACAAGTACCTAATTTTTGCTGATTTCTCATGTTCTAGCTATGTCCGCAGTAATGATATTATTGTTCACTCTCCTTCCCTCATTAAATGATTTTTCGATACATTTTAATTGCGTTTTATATCAAAAATCACTCATCTAATTCCCAAAAGAGACTTAAAACTTTCCCGTGAGAGTCAGATTCTTCCACTTAATTGCTAATTATAAGTCGTTATGACGTTTCACGTTGTGAGAAAGGTCAAAAAGATGTTTTGTGTATAAGAAATCGAATGTTGACACCGGAAATTTTCAAACTTTAACCACAAAAAACCCACCTTGCCACAACGTGCCTTCAAAAGATTTTCATACCACAGTGACACCAAGAAGCTCAAGTCTAATGTTTGTTACTTTTAGCTCTTGTGGTAACAGTTTTGGAAATATATTCCCAATTGAATATCTCGTGTTACTATAAGCATTTTGTTTGATTTTTCTTGTCTAATGATGTTTTTCTCATATTAGATTTCACAAATGTATCCGGCTTGATATTCTAGCCTTACTTTCAAACTTTTTTCTCTGTAAAAGTACGAAAAGGAAACGCTAGAGAATTTTTTTAAAATGAGATTAATAAACATTTTTCAAAATCAGATACATTTGAGCCGCCATGACAGTTGTCCTTTGCGGACATAGCTAGAACATCAATTGTTTTCTGAAACAAAGAAAATACAATGGTCGCTCTCCACCGTTTTATGAGTCATTTATCCAGTGTCTCTTATAATTCCTTGGTTTTAGATCTTGTAAGTCTGCTTTTTATTAATTTTAGTTTGGCTGCCCTGGGTTGGCTGTGAAAGCTTTTGAAACACTTTCATACTCTAGGGAGACCAAGCTCTATAATTTTAGAACTTTGTATGTTGAGGTAAATTTTATTTTTTCTAAAATTTTGAGCTTGGATATCCAGGCTACACTTATACAAACGCCTAATTGCAAACAAACTTCGCTGCAGCTCGTTTTATCGCATCCAATCAGATTCTAGTATTTTGTCTCGCAACCAAAACAACAATTTGTCGTTTCTGATTGTGTTGATAAAATAACGCTTTCCAAACAAAGAGAAAAAGCTTGTCATTTTTAACTGCTCTCGGGAATAACGTAGATGTTATTATTTTTGCCTTTGATAACAAAACTGTAACGTGCTAAAGCACTGGGCTCAACTTCAGTATACGTGTGAAAGTGAAAGGCCCAATTGTAAATACTTTTTTAAAAAGGGCAATGGGTACTAGGGATAAGAGAAGGCCGATTGTAAACCCGTGGTGAATGGTGATTGGAATAAGAGAAGGCTAAGTCGTAAACCCATAGGGTGATGAGTAATCAGGACTAGGGAAGGCTTAAAATTGTAATCCAAAAGTGACGGTTACTCGGAATAAGACAGGGCTAAATTGTAAACTTTGGTTGATAAGCCTACGTGGCGATCGTTCACAGGAAAGGGAAGGCTCGATTGTAAACCCAGATAGGTGGATACTTAGCAGGATTAGAGAAGGCTCAGTTTTTCTAAAGAACGCGTCATCTCTATTGTTTTGAATAACCAATTATGTGAACATCTTGTAAAAACTTCAATACAACTGTCAGTCGTAGCATGGATTTATTATAGAGACTCTGGATAAACATCGAATGAAACGGTGGAGAGTGAAGTATTGTATTTCCATTGTTTCAGAAAACAATCGATGTACAGGCTTTGTCCGCAAAGGACAACTGTCATGGCGGCTCGAAGGGTTGGCAGACGATATCATACTCCAGGATGCAAGTGAAATTTTTCAATCCGCGGACCTAGATGGGGGTTCGGTTATTATCAGTTAGGGTTAGGGTTGGAGCTCGAGAGTCACAATATAAGGCCGAAGGCCTTCTTAGGGGCATTCGTACCCTGTGACTTAACTTAGGATCCCGTAGGGATCCTTGTAGGGGCACCGGTAGGGTTGGGAGCTTTCTTCATTAAGGTCTGTAAATTACACGCTATAAGTATTTGTGAATGACAACTTTCTGCCGTGTCTCGTTGGCGTAAGTGGTTAGGCGTTGGGTTTGTAAACCAAGGTTGCTTGCATTTGGTGGTTCGAGCCGGGGTCGGTGACCGGTACGGGCAAATTTCAGAAAAATACTTAGAAAACAGTTAGAAACACTTGAGAAAGACAGAAAATCAGGTTAGTAGATAGGAAAGTAGAAAATAGGGGGAAAATAAGCGACGATGCATCCTGGAGTATGATATCGTTTGCCAACCGGCTCGAAGGCCTCTAATTTTGAAAATGATTAATACTCTTATTTCTTAAATGTTTTCTAACTTTATCTATTCGTACTTTGCTGGCGAAAAGTTTGAAAATAAATGCTAGTATACCAAGCGGATATATTTGTGAAATCTGGTGCGAGAAAAACATCACCAGACAAGTAAAATCAAACAAAATGCTTATAATGACACGAAATTTTCAATTGGCAAAATTTTTCTTATATTTCTCCGAGAAGAGCTGAGATTGACATATATTAGACGTGAGTCTCACAGCTCCACTGTGGTATGAAAATCTTTTGGTGGCACGTGGTGGTACGATGGATTTTTTGAGGTTGAAGTTTAAAAATTTCTGGTGTCAATATTCAATTTCTTATACATAGCATGTTTTGCGTCTTTGTCGCAATTTAAAACGTCATAACGACCTATAATTAGCAATTAACTAGAAGAGTTTGAATCTCAGAGGAGAACTTAAAGTCTCATTTGGGAATTGGATAAGTGTGATTTGATGATAAATGCAATTAAAATGCTATGAAAAATCACTTTAATGGTGGAAGGAGTGTGAACAATACTGTCATTACTGCGGACAAGGCTTGTACATGAGGAATTGGCAAAAATCAGCCAGTTGTTTTTCCAGTGTCTATAATAATTCCTTGGTCGTAGGCAATTTCAGGAATCAACAAAAATCGGAATGAAATATCTAAATTGCAAAAATTCAAGTAGAAAAATTTAAGGCATTGACACTTGAAAAGTTAAAAAATGATATTTGGCGTCAATAAATTCATTTACGTCAATGAATCTAAAAAAAAATAAAAGAAATATTTGACGTCAATTATTTTGACTTTTATGACGTTAAATAAGTGCAAAATCCCGGTAAAATGGGGATAACTCCCGAAAAAAAAAATTGAAAAAATTGAAAACAATTACCCCTAAGTTTTAACATAAGGAGGGCGTGTGCCAAATTTCAGCTCCTTAAATCAATTATTCCGCTCTCTACGCTGCCCCAAAGTTTGTGGACAAACAAACTCACAAACAAACATTCTGAGATTCTAGCTCAACTGAAGTTGAGAATATCTTTATTGTCTTAGGAACACGAAAAGTTTTCGGCAAAAACGAGCATGTTTTTACCGAGTTTGTTTGCATCTAAGCTAATCAACGAATCTTTCTTTGTAAGAGTCGATTTTCAACCCACAAACCTAGTATACATTTTTCTATCAAATAACAAACTATAAGAACAAAAGGCTTCGAAAATATTAAGAACATTTTACCAGTTTTGCGGACTCCTAATCTCTTAGAAAATTGCACAAAAATGATGAAATGCACAACACTTTAAGACAATTTTTAGGCTTGATTCACAAGAAGCTAACAGCATCTGCAGGCTTTAAAAATTTGGATGTTTTCTAAAAAAAACCGTCAATCAACGTACTCCTGGAATAGAGACTTGTCGTAGTGTAAAATCGTCATGAAAGTTGATCTCCATTTTCGACTGGTAAGCTGATTCATTGAGGTTTCGAACTGTAGCTTTTAGTGTGATTTCGTCATTGAAAGAACCAATGAACAAAGGCTGAATCACTGATTTCGATCTAAAATTGAGAAAATAAAAAATTGATGAATGATCATCATTGCAAAATTCCAGTTGACTCACTGTCCGAAAGTGAAAACCACATCGGCTCTACTTCAATTTCATTTGTTTCAAATTTTGGATGCGGCACTCAATGGAGAGCAGCGCTAAATAGAGGAAATATTAGACTTAAGTTGTGTATGTTCCATGTAATACAGTAATATGGGTGTTATATTATGATAGTACGATAATTGCAACGGGATAATATCAGTTTATATAAACTACAATTTGTAGTATTTATAGGAGCACATTATTTTTACCCCTTTTGAACGAAGATTTCAGTTTGTTCAATATCCAGGTCAACATCGCACACTTGGTCTTCACCGCACTGTCTCAGATAACGAACCTCTTTCAGACCTATAGATGAGATGGAAGAAAATTTCATTGTTGGAACAATTCTTCATTGTAAAAATGACACTTGTGTAGTTTTTGGTATTTAAAGGTTTTATTTTTACATAAGTGTTCCCGTTTCATCTCAGACACGTTTTTCATATCGGACCGGTGTCTCCTATTGTTACATTGTGTTCTATTCCTTGCTGAGTAAGTAAAAATTGTTTTCCTCTTTCTGGCCAATCTTGCTCCACATCCGTGTCAATTCAATTTGAAAAAGTTTCTAAGTTAAAATAGAATGATGAGTAAGCAACTTAACTTAGTTTAAGACAAAACCTTTAAAGTTTCATACTGTTCGTATGAGCAACATTGGAACAATTTTATGAGAAAAAGAGACTCGCATTTGGTTGGAACATAAGTAATTGACTGGCCTCTCTAAGAACTACAGAGACATTTTTTCCTCCTTACCCTTCAATGTTCCAAACTGATCGAGAATCGCACAAGGACCATCTTTGCAATTGCGTTCAGTATCAACTGAGGTATACGAAGTCAATACACGGACGGGCTCATCAAAATTTGTCGCACGCTGAATTGAAAAAAATATTGAAGATTCATGTAGCACAATGGGCTATTCCAGAAATAGTCTGTACCCCCTATGTTGAGGACGTGTGACGTCCAAGGTGGTCTGCAAAATAAAAAGTCGAGGGGGGTTGGTCTTTTTTAGTGTAAAAATCTAGGGTGGTCAGTAAAACGAGGTCAAAAATCCAGGGTGGTTCAAAAATATGAAGAAAACAATTCCAGGGGGGTCTTGAAAATTTGAAAAAAAATCCAGGGAGTCACATTTTCCAAAAAGACCTCCTCGACATAGGGGGTACAAATCTTTTCTGGAATAGCCCAATAATACAGTGGAGTCTCTATAACTCGAACCCGCACGGGGAACACATATTTTTTCGAATTATGGAAATTTCGAGGTCTGGAGTAAGGAGATTTTAACTGAAGAGACTATAAAACTTACTCAAGCTAAGGAGGCCTTCGAGTTATGGAGGTTCGACTTTAAAAGTTTTTACTGTACCATTGTCAATATCAATAATTGATATAGGTTTTGTCTGAATGCTTTGTTTGAATTACATAATTCTTCGGAACCGTAGTAAACAAGGAGCATGAATTTGTTTGGGGATTCTAGCAGTCTACTAAACGCTTGATAATCATTATAGAACCAATAAAAATATTACAGCAAAATGTAAATGATGCAATTTTTATTGCTTATTCTTACCAAAATAGCGAAAAAAAATTCACTCTAAAGGAGGGTAAACTAAGAGTTACAAGCGTCAAAATCAAAATTAAGAGACAAACGAACGAGACAAGGTCATACTTACTGCAAGAGAGAAATACAGCCTATGTGAAAAAGGGATTTCTTGATCACGTGTGAAAGTGACATTACGAATCAGATCATTGGTGAGCGAATCAGTTGCATTGCTGTAAATAAAAACTCGACTCGCTTCACCGGAATTGCGGACGTCTGCTCTTATCCGTACTTGAACATCTGTGTAGAAAATAGATTTAAAAAAACTATGAAACACATATAACATCCCTGAAATATTGTAAGCACTATGCATAACGGTCCCATGTTGAAATTAGTCATCTATTATAATTTTGAAAATTATTTAATTCATTTCATTTTATTTATACAATATATTTATTAAATATTCCTTTTCATCATAACTTTTTTTTCATTTTTCGATCAGCTGACAAAATTCATATACGTTTCTAATCAAGTCTAATAGTGACAAGAGTGGCTTCAATGGCTAGAAGTTTTATGAAGTTTTAAATCAATTCATTGCTTCTAATATAGAGGTTTAAGCAAACCCGGGCGGATCTAGAGTACAATAAACTACTTTCACCTCTTTTACTTACCAAAAACCTCTGGAGCATTTTTACTGATGTCCTTCAAATTCAATTTGATATCAATGCTGAAATGAAAGATTAAAATCAATTTAAGATTCAATATTTCCCTTTAAACAAGCAAACATTTGATTGAATCTTTAAAACGTTTGCAACATGAATAATTAGGGTTATTTGAACTGAAAGTTATTTGAACTTAAGTTAAAAAACTGATTGACAAGGCAAGGCGCATGTTTCCTCTCGCTTTATGTTGCTGCAGTACAATGCAATGGCTTCAGACTTTCGGCTAAGTCGCGATATATGGTGTGTCTGAAACTTCCGTTCTTTTTCACGTCATTCTGAAAAGGACTGTCGTGCGTTTGAATATAATGTCGATATGCATTAAAGATTTTCAGTTCATTACATTACACCCTCTACGTAAAGAATAACATCACTATAATCATATAATGTTATAATACTATTGGACTACTTTCCACAGTACGTGCCATGAGCCTTTAGCTAAATTCTCTCGTGGCAGGCGTGTCAACTGTAGCGAGCGCTTAATTGATTTCACAGCGATTGCGTACGACTAAATTTCTCGTGGCAAGCGTGGCAGCTGTGGCAATCAAAATATAAAGATCACAGCGAGACACTATGGTACGGCTAAATTCCTCGTGGCAAGCGTGGCAGCTGTGGCAAGCGTTGAATAGATTTCACAACAATTGCGTACGGATAAATTTCTCGTGGCAAGGGTGGCAGCTGTGGCGAGCGTTCAATAGTAGATTTCACAGCATTTGCGTACGGCTAAATTTCTCGTGGCAAGCGTGGCAGCTGTGGCAAGCATTGAATAGATTTCACAGCTATTGCTCACGCTTAAATTTCTCGGGGCAAGCGTGGCAGCTGTGGCATTCATATAATATAAAGATCACAGCAAGACACTATGGTATGGTTGATTTTCTTGTGGCAGGCGTGGTAGCTGTGGCATTCATATAATTTAAAGATCACAGCGAGACACTGAGGTATAGCTGATTTTCTTGTGGCTGACGTGGAAGCTGTGGCAATCATATAATGTAACAATCACAGCAAGACACTATGATATGGTTGATTTTCTTGTGGCAGGCGAGGCAGCTGTGGCATTCATATAATTTAAAGATCACAGCGAGACACTATGGTATAGTTGATTTTCTTGTGGCAACCGTGGCAGCTGTGGCAATCATATAATGTAACGATCACAGCAAGACACTATGATATGTTTGATTTTCTTGTGGTAGGCGTGGCAGCTGTGGCAATCATATAATATAACGATCACAGCAATATCATAGTGTCTCGCTGTGATCCTTATATTATATGACTGCCACAGCTTCCACGTCTGCCACAATAAAATCAACTATACCTCCAGTGTCTCGCTGTGATCTTTAAATTATATGAATGCCACAGCTACCACGCCTGCCACAAGAAAATCAACCATATCATAGTGTCTTGCTGTGATCTTTATATTATATGAATGCCACAGCTGCCACGCTTGCCCGAGAAATTTAAGCGTGAGCAATAGCTGTGAAATCTATTCAACACTTGCCACAGCTGCCACGCTTACCACGAGGAATTTAGCCGTACCATAGTGTCTCGCCGTGATCTTTATATTTTGATTGCCACTGCTGTCACGCTTGCCACGAGAAATTTAGTCGTACGCAATCGCTGTGAAATCAATTAAGCGCTCGCCACAGAATTCAGCTATAGGCTCATGGCATGTACTGTGGAAAGTAGTCCAATACTATTATGACATATTATATGATTATAGACAACCCTGTGTCACAGACCCGCTGGGCACCCCCACCCGCTGAAAAAAAGGTCCAAAATTTTGTCCCCGGGGAAAAAAACGGGCTAAATTTGCCTCCGGGGAATCCCCACTGAAAACTTTTAATTTATCTAGATCCCCACTAAGTAGCTCTTCAAAATTTTTATTTCCCCGCCGGTCCCCACTGAAACTTGAAGATTTTGAGAAAACCCCGCTACCCGCCTATGCTCAAAAACATCAACAGAATTTATGCAAAACTTTAGTTTGAAAACTTATGTTAAAAAAACTGCTAACTGTTATTCTATCTTTGATTAACTCTTAACTGATAATCTTTATCTTTAAGACTGACTGTTCATTGTCAAGCAACTTCATCCAGCCAGCCAATTTTTTTTAACATCCAATTTAAGATAGATTGTCTACCATATTTGTTTTGATTTTGAAATACCTTTAAATATATATTTTGCACGCTCGCAAGCTAAGCGAAACAAACTGACAGATTTCTTTACCTAAGTAGTACGCGCTCAGCTAGGCTAGAAAATCCCGATTTTTTGTTATGAACAGGCCTAGTCTAGAATGTGAGACACTGGAAAAACTGTTTACAGGTTTACAGTGGTTTTAAACTTTTGTGCTCTTCATGCAGTTTTATGGAGTTTTGATGATTAAAATGGGTTGAAAATAGACTTCTGTTGACCCTGAGAATACTTTAATGGATTTTTATCAGTGTCAGTTTGATGTTTTGTAAACTGTTATGATGAAAAGGAAGACAGAGAGAAAACAAACTTGGAAAACTTTGCAAGAAGCCTGAGAGGGACATGTACGACCCTCGACATGGCCCGAGAATTCTCGGGCCAAAACTTTTATTGGAATTCGCGTATAAAGCCCGAGTATGGCCCGAGCTGGCCTCGAGAATTCGGGCCGTGTTCGGGCCACGCACGGGCCACGCACAGGCCAATTTTTGAAAACATGAATTAAACAGGCGTGTAATTTCAGGACATTTTTTTAACATTTTCTTTGAGAAAAACTTGGTTTCTCTTAATTATATTTTAAATATATGAATGTTGTAAATTCATATAAATATTAAATGTCTTATTTGGTATGAAAACATAGTTATAAATATACTTAGGGTGGAAATATTGGCTAGTAAACTGGTCCTGGTTTTAAACTGAAGCGTGTCCACGCATTGAGTTAAAGCCCGAATGGCTAGAGTTCAATCTCTAACCTTTCTCAGGCAAGAAAAAGTGAAGCCTTAAAAAATACGCCGCATTTTTGATGACAGATTGAATCTAGCAATTCCTTTGTTTATGATTGATATTTTTTTCGAAATTTAGCGGTAAATTTTAGTTTCAATCTGTCATTTGTGTAAAAACCAGGCGAGCCGCTCAAGGCCGCGCAACTTTGGTAGGATTTGTTGGCTTCAAATCCTACCAAAGAGATTGACTTCTAGCCCTTCAGGCTTATACTTCATTGTGTCCACGGGAAGCTCGTAAAGTTTTTTTGAGCGATATAAACAAAACAGACAAATCTTATTTTGTACTATTTTGTTTGACTAAACATGCTGAATCAATTTAAATATGGAATCTCCTGACATGGCCCAAATATGGCCCGAATGATTCGGGTCATGTTCGGGCCAAAAGAATTGATAGGGTCTCTCGGCCCGAACATAGCCCGAACAGGCCCGAGAATTCTCGGGCCATGTCGAGGGTCGTGGACATGTTTGTCGGGATTTATTTCTACCTCAAGAAAAAATAACAGTCATAAGACGAAATTTATACAAGGGAGAGAATGGATATTGTCATTGTAGAAACTAAAAAATTATGGGAATGATTTGCTTTGAATCTTGTTGTGAGGAATTTCTGGAGGATTTTATTTTGTCCATCATGATACAGCATGACCCATGGCCTGCAAAATACAACAGCAGCAGATGCATGTGATAGGGCTATCTAGTGACCACCAACAAAGACAAAATTGTTGAACTGATTGCATATGCTACTGAACCTGTCAAATAGTTCCGATATCAAAGAGATTGTAAACAGACTTCTGAAGACCATGAATGTGATTTTTGTTATCAAAATTATGAATCGGTCAATGATATTGATAATTTGACGTGCTTCTTCCCAAACTCAGAGCTCAAACATCGAACGACATTTCTTGAACTAACTTGGGAATATGTTTCAAATTCATTTTTGATGGATTATATTCCTGTTCTGCTATCATCCTGACATGCATATACACAAAGTAAAGAAACCCAACCTATGATTTAAAATAAGTACCAAGAATTCATTTGCTTGACTGAGAAATGTTTTTCATTTTTTTTGGGATTATTGTGAATTATTTTATGTTTTGGCTGGTGTCTCTTGGAATTTTAATGAAAGTGACATAAGGATAAATGGATGTAGAGGCATTATATTATTACTGTTTTTCTAGTTTTTACATTTTATTTCATATTTAGTTTTGTTGAAAAATGTCCATAAGCTTCATTAAAGCTTGATAATAGATTTTTGGCCCAGCTAGCTTTAGCGTAGTGGGCCTTTCATTAGCATTCTGCCCGGTGTCAGTGTGTAACAATTTACTAGGCGATACGCGTTTTCAAGCACAGCACAGGCTAGTACATATTGTGAAGGATTTGATTGGCTGTTAGAACATGATTGACAGAATAAAAAACAATTGAAATCGTCTTTATTGGTTAAAAACATAAAAGGAGAAAATACAATTAACTATTAAAACTATAAGAATATAACAGATGTAGTACGTTTTAAGAAAAAACAATGTGATTTACACAGAAATAACCGTAACAAACCTTCTCTTTAGGAAGATGTTCTTTTAAAAAAGTTGTTTTTACATTTCTCTATCATGTGAACAGTTCAGTTGTTCACGTGTTAGGAAAAAAACTAACATCTCTGTATATAAGATTAAATATTATGAATTATTTCTCATTGCTGTAAATAAGAGATAGCCGAATGGTCTAAGGCGTATATGGCTTGTATAAGCGACTCCAGGTTCAAATCCCCTCTGCTACTCAAGTCTTGTTAAGTTCATATTTTTATTCGCTGGGCCTTCATGCCCTCTGGGCTTCTTGTTATTTTTCAAAACAAATGAACAACTTTGACTCAAAAAAGCTTAACTTTATACATAACTTTTTTTTTCTCTCGCAGAGGTTTTGATATAATAGATTATACACAAAATTTCTAACAATTTTCTTGTTCATCTCTTTTGTATATTTTTATGGCTCTCTCCCTTTGTGAGGCTTGTGATATTTCCATGCTGTTTCATAGAAAATGTGTACATTATTATTGTTGAGATACCTATTTATTCAAAAAGTGAATGGATTTTAAAAGAAATTGTGAGATCTTTTCTTTTTCTATCATAACTTTTTTAGCTATACGGTTTTGAATTTTATAAGCAATGCAGTGCTAAAGGGCTCAGGCCTCAAAATGGCCTAAAAGCAACTTGGCTTAGGAACTCTAGACCTAAGTATAAAAAATTTTTAAACTACTAGGAAACCCATTATTTTCATTTTCCACTCTGAAAAGACCCTGAAATCTTGCTATATTACGACTAAAAAACTGCTTTTTTACTGTCAAAAATTTGAAATTTGAGGCCATATTTAGCCAATCTAGAGGGTCCTATTTTCAAAAATTTTCTTACCCGTCCGCCCCAACCATGGTGGCGCCTCCTTAGACACTTATGTAGCCGTTACGTCATAATACCAGAGATACACCATTCTTTTTAAATCCTAAACCCCCCTGTAAACGTAATCAAATACAATCGAATCCGAAAAAAGTGGGGTAATATTAAATTGACAGTCGATTGCTCGATCTTGTACCATTGAGCTAGGCTGCTCATTAGGATCATGGTATACAAAATTTATGTCCGAGATCATGAGGACGTTGATCTCGTCAAATATATATGGCAACTGTCCTAGGAAAGTAGCCACTCCAATACAGCTTTTCTATTTCTTCTTATAGCTGTCATGTTAGCAAATAGAACTTAGGGAGGAAATGATATATAAGTAATTCAACTTAATGAGCCTCATTGACCCAATCAAGACTGGGTGGGAGGAAAGAAAAATGTTATTATGCATTATGCATATCCATATAATTACATAAAGATTGAAATAAAATTGCTTGCTTATCACACCAACGACTTAATAAAATAGATGGACCAAGAACTTCATGCAATGGCTCTTAGAAATCTTTTGTTTTCTATTCATTTTGTATTCTTTCATCTTGCCGTCTTTCCGCCGTCCGCGTAAGTCATTACAAAGAAATCAGACTTTTTACAAGCATCCTAAATGGTGTAAAATCAATTATATCGAATTTCTACTGACCATAAACATAATTTTCGATTTTTTTGCTTACGTCAGATCGCATTTTTAATCATCTTTCTCACAAGATATTTTTCAATATTTTTCGACAACACTGTTGCGCTTTTCAGCACATTTTCTTTAAGAACATAAACATTTTTGAAAAACTCTAAGAAAATAAACGTGCGTTCATGGTGCGTTCTTAAGATAGAAACACAAAACACTATCCAAATACAATGTTATAATTTTTTTAACAATGTTTACTAATTTTAAGCCTAAAAGTTTGACTTGAATTAAGAACATATCACAAAATTTAGGTCATGTGATCAATATCAACCAATAGCTAATCTTAAAAAATGCTTTTGCAAGCGGAATGACATTTTAATGATGCAAAAAATCATTAAATTTTTTATCATTCTTACGCGGATCATTTCAATAGGATACTGGTTTATCTATTTTATTAGGTCGTTGATCACACTTACTGTACTGTTTCAACAAACTTGGAAAAAAAGAAAATTTCGAAATCCCCACTGAAATTTTCATTCTAATTCTGTGTCCCCACTGGTATTTTCTGTCTTTGAAAAATCCCCACTGGATTTCCAAAGAAAATTTTTTATCCCCGGTGAAATTTTTAAAGCCACCGGGTCACTGAGACAGGGGTGTTTATAGTGATGTTATTCTTTACGTAGTGGGTGTAATGTAATGAACTGAAAATCTTTAATGCATATTGACACTTTTGTCAAACGCACGACAGTCTTTTTCAGAATGACGTGAAAAAGAACGGCAGTTTCAGACACGCCATATATCGCGACTTAGCAAGACTTTCGATGTTTTTTTGTCAACACGTACGATTGTTTCCAAATAAAGAGTGTCCCAAGGTCCCTGACACATACACGCTTGTTATAAGAGCAAACTTTATAGGTACAGGAGAAGACTTCGATGGCCAAAACATTAAGGACAAGTTAAGAAGATTTTGAGACTAAGAACTTAAAAAGTTAAAAATATCCGAAAGCTTAAAAATTTGTATGATGTTATAAAAAACAGGGTACATCTTACCATTGGTATTGGGTTTTTTTAAACCTACAATTCGATTCATCCGTTGGTATTGTGTTACGGTTCACCCAGAGATCATCTTCAAGAGTGATAATTGATTTTGCTCTGTAATGAAAATAGCCAAACCTTCTTAGAAAAATGGATAAATACATAACTGAAACCCCCTCCCCTTCCCATAGAAAAAATGGTGTAAACAATATCTTTTATGAACTAAGAACTTGCCGTGATTAAATCGTAATTGGGAAATGAATAAGCTCTAAAGTAACGATGCATCTAGAATGAAGCCTTTAAAAGTTAATATTTCTTCAGTAATAAAACTCTATAAAACTATGATAAAATTGATTTGGCACTTGGGTACCCAATGAGCAATGTCCCTGCTAGTTGCTTTTTGACAAGTATTTTCAAAATTCCTTCTCTTGCCTCCTTTTAAGGAAAACTCCATCAAGAATATTCTTATCCAAACATCTGTTTTCTTATCCATACTTACTTATAAACATAGACACGGTTTGATAATGGGGCACCGATCGCCAAAGCTGGAAGAAATAAAGATATTTCTTTGTTTTGAAGAATTTAAAATGTAAAAAAATGAGGCAACCCTTTATGGCCAAAAGGCTGACGTTACAAGTCCAAAGTCCTAATCCTAATGACGGGGCACCGATTGTCGAAACTGGAAGTAAGAATCGAGAAAAAAAGACGAAATTAGACGTGCTTTTTTTTATTAGAAAAGTCTGTTTACCTGGATAAACCCGAGAGTCGATGACAGCTGCAGTTATAGAATAACCAAATGAGCCTCCTTGCACAGGGGATTGTAGAATCTGTTTAATCAAAGAATTGTAAAAGGAAGTTTTGGTACCATATCATTTGGAGAAAAATATATCACAAAAGAACCGTTGTCCCTTCAAACACCTCCTCGGACTAAAGATAAGAAAACATTTTCAAAAAGTCTCTTAGCGGTACAATTTGATTTTTATTAAGCTGCCATTTTAAAGGCTCTTTAACTATTTAGCCCATCCACTCCCAAACTACTTTTACATCTGGATAATTGAGAGAAATACTGAAAGGCTTCACATCAGTCTTTTAGCTCCAATTCTAACAGTTCCATCAACTCTTGAATCGTTCGATATTAATTCACCTGTGTTGGTTTATCAAAAAGTTGTGAATCTCGGACGTTATATATGTAAACTGCACCATTTCCATCTTCACCACCCCAAGGAGCACTGATTGCCAAATCTATTGATAAAAAAAGTAATTATAATATCTACATAAGTAACATGGTGGTAACTATCATACAATAAACAATCTGCACGACACATAGTTCTTCGTGCTAGCACATAATTTTTCTGGAAATCGCTAAAAACTTAATCTTTATTTTCATTTAATTTATATTTCATTCAAAGTTTGACTATACTATAGAAAGCTAGATTGAAAATTTTGAGTTTCGAGTTTATCTGGAAAAAAACTTGAATACTACGAATTAAAGATATGAAAAATAAAATACCATTAGTTCCATCCCCATTGATATCACCAATATTGATAATGGTCGCGCCAAAACGTGCATTTTCTTGATTTTCACCTGTCAAAGTCATGTTGCCATTAAATTCAAACTATCAACAAGAAAAAAGCAAGGACAATAGAAAAAATTGTCAAATATCTAAAAAATTGAAACAACTTAAAAAATCAATCAAATCTAACATATCAAAAGTTGTTGACATCTTTTAAAAATATTTAAATTATCCCTATTGCTATAGAAGCCCTAAATGCCCTCTTTTAACTCAAATTTTATAAATTCATCATAGAACATTTTTGAAAATACTTTATTTTGGTTGCCAAGGCTAACAATAATTTTGTCCTATCAGCGGAAGGTTTTCAAATTCGATTTTAAGTAACTTAAGAAAATTTCACAATCCGAAAAGAGTTTGCAGCATTTAGAAGTTTATTTCAATTATAAGCCTCTTGCGGATCGTTCAGAAACGTTGAGAGCTCCTGGCAAGGCTAATATGTCTAAAAGCCTTAAGAGAACTAAATATTATTTTGGCTGGAATGTGTTCCATCTTTTTAGAGGGTCCATTCATATCTTGTATCACTCGATATTGTTCTTTTTAATGGAGTTTAATTTACCTGCTTAATAAGTTGGAATCTTACCTTAGCCTTCCCATTATTGATGAAGATGAAAACTCTGCCTTCTTCTTGACCAATTCTGTTACCAAACTGCCTGGAAAACATTGGAGCACCGATGGCTAAATCATCAAATCTAAAAAGAAAGCCATAACATTGACCATGATAAGAAGTATATTCGAAATCAAAATCAAAATGAGGGGTAAAATCGTCTGCTTTTAAATGATATGCCAGTTTGTAGAAAAAAAGTTATCAGCATTTTCGGTACCTCAGTAATCTGTGTGGTTGCTTAATAATAATAATAACATATGTTTTGCCAAAAAATAAAGCTCCCTTGGAAAAAAGAAATCTTTTTGAAAGAAAAGATAGACAAGGGTAGCAAACACAAAATATTTTGATGATCCCCTTAATTTTTGTTAAAAGGTGTAACTTTTAGTGTTGAAAAAAAGTAAAGGGTACCAAAATTGGTGATCAGAAAAAATCAGCAGCTGGAGGGGTTGCCTTCTATGCCTCCCCTGTCATCATGCTACTACTTCCATTAAGAGAGTATCAGAATGAAAATCAAAGTATAAATCATATGATTTTAAATATCATACTTGGATTTTTGAAATTTTGAACTTTTGAAATTTTGAAGAGGATTGTGGACTCACCCATCACCATTAACATCAATTGAAGCAATGGATCCACCAAACTGTCCAGGACCCTGTAATTTTTGTTTTTAAAAATATAATGGATATTGATTTTGGACTAAACAGATAAAGTCAGATAATGTTATTTTATTAACAAAATAGACTTTATATAAGCTATGAAATTTAGTCACTCATTTGTAACATAAAAATAATGAATCATTTTAATAAAAGATTATTACCCCTTTAGATTGAACTGGTACGGTGATTCTATCGATCACGTTCAGTATGGAATCATCCTGCGTGATATCCGGTGTCTGCTGTTCAGAATTGAGTTTGTACTGATAAACAACAACCTACGGATAAATGATCTACATATAATTGAACGGCTATCAAAAAGTAAATAACTGGAAATTCACTCATGATAAATTTTCTTTGTGAACAGTAGTGTCTTTTTGGGCATATGTAACTTATATTTGAGAATGAGTTTTATAGTGCAAAAAAAGAATCTCAATTGTTAAATTTTTCTTGCTTGAAAAGTTACATTAACCCATTAACCTAAGAATTTGTTGGAGGTTTAGAATAAAGTTCCTTTACAAAAGTAGTCATCGGTGTATTTTCTAATTGCCATATTTATGAAGTAATTAAAAACAAAGTGTTACTTCTCCATCATATAGCTTCGACCAAGGTGCTCCAGATGCCAGTCCTAAAATAAATGAAATAGCTTTGAACATTTCTAATTTCCTTTTGGGTATAATCTTTTTATTTTAAATAGTGGTTCTTCTTGGACCCAGGACAAAAAAATAAAAATATATAATATTTGGGGATTTTACCTACTTTCCATCTGAAAAAAGGGTTTTTTCGAGTACAGATCTTAAGCATAGTGATAATTTTGGAACAAAAATATATATTATCAAAAGTTTTCTTCATAATAGCATTATTTTAAAGTTTGTAAACAAAAAAATGAACCTGGAAGCACAGAGCCAGTGAAGTTTCCTTTAGTTGAGCTGTAACCTAAATATATAATAAAAGATTAATATAAAATTAATAATCATGAATTAATTTGGGTTACAAATAAAGTTACATAGTGATTAAATTGGGCTACATCATGTTATAGATATTAGTCTCAATTTGTCTTATCTTCATAGATTTTTCATTTTTATTACATTATTTTAGCCATTATTTGCTAAGAGGGGAGAATATTTGAGCCCTAAGCAAATTCAGAGAAGGTACTAGGTCCAACAAATGTTAACAAATTTACCAAGCATAGTAGTTCTTCCAGTATATTTCCATCTATTGATAATAACCTCTTGATTGTCAAAAAAATTGCTATCATCTTTCACATTCAAAACATTGATAAAATTGGATACTTTGACACCATTGGCAGTTGTAACAACACTTCCTGTAGATTTTACAGAATTAATTGTTATTAGAAATTGTTTATGTGTACTAAAAATATTTTAAGAGGTATGTCATTTTTATAGCATTTTTAGCAATCAGCAATGGATGTAATACAAAACCCAAACATTTTAAAGATTAGATTATAATAATATTTTTACCTGCAGTAAAAAAATATAAATTTTTTCCAATAACATTTTAATATTGTACCTGTAAAAAGCCCTGACCCTGGTGCAGTTATGAATTGATGAAGTTTATTTTTCAACTTGAACGATTGGATGTCGCCATATCCAAGAAGGCATTTTCCATAATTAGGGTACGCAGGTTGCGTTTCGTCAGCTAAAAATAATAATAACAAGATTTAAAATAAATAAATACACAAGGGTATCTTGAGACATTGACTTTTCTAAACTTTCAAATATGTAATGAAGATTATTTTTTTCTACATCATGTTCATTATAAGAAAATAAAATGGAACATAAGATATTGTTTGATAAAAAGATTTTTCGACCAACACCTTTGCTTAATACATTTAAGAAAAAGAGATGTTTTGGCAAATGCGACAGTCTTTTGAATAACTAATTACTCCACATACATTACTTTCCCTCAGCCAATAAAAACATGATAAATTATCTTGTCTCTCGTTAACTGCTGTGGAGTAATTAGTAATTCAAAAGACCGTTCGCCAAAACAACTATACAAGGTATAGTAAGGTCACATCTGATAGCGACAGTCAAATTCAACAAAATCTGAGTTTTTCTGAAAAATCATGAAAAATCGCTACTAGACCCACTCAAATTCATCAAAAACATCAACCAATTCAACTTAAACATCACCATAACCAACCATCATGACGTCCACGAGGAATAGAAATACTCCAAATCCGCTTTGCAGTCCTTCATCCTGTGCTGACGACCAAAACGAAGAAAGTTTAACCTGCTCGAAGTGTAATCGGCTAGTGCACTACATTTGTACAAGGCTACCACCCTACATGATTGCAGTCTGTAAAGACGGGAGAAGAACTGCGAACGCATGCAAATACGTGTGTCAAAATTGTGTGAAAGTACATAAAGATCTTTTGGTCCTCTCCCCTCAACCTGGACCTCAACCATCCCTGCGAACGGCCGCCGAGCTTGCAAAATTAAATGAGACGATTAAGAAAACGAAAGACATTAAGAAATTGAAGTCTAATGAACAACACCTTCTCGAGATTATTGAATCTAAAAAAAAAGAGCTCACTAATCTAGAGAAGAAATTGTCTAATGACCCGGCGTTTCATACTGTCGAATATGTAGAGAGTAAACTGGAAAAGAAACTAGAAACCTTCCGAACGGAAATCTTAACATCATTGAAAGAGGAATGTAAAAAATCGTATGCTGCAGCCACTTCTGCCAATGTCCAAGTGCCTAATGACAATATCAAGACCGCCGTTAAAGAGGTCCACGAGGAGGAGGCAGCAGAAGAAAGGGATAAGATCAGAAGATCAAAGAACATCATCATCCATGGTGTTGAGGATCCAACGACAGAGGATGCTACCAAAAAAGATGAAGCATGGGTGAAAACACTCATCGAAAAGCTCCACGTCAAAATTAACATCAAGTATATCTCAAGAATTGGCAAATCAGTAGACGGGAAAAAGCGTCCCCTCATTGTTACTCTGAACAGTGGAACACAGTCAAAAATAAAGGGGGGTTTTGTGACATTTCTACCTTTTGTCATATCTGATACAATATCTGGTGGAATTTTGAGGTTACCATATCAAAACTTTGAAGAACTCAAGTATAGAAATTTCTCGTTGTTTTAGAAGAAACACGAATTTAAGAGGTTACTTCAATCCTGAGTAATACTTAGAAATATGATGTGGTTAAAGTGAGGTTACCCAAATGAGGTTACCTCATTCTAAAGCTTATAAATCAATACCTACTGAAGCAAAATTGCTCAAAATTTAAATATGCCTCAAGTAGGCCTCATTCTAAGCAAAAACTAATTTGGATTTCTTATAAGCTGTATTTTTGGGGCTAAATTGAGGTTACCAATTCACAATTTTCATAAACCCCTTTATCATCTAATTGGCTTCAAAAAAAGTGGATATTTTGTTGGCAATTGGTTTGATAAAGGTAATAGAAGCTAAATTCATCATGAAAATTATGACTGATAAACAAAAAGGTTGTATATTTAAGGTTACTCTTGTAGAAAAGCACCATTTTCACTGTAATCCTGTGTTAAGCTAAAGCTAATAAGGCTATTAATCAAAGATCAATATTATTTGTTTTGCATGACTATAAACATCAAATCATAAACTAAATCACATCTCAAGATGGATTATTAGAAGTAAAAGAAATCAGAATCTTTAAAATTCAAATTTTGATGGGTTTTTGAGGTTACTACAATCCACCGAAAAGTAACCTCAAATATCACACCAAATCTTCAATATTTTTCGCACTTTTTTTGACCAAGTGTTGCCATGTCAGTATAGAGTATGCTCTCAAGTTTTTAGAGGTTAAAATAGTTTTTACAAAAAGATGTGGTGTTTCAAAGGTTACCCTATAAAAATGATGGTAACCTCAAAAATACCCCATAAAATCTTCCGAAAAATTTATGACAATACCGTGCTAAGACATCGACCCTGGGTGTAAAATTTCAAAGCCTAAATGTGATTATTTATGATTTTATTCTAAATTTACCAAAAAGAGCAATTTTTTGACTTTCCAAAAATGTCACACAATTTTTGACTGTGTTCAGTGAGGAAGAGAAAATGAATGTTTTTGGAAATCTCCCAGCGCTAAAAGGAATTGAAGCCTATAAGGGGATGAGCATTTGCGAAGATCTAACTCCAGCTCAAAGAAAAAAGTACAAAGAGGCGGCAGAAGATGCTAAGGCACGAAATCAAACCGAAAAAGATGGAGTCTGGAGAGTGCGGGGTTTTGCAAAAAACGGATTCGATGTAAAGAAGATAAACGCCAAAGATCGGCAATAAACCAAACACGAAAAAACCTTAACATACTATATACTAATGCAGACCAACTAACTAAAATAAAGAGAAAAGAACTAAATGAAGTGATTTCAAAAGAACAACCCGATATCATTGCAATTTGTGAAGTAAAACCGAAACATTCGAAAAAAGAACGTCTCATACAAGACTACCACATTGAAGGCTACTCCGAACCCTACGAAACAAATGCCTTAAATAATGTTGGACGTGGAATCATCGTTTTGACACATAAATCGATCAAAAATGTAGTCGAAGTGACACCCAATCGTGAATTTCAGGAGGTATGCTTGCTGGAAATCAAACTCAAAGGAGCGGATTCTTTGCTTTTTGGATGTATGTATCGAAGTCCAACCAACACGAGAACATCAGCAAAAAACAATACAGCACTTAATCTTCTTCTGAAGGAAATAGCAATGAATAAGAAATACAGTCATAAGTGTATCGTCGGTGACTTCAACTATAAAGATATCAATTGGGAAAACTGGTCAACTCCTCACGATGACACGAAGGAAGACGAACAATTTCTCGAAGCTTTAAGAGACTCCTTCTTTTACCAACACGTCGATGAACCAACAAGAGCTAGAGGTACCGATACGCCATCAATTATTGACCTGATTCTGACAAATGAAGAAAGCCAGGTTAGCAACATAACCTATCTTTCACCACTTCATAAAAGTGATCACAGTGTTCTATCATTTACGTTCGAATGTTACCTTGAAACAGAATGCATTATTGAAAACTATAACTACAATAAGGCAGATTTTGAAGCAATGAAAGGACATCTTGAGAACTCTGACTGGGTTACAGGTTTCCATCAAAAAGCAGAAAATGCAAACGTAAATGATTGCTGGAAGATGTTGCGAGATAAATTATTCAAGCTTAGGAATCGGTACGTTCCTCGTACGAAGGGGAAACATGCCTACGGAAAAAAGGGAAGTTTTGCAATCGATCAAGATATTCAACAAAGCTTAAAAGAAAAACGTCGCCTTCATCGCAAATGGATAAGATCAATAGGTACAACTTCGGAACAGAGAAATAGAGCTATTTACGCTACTGCGAGAAACAAGGTTACAGGAAAGATCAGACGAGAAAGAAGAACACTAGAAGAACGAATTTGTGGTCAAGCAAAAAGAAGCCCTAAGAAGTTTTGGAAGCATATCCGGAACTCAATGAAGACCAAAACGGGAATTTCCCCTCTTCTCCTTGATCCAAATGACAAATCATCACTTCGTTTTACTGATGAGGATAAAGCTGACATCCTACAGGATCAGTTTTGCAGTGTTTTTACGAATGAACCTGCTGGATCACTACCTGAGTTTCCATCACGAACAGACACAGATGTAGCATTCGATCTAACAATCGACATGATCAAAAAGGAACTGAAAGATTTGAATCCTAATAAATCGCTAGGACCTGATGAGATTCACCCAGTCATGCTGAAAAAGCTGGCCTTTTACATAGCCGGTCCTTTACATACTATCATGGCCAAGTCCTTCGTAGAAAGTAAACTACCTGATGATTGGAAGACTGCACATGTGTCCCCGATCTACAAGAAAGGAAAAAAGAACCTTGCAGAAAATTACAGGCCCGTTAGTTTAACATCAGTTGCGTGTAGAGTAATGGAAAGAATCCTAAAGAAACAAATAATGGAACACCTCACGAATGAGAAATTGCTATCAACCAAACAACATGGGTTCATGGGTAAACGATCGACAGTGACACAACTACTTCACTACTTAGACAAATGTGCAGACTCGATATCCAATGATAAGGTTGTTGACGTAATCTATTTCGACTTCGCAAAGGCATTTGACACCGTTCCACATCGCAGATTACTAAGAAAACTCGAAGCGTATGGTATCAGAGGAAGGGTACTTGGTTGGATGAAAGCATTTTTGTCCGATCGTTACCAATATGTGAAGGTCAATGGAAAGTTATCTAAGAAATGCCAGGTGCAAAGTGGTGTACCACAAGGAAGTGTCTTAGGTCCACTCTTTTTCGTTATTTACATCAATGATCTAGCTGAAGTTACCAACTCAGAAATGTTTCTCTTTGCCGATGACACAAAGCTTGTTGAAGAAATAAATAACGCTGAAGATGCAATTAGACTTCAGCACGATATCGAGGCAATGGAAAAGTGGTCTGGTGACTGGTTGTTGAAATTCCATCCTGACAAGTGCCACGTATTGACACTAGGGAAATTCTGGAACATTCAACATGCACATCCTTACGAGATCGCTGGCTCTGTCCTAGAACATGTTGATCAAGAGAAGGATCTTGGAGTGATTATTGATAGTGAATTGAATTTCGAAGAACACATCTACACCAAGATCAAGAAGGCTAACTCGATCGTTGGATTGATTAATAGAAGCTTCGACTTCCTTTCTCCCGAGATGCTCCGCACACTTTTCATTGCATTTGTGAGACCTCACCTTGAGTACGCGCAAGCTGTTTGGTCTCCACGACTGATCAAACACTCTGATGCAATTGAAAGTGTCCAACGTAGGGCCACAAGACTTGTCGGTGGTTATAGAAACCATTCATATGAAGAACGTTTACAAGTCATGAACCTACCCAGCCTCAAGATCCGGCGTAAAATCGGGGACATGGTGGAAGTATATAAACATCTTAATGTCTATGATAAATCTTCCCTATGTCAGAAACTCGTTCTTCGAAATCGACCTCAACGTAAGCACAATCTCGAATTAAAGAGGAATTTCGCTGAAGACGGCATTAGAGGATACCAAACGAATTCACTTTACTATAGGAGCATTGATACTTGGAACAGTTTGGCAACCAATGTTGTAAATGCAACGTCCGTAGGGAAATTCAAACTAGAATTGACAAACGAATGGAAAGATAAGATCTATAAATTGTAAAGATGTAAGATTGTTTCATAGAGGTCAATAGACCTGAGAAATACACTTCTATAAATTATAAGGTATATTACTTTGATAGCATGGTGTTTCACTATATTGGTAAGTTGACTCGTCTGCAAAAACAGGACATCTTCCAAGGAACATGTTTCTGCTTTCATAGCAACCCCTTGACACATCATCATTGGATGTATTGGTTGGGCCAGGAAGTGTGAAAGGATCATATGATTGTCCAGTTGTTTCATTATAGCATTTGGGGTTTTTGTTGAGAAATCCATACGCCAGAGGTGCACAGGCAGTGATTGAATCTTCAGTAGTTGAAATAGATACACCCAGCAATTCACCATTCAATGATTTATCTATGGAAAGAAATTGTTATAAATTTTAAAGCAACTCTTATGCAAGATTCATAATTATGAAAGTACATTTACTTTATACAGTAATTATTGTTTTTCATGTCATTTTTCAATGAATTCACTTACTCAAACATAACATTGATAAGATAATTCACAGCACTGTCCTAATTTTTAAGAAAAATAATCAGAGGTTTTTTCAAAGCATCTTGATCTCAACTATACTTTACTGCCATATACTTTTGGTCCTGTCACATAGCTGCTGCACAAGGTTTTGATTCCCACTCTTAGCAATATAGTGTCATGCATGATCGCCTAAATAACTATTCTGCCATCATGCAAATTTTGCCGCAAGTTTGGTTTGATTTGGTCAATAATAACCAAGATCTTTAGAAATTTAAGGTTTTGTCAAAAATTCCATAGATTGGAATATTTTTCTATTGCCATTAGATAGACCTCTCCCCTAGGAAATTCAAAAATTTTGCACAATGTATATTTTGTTGTTCTTCACCATTTGAAGGTACCTAAACAATTCCTTTTTCCTGGTTTGGTACTTTTTGGTGTTTTTTAATTTCTGCTGAAGAGAAAGAGAATCTTCTTTAATCTTAGGGTGTAAATACAACCCTGAAATTTTATCCTAAAAAAAGCTTTACACTGAAAATCTAATCTCCTTACCTTCTCCAGTAGACAAAAAACAGATTTGTTTACTGCAATTGGTTCTCATGCAAATTATGATATGTCCAAAAAGGAATTAAGCTTGGCGTAGAAAACTGGAGGCCTTAGGTATGGTAATCTATGTCAAAAGAAGTGTATTAGGATGAATATTTTAGAAGTACCTGTTTGTTTTTTTGGGAAATTAGGGGAAAAGCGCTTTGCAACTTAAAATTTGAATATCTCAAAAACTAATGTTAAATAAGATGAAATTTTCACCTTATATGCATATATTATTCAAGGAGGAAGTAATTCATATTTTATTTTTGAAAATCATTGTTGTCATTAATTTTTTTCTCTCAAAAGTTGGGGATACCTGTCATCAGGCAAAATATCATAATCTTTTGATTTGTACTTTTTGAGATATTCAAGTTTTATGACGTCATTAATTATGACGTTATAAAGCACTTTTCTTTTCTTTTCTTTCACCTTCCACGCTTTTCTTGAAAAATATCCAACGCTCCCTCAGAAAACATAATAAGTTTTCCCAATCGAATGCGAAGGAGTATGTAGTTTTTGTGACCTTTTTAAGGCCTCCTTTTAGCTGTTTGACATTGCTTGAACCAAAATTTTTACCTGTTGCACCAAGATTACAAAGAAAACTGTCTGCGACATGAAATTTTGTGCTTTCTGCATTTTTTGTGATCTTATTCTCACTAACTTTGACCTTCCAATGACTCTTTTTTAAGCTATTTGAGATTGCTTAGAGCAACAATTTATGCCCGCAACGCATAAGTTACGAGAAAAACTTTCCCCCTAAAAATATCAAAAAATTTTCCAATCTCACCCCCCCCCAAAAAAAAAGAAAACTCGTTGCTATGCCTCTGAAAAAGCTCTAATTTACTTCCTCATTGCCAACCATGAGCCCCTCAAAGGCCTGTTTGGATACATGTCTTTATAGAGTCAAGAGGTAGATAAAATATATACTTAGTATGCAAAATCAAAGTATTAGACCAAGATCCAGCCAAAATCTAAACAATTCTCTTGAATCTTGAATCTTTCAATTGTCCTCTTTGTCTCTTTGTTGACAATTTTCACATCAACAAGCACCTTCTTCCGCTAAATTACACTTGTTCCTTTTTTTCTTTTGTTTTGTTTACAATTTTTCTTTTACTTTTTCTTCTTTCTCTCTTTTTTCTATTTGTAGATTTAGAAATTGATTTGTTTGTCTTATAACATTCAGGTCGTCAGTTTCTTTCAAGCATTTTACTGTCAATTCAAACTGAGCTGTTGTTCTCCTACATTCTATCAGGTGTTCAGTGCTTTCTTTTTCCTCACATAGCCTGTATATTCTCTTCCTTCCAAAATCATCAAATCAAAAACATCAATCATTGTAAGTCTCCTTCTAGTTGTTTCACTAGCTTCCTTTAATCCCATTTTCCTTATTATATTCTTTTCTTGCAAACCTTTGTCCGCTTTGATGCCTCATCTTTCTCATTTTGTGCTCATCTAGCTCTCTTTCGATCTCTTCCACAATCTTTCTCTTTACTGTCTTTTTCCAGAGCTCTTTCTTGCATTCTCTTGCCATGTCTAATTGTAACCCAATTCCTCTTGCAATTCTTCTTGTTTCTGATGCCCAATTGTCCTTTGTTGTTTTGTTAAATTCCTGGTCCTAAATCAGCACTCTTCCTAATCTTTCTTTGGCTGATGTTATCAGACTTTGATATAGTATCATTCTGTGGTATACCGTCAGTGGTCCTAAATCCGACAGCCCTGCCTAATTCCGACCCCCCAAATAACTGTTATGAAAAAGATTCTATGTTTACAAACATTCCCTCTTAGTTGAACGATAAACTATTGCCAGAACTCTCTAAAAAACATCTATATATTTCTATATGTAAATGTCAATTAATGTAATAGACCTTTTTTCAAAGAGGCCACCCTGTTGAATAATTATGTAGTCCAGCAGAAAAACAATGATAAAACCATGCATAATTATTACAATATGCATGATACAGTAATTATGCATGGCTCTATCATTGTTTTTATGGCTGGACTACATAATTATTCAACAGTACGTCCTCTTTGAAAAAAGGTCTATTTTAAAAAGTGTGAATTGTAAAAATAATTACTTTTTATGATGCTGTTACTATTGTTGTCATTTAGACGTTGTACATATTGCAATAAAAAATTATGTTTTGTATAAGAAGCAATCATTGTTATTTGGTTTAATTGGTTCAATGTATCAAATCTCTCAGTTTAGTTGACACTTTGGTATCTTTGTTGGCGTCACAGGAGGTTTGTTTTTATCTTAGTTTGTATCTTTAAAAGACCCCATCGGATTTAGGCAGCGCTGTCGGATTTAGGACCACTCACAGTACCACCTTCTTCTCAATAGGCCATATCCCAGTCTCTTTTAGGATGCCTAAGTAAGGAGTTGATGATGGCATTTTTAGAATGGACTTAAGTATCCTTGCTTGCACTTTTTTCAGCTCCTCTATCTCTCTTTTGTCAATCCTTGTCCAGCATTCCAGGTTGTATACTAGAGTTGGAACAACTGTTCTCTCATAGACATAGACTAGTAGTGCTGCTTCTGTGGACATTGATCCCAAAAATTCTTCCTTCACCGTTCTTTTCAACTCATTTTATCATAGCCCAACTCCTTCTCTCAATTTCCTTTAACTGCTCCGTAAGCTTGCCATCTTCTCTCTGATCCAGTTGCCAAAAATATCTTGTAGCTCACAACTCTTTTTCAATTTTTCCTCTTTTCACCTTCATATTCATATTTTCTCCCGTCATTCAAGAAAAAGCACGTGGCATTTTTTTCTTTCCCGCCAAAAAAATCGTACTTTCGTTTTCGTTTTTGCCTTGTCGATCCAGTTCGACGCCACCCGCCAAAAGAGGGCGGTACTTAAATTTGAATTGAATTGAACAAGAGCCGCGAAGGTATAGATGACGGTATAGCAGCCACAATCATGGTCGTAAAATTTGAGAAAAAAGGGAAATCCACCGGGAGGTTTTGAAACCACAAGCGATTTGTAAGTGCTCTGTATGTATGTAATAGTTTATTTCAAGTTGACGAACAGGTAGCAACAAAGGCTAATAAAAGTCAACGCTACTTTACAATTTGTAAGTTGATTACAGTTGAGGCACAAGGGCCTTAAAACCGTTCTTGTACAAAAAATCTTTTTAAAATATAATTTTTCACGAGGGCTTCCTCGTACCCTCCATTTAAAATCGTCATTCGATCTGGCTTTATTCATCTCGTCTGCTCTCTTTTTCCACTCTTTGATTTGTTCCCTCTCCATTTTTGTCAAGTCGTCGGTGATACTTAATTTCACGTACTTCTCGTGTTGTTTCAATTCAGTCAACTTCTTCATGAATCTGTATTTGTTATGACTGTCTTTGAATACAACTTTGATTGGGCGCATAACCTTAGATTCTTTTCCAACACGAGAGATGTAGGTTGGTTGAGTCTTTAAATTAACGTCATTCAGAAGCTCAGTAACGAAATCGATATCTTCTTTATTTTCATTTTCATTTACCCCATGGATAATGATATTTGCGTCTGTCGATAGTTTCCTTTGGTCCTCAATTTGTTCGTCGATTTTTTCCTCTCGTAGTAGCTGTTTCATGCTATTTACGCTTAATTGATCATTGTTTTTAGTCGCTTCAGCAAAACTTTTCTTACGTGGTTCTGTTGCGGTTTGAATTTTTGCAGTCTTGTTATTCAACGTCTCTTCTATCTTGGATGTTAGTTTTGTTTCTAGCGTGGAAAAACTGGCTCTGTATTAGATTGGTAACTTGATTTTTATCCTTGATGTATTCCTGATATCTTGCCTGTAAATCTTTGATCATTGTGTTTAGACTTTTTTCACTCTCACTTTTGACTTTTATTATACTTTCGCACGATTCGATTTCTTTATAACTGTGCGTGCAGCTTTTAATTCTTTCCACTTGATTATGAACTTTTCTACCGAGTTCTTTTGCCGGAGAGCAACAAGTTATACACACGTATTTTCGGTAACCTTTATTTAAAAACATATTTAACTGGTATGGTGGTAGTCCAGTGCAGGCATAATGTAGCGTTCGTTGGCATTTATGACATTGAATTCTCATTTTTTCATCGTCTTTTATACAATTATGCTCGGTACATCGAAAGTAGGTTTGAAGGGTAGAGTTTTAACTCTGAGTTTTAATGCTGGACTTAAGACTCCTTAGGATCTGAGGATCCAAAAGTTCAAAAATAGTCCAATTAGGCTCAGAATATAGCCTGGAAGTCTGCCAACCCCTCCCAAATTGAAATATTCGATTAAGTTAAAGAGATAGCCCAAAATCGACTTTCTCGTCAGAACTTTAAATCTTGAAAAACGTTAAAATAATCGGAATTCTCATTCTATTTCGACCATGATTGCAGAGCTCGGGGGCATGCATTTGCGCATTTCAGCAAAAAAATATAGTTGAATACTCAAAGGCATATATAAACTTTGAATGAATGAATGAATGAAAAGCATTTTCAATAATATCAGGTGACACAATCAGAAAGGATTATATATTTTTTTGATGTACAAAACTTCGTAAAAACGGGAAAACATCAACTCACCCTTGCGTAAATCACTTGTACTATCTGTTGCGTTCATTTGCGTACATGACTTTAGAAGTCCATTTACACGACAAGTTAACAAAGCACCCGTGTTATTTTTGTACTGTGGTGCACCAATAATCAACCTGAATATATAAAAAAATTCTTCAAGGAATTTGTACAAAAAGTGATGAACAGGATTATCCAGAGCAGTAGAGAAATTTCAAACGTTATGAATTTTTGGTTATAAAATCGAATTTGGTCTCTTATTTTACTTTTTTATGATTTTGATAGTGATAGCGCTCACGTTCATCAGTAAAGCAAAAGGTGGTGCAAGTATGGCAGCTCTAGGTACGAGATAACCTCGTTCCCTGTGTATTATCGGTTTTCTGATGTTTACTGATAGCGTGCGTCAGATAAAACATATTTATCCGCCGATTCATCAACATGAGGAGACGGGGACTTGGTTGGGTATGGTATTTGGCTCGCTTTCCTCATCAAAGACAAAGGTGTAAAGCTGAACGCACAAAGTTTACGGCATTTTTTCTAAATTATGACCTTTTTGTTGGTTGACTTTCTTACCTTGCATTGTCATTCTTCTGAAAGAATCCAATCGCAAATCCGAAATGATTATTAACGTCTTGATCTCCGTTCGATAACGGATCGAGATATTCAATTCGACTCGAATCTGTATCGATATTGAATGCTAAACTTATGTGTATGGTATGGAGGAATATTGATAGTAAAACAAAGGTAATTAATTGTTCGAATCTTCGCATGATTTTTACGTGTATCAGCACTATTGTCTGTTTTACGATTATCTATATTTCGCTGAAAAAACAACAAGTATAACCAAAAAGTTTTAAAACTTTCTTGGTACAACTACAACCAATATTGTTTTCGATTTTGATACCATCTACTTTTCAAATATTTTCGTGATTCGACTATTGAAAAGTCATATAAAACATATCTCTAATTCGAAAAAAACTCCTCAGCACCTTGAAGATCGAACTAAAAAGTATACTTCAACTTCACACAGGCTGCTGGCTGCAATTATTTTCAGAACCTCTTTGTGCTAAAATAACATTTTACCAGAAAATAAACTGACTTTACACACACCCAGTAATATACCGATCTGATCAACTACTCCCTGTTAAGCTGTCGAATTATAGATTGTAGCATAATTTTTTACAAACCTCCTCTTAAACAAAAACAAGGAGAAGTAACTGTTTAAAACTCAATTTACAGTCAACGAAACCATTTTTAATCACTAATTAATTTTTTTTGTAATTTTAAGTAACTAAACACGTGCGTTGAATCAATTATAATTAAGACAAACAATAGCTCAAACACATCTAATGAATGTTAATTAAAACTCTAATTGGTCGTTAAAAACCTTTTATTGGAATTCTGACAAAAATTGCTAAGCAAACTTTTGTGTTATAAAAGATTGGCTTGACGATCAATTCTAAGGTTGTGAGCTTGTTACAGCAAGTTTCCAAGGCTAAAAGTTCTTCCAGATGTTTAAAAAAACTCATTGGTTCGTATTTAACTAAGATCTTTCTTAGGAAATATACTTTTAAGTAGAACAAGTCAGTGGGGATAAAAAATTCCTATTGAATTCCCTTTGGGGATAGAATTTCTATTGTTCCAGGGTTAAAAAATCCAATGTGGATGGTTATGGCGTACGATTTTTTAACATTGAATTTCTAATGTGGATGAGATCAAAGTCCCAGTGGTGCTGAAATTGCAGGGTAGATTTTTGCTGAATTTTCAAGTGGGGCTGGGGTCCAAGCTGGTCTGTGACACCGATCTGTACTAGTAAGATGTAAATGGAAAACAGGTTCATCAAACACTAATAGACAAACCATTTCTTTTTATAAACAAATTTGTATTTTTTATTTTTCTTACTTTTATTTACACAACAAAAAAATCTTTTAAATCTTTTCTTTCTTTTTCAAATAAATTTCTTGACAAAAAATATTTCTTCCTATAAAAGAAAAACCCTTAAAACTAAAGCCTAAATCCCAAAAGTACACATTTAACTTTTTTCAGCTTAGGCATAAAAAGCCAGAAAATCAGTTTGAATACATTTTTCTGTCCGTAAAATTTTAGAAACAATTATATACTCAAAGCTAAAAAGTTTTTAATATGTACTTATGGCTAAACGACATGTCCTCAGCCGTAGACGCCAGGACATTTCAAGCTTCACAAAATGTCATTATAATAGATGCTATGAACGTTTGAAGAACGTTGTGTCTAAACGTGGTGAGTCATCAAATATTATCATTGATGGAATCTCTATGGGAAAATCATAAAGCTTCTTTGCAGTCATTTTTCTAATCATGTCAAAACACTTTCAGAAGGCTTGGTTATTTTGAAATGTTGAGAGATCATATTATGTTTTGTTGCAAAGGTAGAACAGAGTTTCTGGGTAGACGAAATTGCTTCGTTAATAATTTCTAGTAAGCACTAATAATCCTTGACACATAAGAAAACCTTTCGATCAAGAATTATAGAGAAATTCAATAAAGAAACTACGATATCCCAGCAGTTTGTGTTAGCCAATGCCAGTTAATTAGGTTTTGACGAGTGATGTTAAGCAAACTCATCATTGCTTGACGTCGGAGTAATTAATCAATCTTTAAATACCACAAACGAGCAATAAAATCTAATTTAATTTGGATAGGCATCGCGTATGTGAATTTTTCAACAAAGATATGAAACAATTTTACCGTAATACTGTATGTATGTATACTTTCAGTTCCTTTCACCTTTTCTATCAATATTTCTTTTTTGCTGACAAAGCAGAATACACCGTTTCGACTGTAGCCACCAATTGCCGCACGGGCATTTTTTTGTCCAATTTACCCCCTTAAAACCGTTCCAGTTTTTTTGCAATAGAAAAAGTTGTAAAAAAAGGATTGGATCGAGTTTAGGGGGATAATTAATTAATGAAGTGGCACACGCCCGACCGCGTGAATACGGTCGAAAAGGTGTATTAACAAAAGGATTTCTCAAATTGTGCCCTGGGGGGTTAGGGAGTGGTCTTTTCTTTTGTTTACAAATTTTAAAGAAAGAGCCTGGGACCTAGATTCACATGTAACGATTTTCATCACGTGACAAACTGAGAAAATGACAAAAAATACCTAAAACAATGTAGTAAAATATAAACTACTGCATAAATTATATCACAAATCTATTGTTGTTTTTGTGGGTAAGTTTAGAAGAGGTTATATTTTATTGATTAGACGGTAGGATTAAATAACAGGGATAACAGTAGTACCGTCGTTTTCCATAAGATTCCAGTCCCGCACTAAGATTTCACTGCAATGCAACTTTTCTAGCGGAAAAAGACCAAGGCTCCGGGTAGTTGAAAAATGAGTTTCGGAGATATTTCAGTTTCGTAAGTAAACACAAAATTCCGGAAGAGTCAATGGAGTCTTAGCGCGGGAAGTGAAAAATGTAAACACTTCTTGAACAACGTGTCATACATAGAGTAGAACAATAAAAGTCACAACCGAAACTTTTTAAAACAATAAAAACGGAATATTCTGAATTTTTATTTTGTAAAATTTGTTTTGATTTTGTATCACGCTGCATAGCCTGCATACAGCTTGTTTTCAACTGTCAAATGCCCCTTTCAGAAGAAAAGTTAATTATCTTGACAATTATCTCTAAATTTAACCTTCCCAAATCTAAACAACCGAAAAAAACAACAAAAAATATATAATCTTAAATTATTCCAATCAAACCAAAACATAACTGCTTACCAACAAAATAATTCACTAATGGCAAAAATATTTTATATCTTAAAAAAAAATTTCCTATTAATTTTCAATTTTCAATCATTCATTTAAAAAAAATCATACTAATAAGTCTAAATGGAAGGAGCCTTTTACTATTATAGCATTATTTCAGAGGAATACTTGAATTGAAAGATTCTAGTGTAATTAAGATATATTTTGACAAATTTGGGTGTATAAAACCATCAAAAGTCAAAAACCCTTTTTTAGCTTTGTTTCAAGATATCAAGGTACCCATCGCGCAGAATGAATGTCGCGCTTTTTTTCATCTCAAGAAACAAGTTTTTGCATTGCTTTTCGCGCGCGTTCTATTTTGTGCCAATCGAATAGAGCTTTTCATAAATTAATTCACGAACATCACTTGCCTCGTATTCAAACAATTACCATGGTGATTATGTCCCTTGAGACATTAAATCCTTTTTTTATGAATAGAAAGTAGTTTTAATAAAATCCGCTGGGAGTTAATCACCATGGCAATAATTTCAAAACGAGGCAAGTGATGTCCGTGACGTAATTTATGAAAAGGTCTATTGCGTCACACACAGGTAATTTCACAGTCGAAATGATTCATGGGTAACCAGGACTGGTCGCGCTCAAGTAACGACATCAGTTAGCTAGACGCAAAAATCTTCAAAATTATGAAAGTTATGATATTAATCAAACTGAGATTTGGTTGAAAAAGGTATATATTTATAACGCTAATACATAACGCAACAGACTGTTCAATTCTACGCGATGCAAGGCAAATCTTCGAATATGAGGGTCTGGAAATCCTTGAAATTTACTTCTTATATTGATGCGTCAAAAAATTACTGCATTAATGTATGATATTTTACAAAAAAATTATTTTCATAAAACAAAGTTACGTAGGAAGTATTTTGTGATAAATTATCTATTTTTTGTTGTCGTCAGCAAAAAAAAAAAGAATGCCAAAAACATAAGAAAAAATATTTGAAAAAGAAAAAAATATATAATAATATTATTATGAAAATGTATCTTAGAATTTTTTATTACTATACCTAAAAATAAGTATTTCTCTTATTAAACATAATTGCGCAAAGCTAACGGGCAAGCGGAGCCGTGTAGAAGCATGTTAATGGGACGGAGAAGTGCGCTCTAGTGCTAGGTAATAACTATAACGTATCAATACCTCTACGAATTTTTAACTTGTCCAACCTTTTCTGTAATTGTTCTTTCTCCGTTTCCATTTCTTTGATTTGTTCTTGACATTGTCTCAACTATGTGGAGAAAAGAAAAAATTATTAAAATACAGCGGAGTCTATTTAACTTGAACCTCTATAACTCGAATAAGTTTTATGGTCTCTTCAAGTACACACTTTTTTTTTATAAGAATGGTGTAAATCCATTTCATCATGGACATTCTTAACTTTTTTGGGAAAATCATCCTAAAATATTCTTACAACACATTCTTAGGTTAGGATCCTAATTCATACTAGATTTAACATTTAGTACATACGTCTGAAGCATAAAATGGCGTGAGCCTAACTTGGGGATAATTGATAATTCATAATTGAAGATGCTCTAAAAATGGCATTCTTTGCAAAATTCCATGATGGTGATATTCTCAGCATATTCTTAGTTTTTTGGCCATTTTCATCACGGACATTCTTATAAAGTGTATTCTTATTAAAAAAAGCGTGTAACAATGCATTATAAGCTTAACTTCATCACTCGAAATTTCCTTATCTCGAACAAATTTTTGTTCGATACACGTTTTTTTATAAGAGCATCCAAAATTTTTGAAGCCTTCGGATGTTCTTAACTTTTGAAGTTTTAAGCCTAAAATGTTCTGAACATGTTCTTATTTTCACCATATCGTGAGTATTTTTGTCTATTTTCCTAAGAAATCGGGTGTTTTAGACTCCACAAAGCCTTAGAATGTTCTTAACTTTTTCTCGATATTTTTTCCATCGAAGCCTGTTCCTATATAGTTTGTTCTTATTAGAAACGTAAACGGCCAATCGTATTATACTTGATTGCACTGTACCTTTGTTGACAAATATTTTAATCGAATTAATTTCGCATTTCGCGAATTTTTGCCGCGAGGTCGCTGACTCGCATACTATTTGTGGCGTTTAAAATCCCTTTTTCTTTTGGCTGATTTGTAAAATTTAATCCACGCGAAATCTTTCAAAAAGCTGATTCGCAAGTTACATGGCTCATGAAAATTAATCCAAAAATTTTACATTTTTATGGCCATTTTACACATGCAGTGTTTTAGCAGTCAAAGGTCTTTTCATTCTAGAAAGAGTTTTCAATAATACCTCACGCCCAATCTTTCTTTTCTCAGCAAGTAGGCCATCTTCAGTTGCTACCTATAAAGAAGAAAACAATTAGTTGCTTTTCAAGACAATTTCTGACAAATCTCAATGGTACTAAAGTTACTCGAGAAATTTAGAATAAAATTTCTCTGTACTATTAGAAAGAATAATTCCCTGGTGTTTTTGCCTGTCTGAACCATGTACTCTCGGGCGGGTACCTAATAGCCGTCTCTCCCCGCTAATTAATTTTTCGAAAATTTTCCACCCAGGATATTTTTATTCCAGCCCCCCCCCACTTATTAAGTTTTGAGACTTTTTCTGATCCCTCCGCTTATTCCAATCCCGCCGGCTATTAGGTACCCGGAGATGGGTCGATTCAAATCCAAAGCTTAAATATGGTTTGTACTTACTGCTTGGTCGGCTTGACTCTTGTATCTCTTGACTTGAGTTTCCAAGCGCACCACCTAAAATATAGACGAGAGAAGAGATGTTTGTAAACAAATATATTATCAGTACAGCCAGATAGCGCCATGTTGTTTTTAGACAAAAGTAAAAATTATATTTATATATTATAGCAATAACTCTATTTAAAAATATCGGACTGATTTTGAATCCTCGATGAAGAAATCAAACCAAACTGGTAGGCTACATTGTTTCAACATTTTTTTAGATGGACAAAATGAACATTAAATGGAAGTTAAAATAGCGTTGCATTGTTACAGTCTGTTCAAAGATGATGTTAATGGTTGAGTTATGTTACCTGTCCTTCTTGTCTAGCGTTATCTTGTTCAAGTCGTGTAACTTGTGACTTCAACTCTTGCACTTGTTTTTGTAAATCTCCTAGGGTGGAATGGAATGGCGTTTGTTTTGTTAAGGGTGGAATTAGGGCGAAGTGTGGGTGAAGGGTGGCAGGTTTGGGTGGTGATAGCAAGCTTTAGGTTTGTAGAAAACTTTGTGATTTCAACTTTTGTACTATAACGATGGAATGGAGTAACGTTTGTTATGGGTGGAACTGAGGTGACGGGTTATAAAGGAGTTTTGGTGGAAAGGTCGAGCTAAGTTAATATGAAAGAGCCTTCCTTAAATACTTTTGATTCAGCTTCGGTATGCCAAATAGAGTGGAGTAATGATAGACAAGAATGAGGGCGGAGGTTGACAAAAGAGTCGGAGATCGTTT
Organism: Clytia hemisphaerica; assembly: GCF_902728285.1. Taxonomy (NCBI): domain Eukaryota; kingdom Metazoa; phylum Cnidaria; class Hydrozoa; order Leptothecata; family Clytiidae; genus Clytia; species Clytia hemisphaerica. The sequence goes on from NW_027104338.1 coordinate 683,306, forward strand.
CGGCTAGGTTAGGTTTCAAATCTGAGTTTTAGTCTAGAGTAGTGATTGGTGAAAATGTCAAAGTATCAAAAATTTGCAAATTTCTTTGAATGATATAAGCATACTATACACAATTACTTAGGACACACAACTTTGTGAATCCCCCCCCCCTTCAGGGTATTTCTACTTTAAATGAAAAGGAAGTAACAGCTTCATGTCCAAGAATGTTTTTCAACTTTTTTTGTTAAAAAATAGTTTTTAATATGCTACTACCCCTACGTACGGAAAACAAAATAATTCCTCAGCCTAAAATTTTCATTAAACCTATGCATAATATTTATAATATATATGTTCATGAGTAAGCCTAGGTTCTAGTCGCCTTATTGAGGATCCTTTAAATGGAAACGAAATGAAACAACCGGGAAAAGGTCGGCTTCTTACCACTTAAAAACAAAACTAACACGTCCGGTCTTTTTCTGGTGTTTCCGTATAAAGAATAAAGTCACAAGTCAACTGGCTAAAACCACGGCCCTAGTCTGGTCCAAGGGATGGACACGTGAGGAAAATATCATAATGAGCCAGACTTTTCTCTTATAAGGTGAAGCAACTTATTCGGTGAATTTAAATGGATTGGGGATTGATATAAATATGGAATTTAATAGAGGGAATTTGATTTGAGCACAGAGTGAACTTTCGGCTCTTTCCAACAATAATTGTATGTGTCCAATCTTTCAGATGCTTACTTAGTGTGTGATTGGAAGGTTCAAATCGACATCTTTTTTACGACATCAGTGATGGAGATTCGGTCTTAAAAACATGGTACTCCATGTAATACATTATCTAACTCAAATATTTCTAGTCGAAGGGGTGTCAGTTGATACTCTCTAATTCGATACACTCCCTTATTCGATGAAACTGTTAACAAGACACCTTCATAAACGACGCTCTAGTATTCGATATGCTCCCTTTTTCGCTGAAAATCCAGTTCCCCTTGAAGATCGAATTAGAGAGCGTCAACTATTTGTGTCCATCCTCTAATACTGATAACGTTTGTTTGTTTATTGACAAAAATACAACAATAATATTATCAATAAAGAAAAAAAAAGAATAAAAGAAAAAAACGATACCTGCAATAAATTTATATATAATTCAAAAAAAATGTATAATTTATAAATTTAGATTTTGAAATTTTAAAAGCTTTCACTTTCTTTCATCACCCGAAAAGAACGTTAAAACAACGTTTAGCATGTCTGTTTTCTTATTCAACCTGTCTGTCACACTTGTGATCTGCCGATTAGCCAACAGCTACTAAGATTCAAGGATAGATTCCATAGATTTGTATCATTTATACATTTTTGTTGTTTAATTAGTAAAAAATATGACTTTGGATCAAACGAAAATGCTGAACTTTTCCGACAAAAGCCAGACAGAGCGAGACTTTCACTATCTTCCTATCTTTGCACCTATAATTTGTTGCAAGTGACCGTACTTTTTGAGTGGTCTATGAAGCTTTTAAAATTTTCTTGATTTGAAATCACTCAAGTAACCAAAAAAAAACAAAAAAAAAACAAAAAAAAACGAATACAACAAAACAGTAAAAAAATGAACCAAATCCAAAAAATATATATAACATGATTGCACGTGTAAAGTATTCGAAGTTGAGAATATCGGACCCTTCCAGAAAAAAATCGAAGAAGTTGAGTCTACCAGTCTCGATATTATTGAAAATTTTTACATGACCTTTCTTCGCCGAAAAGGCAAAGTACACACGACAAGATTTTTCTAAAAGTAAAATCACCCATGGCCTTCGGGTTATGTTTTTTCTTTCTAGGAAAGTCAAACTTCCATTCAAAAATATCAAACTTTAAACAGACAAAAATACGGCTTTATTCAACTACTGAGTTTTACAGCTCTCTTTGTTTTTCTTTTTAGAACCACCACGTTTCTTATCGATCGTACTTCCATCTTCTAAAGTCTCTTGTTCAACATCAGAAACGTCTGAACAACTCAAATCTCCCGCACCCAGGGTCGTAGAAGCGTCTAAAAATTGTTTCGGAATGTCGCTATGATCGACACGTTTTGTTGGAGACACGGCTGGACTTTCCGTATCTGTTTTCTGCGATTCGAACGGCGAATCTTCGGCCGTATCACCAGCTGCATTATCTTCTACCAATTCAACTGACTTTCGTTTCTTTTTCTTTTTGTTCTTGTTCTTCTTTTTACGTTCCTTAGGGACCGGCGCTGGCGAGTCGACGCCACCTTCATTCGGATCCTCACCCTCGGGAACTTTAACTGTATCTGTCGAATTGTTTTCGTCAACTTTCTCATTGGTCTCATTGTTCTCGCCGATAACTTTGATACGTGGAGTACATGTTGCCGGTGTGCTAAAGCTTTCCACGCGGACAAGCCAGCCTTCCTTGCGCTTAGTACCATCAACGGGGCTAATAACACGCTCTCCTCCCTCCTCTGTACTCTGTGAGCCCGTAATACCGATTGGTTCACTAAAAGTAGCTCCAGCCGGTAGACCCTCAGAAGAATCGCTAAAAACATCATTTCCACTCCGCGATGATGAATCCTCCGATAAAATCCGCTCGTAAAGATCCTCGACGCTTCTCCTAATATCTGGATCGGTAGTCGACAATAAGTTCTTTTGAGAATCAACAACAGTACTATCATCTTGAAGGTACTGATGTTGTTGCTGGGCAACAGCCGGTGAATCGATTTCCAAGTTACCGGTACTTAAGTCATGTTCCTCGTTCGACACAAAAGCTTCATTGAAGTCTTCTTGGCTATTCGCAATACTATCTTCAGCGTCCTGAGAACTGGCATGGAAATCTGTCGGCTCATCATTGCGATTAAGTTCTGTATCATCATTAGCCTCACTACAGACAACCACATTCATAGCCGTAGCTTGTGATTTCACTTCTAAAAAGGGGCTAGACGAGTCCTCGCTTTTCTCTATTTCTGTTTGTTGTGGGAGAGGGGGTGATACGATTTCTGGTAGCGTAGTATCCCCTGGATCATCATTCTCTTGGTCTATGGTAGGGTCTGTGGTATGTTCCTCATTTGCGAAATACATGTCTATATTAAATGTGCCAGCCGTCTCAGGTTCATTATCGTTATCATCATCATTATCGGAAAACAGATACTTGTTAATGTTTATATTAGACTCCGGAGTCGGCGATGGTTGCCGATCGTCGATCGTGCTAGCAGCTAGTTTAGAAACATCTAGACGGGTTGAGGATTGTTTGCGCCCCGATTCGTCGATTTGGACGATATCGTAATCGTCTTTATTGGGTTTGGTAATGGCGCCTGCCGACGCGTCAACACTGATTTCAAGGGGTAGTTCTGACTCAACACTGTCCGATACTAAGTCCGTCCGCATTGATGATAAAAGAGAGGACCGACCAGATTTTTCAAACGATTTATCTTCAAAGTTCCTGATTCCACCTGCTTGTGAGCCATCATCAATGACTTCAAAATCGTCACACTTTTCGTTGTTATTAACATAGAGACCTGTATGTCGAGCGTCTTCCTGTATAGCATCCGCCTCGGACGAAACATCGACGAACGAACGTTCAAAATCAGCCGCGCGGGCGTCACCGCTTCCATCTGAAAGAAAAGAGACGGAGGAGTGTTTTAAATAATAACGAAAAATAAGACTGAGATATATTGGGACATTAAAACAGAGTTGAATGGAATTGAATGAACGAGAATGAAATTTGATGTTTTTGTTATCCGCACGAAAAAATGATGTCCCAAACAAATCAAAAGTCTTATTTTTTGGGGTTTAAAACACTCCTCGCCTCTTCTTTCAAAGAAGCAGAGAGACTTTTCTTTGCAAACCCTATTTAGATCGAAAGCTTTTAGTGCAACAACTATAATGGGAATATAGAATATTTCATCTATTCGTGACATGTCTCCATGCAGTGAAATTTGCTTTAAATATTTTAACGCTTATAAACCTTGTTGATCTATCTTGCGAAGCTCATTCTTAAAAAGTTTTCACTTTGAATAAAACTTGACAATTCTGTCGCGAAAAAAAGAAGAAAGTTTTCCTCTAAATATCTACCCATCACAAATTTGTTAGCTCTTAGGTTTAAGTGTAGCGACTATGGCATGTTTTCTATTTGCTTTTTTTTAGAATTTTAAGACTTTTTGCGGATAAAAGGTAACAAAATCAATTCATTCATTCGTTCTTTCATTCAGTGTTATCTTATTATACCAAATAAGATTTGAATGCGTGTGAAGGTAAAAGAGGGGAAAGGAGCGTGGCCTCACTGAAAGGCTTGAAATAAACAGGGTTTGCTGTGCATAGTATAAGATAGTAAGTGTGTGAGTAGAGTGTGCTTTGAACTAACGAGAAAAACGTCGATACAGAAACGCAAATTGATGCATTTCGATCGGTCGATTTCTCGATATGTGCAGTTCAATCAAAAATAAAAGAAGTGTGTTTATGAAAAATACTACTCAAAAATATAAACTACAAATTTAAATTGGGCAGAAAAATATCCGTCATTTAAATGATTGATTCACGCCAGAAAACTGTCTCTAATGTCTTTAAAGTATCCCTCTATTAGACCTTTTGTATTTACATTTGTAACTTTTTGAGAGGGAAATTAAACATCGACAAATCCGTGACAAGAATAAAATATATACACAAAGAGGATCCATAGTAGACGCTGATACACGCATTATCCCTTAACGACCCGGTCAGTTTTTGAGGGGGGGGGACTGGTGATGAATTTACAAGGAAAACGCGTAAAATTTCTTCGTCTATGACAGTGCCAATGTAACGACTACAGAAATTTTGACGCTAATCCTTCCTGAAAGACACGAACTCAGATTCCCCACGTTTTAAAGTTTGATTGGTGCAATTGCGGCAGTCCGGCCATGATGGATAAGAATCACTTGACTGGTTCACGTTATTTTGTATCATAACGAGCCAACGCAGGTTATGTGTACCTCTAGGATATTCTATTAATATAAGAAACCCTAATAAACTTACTTCTTGTGCTTTCAGCTTGTTTACGAGAGCCATTAGTTTCTTGATTGCTCCGTAGTTCTGCTATTTCGTTTTCGAGATTTTCGATCTGCAAGAAAGAATGCAGAGCTTGTATAAACTTTAGTATGATTGGGACCGATTTTGTCTTTTTGGATGAATATTTAATGAGCTTTTGAACGCGGTGATTAAATTGTCATATACTAAGGTCACAATTAGATTACCTTTTCTTGGTATGATAGTCTTTCAGATTCAAACTTCTGTTCCAGCTCTGAAATTAAAAAAATAATAATAGCTTTTCGTAATTTCGACCAGATTCAAAAGAAGATATTTGCTTTAAGCTCTTATCTCCTGAATCTCAAATTATTAAGTGCTACGAAGATACCAAGCCAAAATATATCAATCAGTAATCGATCTATTCTAGAAGTAACACCTCAAAAGAGAAAGATATTTTTCCCTCTCAAGGCTTTTTCACAAATTATTTTGAGTGCAACGACTGCCTCGTTCTTCAAGTGTTAATTGTTAAATAAAGTAAAATTCTTATCAACTCCTCTGGGAATCAATTATCATAGCAATATTTTGAAAACGAGGTAACCGTTGCTTGTGACTAAATTCATGAAAAGATCCATCATTCCTAACCTTCATCGTGAACTCCATTATGGTGGAGAGTGTTGGTTGAAGATTCTTCTCTTTCTCCGTCAACTTCATCTTCCTCTGTTTCTTTTAGCGTGCCGTCGAAGTTGATTCCGTGCTCCTAGATGAGGGTGGAGGAAGGTTATTAAAGATATTCTTTTTTTATTATGTAGAAAGGAGCCGTGCCTTTTATGTTGACTAAGCAGAATAACAATAGAATTTCTCAAAATTTGTGTTCGTGTGGCGCGCGAAAGGGAAGAGAGTAGTTCTTTTTTTGTTTAGAAATACTGCGTAAGCGAAAGGTAGCGGGTACGTTAAATTGTGTCCTTTCAACTGTGAAGTAAAATTTATATAGATAATGCTAGTTTAGCTTTTTTCAGAATACCAAACTAATTCGGTATTCCTTTAAGATAATGATGTTCATATAGAACCAGGGGGAGTCAGTGTACTAGGAGGCGGCATGTATGTGTACTACAAGGTATCTTTCAAAACTTTACACCAACCCACCCCTGAAGTACACCATACTTCATGGAAAAATCCTGAAACCACCCCATACCCCCTATTTACTACTGGGTACTACCTGGAAAAAAAACAGCTAGCCCAGATGATTATTCAAACCGGCAGGTACAAAATGCATAAAACATAATGCATATTGCATAATGCATAATAGTATTGTGTAATTTACAGAACGATTTTATATTCTCTGAAACTCTCCTTTGCAGAGGCTAAAACCGCGAAAACCTCTTTAGAAGAGTTCCTTGTAAACATTCCAATCAGAGGGATTTCCCCAGACATAATACTTACTTTTCGAATCCGAGCAGATCCGAACGAAAGAGAAAATATTCGAATCATAACAACAAAGGGTTTTCCGTCAGCATAAATAATAAGAAGATGCAACAGATCAGATAAAAAAACAACATAAACATTCGAATGTAAAAAGATTCGAAATCTATTTTCTTTGATCTAGCTTCCGGATGAAGCTCTTTAATTTATATAGGCTGGATATTGGCTTATCTAACAAAAAAGCATTCACATGGTTACCCATGCTTTGTAAGAGAGAAAACCCGTTGAAATTTATTAGCTAATTATTCGAAAAGTTCTCTGAGAAAACCCAGAAAGATCTTGCTATAAACTTTACGTTTTCGAGTCAGAAAAGTAACATACGGAGGAGATATTTTCGTCTTTTTTCTACATTATACTACGTTCTGTAAAATACAACTATGAAAATCAAAATGGCGACAAGCATTTTCAGTGGATCATGGATTTTTTTCAGCATCCAAAATTCAAATTTACAGCTTTCTACCCTTTATTTTCTGGTAGAAATTGGTATATTTGTTTTGTTGAAAGTATTATCTTTTAAATTCTCCTTATTAAAGGCTCTAAAATTGACATTTTTCAAATATTATGCATTATGCATTATGCAATATGCATTATGTTTTATGCATTTTGGACCTGCCGTTATTCAAACCATTTATATTTTTAAAGAATGTAACTATAAATTATCAATACAATTGAACAATTAAATGTAAACAATATGATTTTAAATGTTTGAGTTTGAATAATCAAATGTTTTTGAATTCGAACGTTTGAATTCGAATGTTTGGATTCGAATGTTCAAATGTTCGAATTTGAATGTTCGAATGTTTCCATTGACTCGATAAACCTTCATTTTACTTTAGTGGGATCTAGTAGGATTTCAATTCATTCCAAGAAGTTTGGAAGAATGATCTTGGGCAAACTTGGCTTGATCAATTTATAATAGAACAACTTTACTGTACTCTTTTACCCAACTGACGACGGTCTAAATGGGTGATTAGTTCTTTCTTTGCTTCAACGGGACGACCCTACAATTTATGAATTCAAAATTTTATGCTTACGTCTAGGATTCGTTCTCTCTCCGACAGTAAGTATGTACATTTGTCGAGCTGTGTATTGACGTTTTCATGTTCATGTGTTAGTTTGTTGAATTCCTACAAAAAAAGAAAAATGGGAAACATTTTATTCAAAGAGGGTGAAATTATCGATAGGGAAAGTATTTTTTTAGGTATTCTTTTTCTGATATTGAACTGAATGGATAAATTAACTTAGCTTAAAATTTAGACGGTTGAGAGAGAGTAAGATCATGATAAATAAAGATATCTATTATAATACTACGTGATAAAGAGCCCTTTCACAAAGGGGATAAAATTTTCAAGAACTTAAACCACACACACTCTGTTTAACACATTAACCCGATTAATCTGACCTTTCAAATCTTTTTAAAACGTCCAAATGATATAAATAGCAGACCAAAGGATTTAAGTAAAGTCCAGCTATTTTGACTTGTATTTCTTAATTCAAACTAAAAGTAGAATGTAAAATGCTTCCAAAAACTGACATTATTCTAGCATTTAAACGATGACGACGAAAAAAATTGTTTCATAATTTCTTCTTAATATAGTTTATGACTGTTTCTCATCCTAGATAAAAAAAGAATTAAAATATCGCGTGATTAAGCTAAAAACCGATTTATAAACTAAACAAAAACTTTTCAGGGGAAAGAACCTCGGTTAAGCCAAACAAAATAAATTACAAAGATAATATCTACAGAAGGATCTAATCAAAAACATTATCCAAAAAACAACTACGCTTCAAAACATATCTTTTAAATTGAGAAGAAAAATTAGGGAATTTCTTTCTCCCGCCCCTGATTTGAATCTTAATCTAAACAAAACTTTGTTTTAAATCAAACAAACCCTAAATAAACCTAATCAGTTTTCGAGATTGAAGCTTCTACATTAGTTAAATCATGAACCTTCTAAAAAAAACTGTCTTAGGCGACATTCTTAATATTTTCATGGTCCATGGATCGAAACACTTCTCTGATCGGAAATCTTTTGAAAATGATGACGTAATCATGATCATCATGTTTACAATTATCGAAAAAGGTTCCCATTTACCTGGCATTGCTCAAATTTAAATATGCTTATGATACACACAAAAAAAACTACAACAGAGTCTCTGTAACTTGAACAGACGCGGGAACTGACCACTGACTTTTATATACCCTGGACCAAGCTTCTCAATCCCAGCCAAGCAAAATCTTTGATCGGAGTTTTTTGAAAAGTGGTACCCTAATGGCGGCACTACTCGATAGTGGTGTAAATACATCAATAGCGCTAGGTCTACTTTTCCTCTAATTCTTTTGATGATGTAGCGACGTTAGACGTTCATTTTTAACATTGCAATGGCTTCTTCTCGGGTACCAATTCCAAAAAAACTCCAATCAAAGATGGCGGATATTGCTTGGTCCAGGGATATATAAAGGTCAGTGGAACTGACGGGAAGGCAAATTTGTTCCCAGTTAAAGAGCAATTTTAACTAGGGATTCGATAACCGAAGGGAAAAGAGTGGGGTATAGAGTTAGAGAGATCAGTAATAAATAAAAGGGCAAAGAGTTTTAATTCATACTTTCGTTTTATCATGAAGTTCGTCTTTCGCATTGTGTATTCCTTCCTCCAAATCCTCGATTCTATAAAACAACAAACAATAACATTATACTTGGTCACACGTGAAAAATCTCACTCAAATAAAAAAATATCGAAAAATGAAAGTCACGTTAGTTTGTCAAGAAAGACTTGACAACTATAAAATTAATTTTTAAACGACTTTTGCAAAGTAGGAAAAAGGAAGTAACATTTTAACAACAAGAATTTTCCAAATTAGGTGTGTTTTCTTTTTATTTGATTAAAACTTGCATCACAAAACAACTTTTCAGGCACGGATGCGATTTATCAGACTCGGAAGCATTACAACATTTTTTTCTATAAGCAAATCATGGTTTAATATTGGAGAAAGACCATACTGTACCTAATAATTTACTATTTACTATTAAAATATTTTTAAGACATGTAAATGTAGAAAATGTATTTAAAACTGATTCCCATAGATAAGAAACTGCCTTACTTAAAAACCTTCTTCAAATTTTATAAATTAAATCAATAAACCTTAGAAGCCCATGTACCTCACAAAACTACAATAAAAAAATAGGGGTTGCTTATAAAATGTGCAGAAATCGTAAACGTTTCTTAGACAAACTTCGTGTTTAAGCATACTTTAAAAGCACTGTTTCCTGGAAACTATAATAACTCCACCCTCTACCATTAGATTAAGCACTTTTAAACCCCACCCCACTAAACCAAAATAAAAAGAATAAGCTCAAAATCAACTCTTAAGATATACACTAAAATTACTTAAAAAACAACATAGAGTGTTACGATTTCTAGCCTGTTCCAAAAAAAAGAGACTCGAAGAACGCGAGGTCTGTTTGTACTGTTAGTTTGTTAACAGTTAGCCATACTGTTAGTTTGTTAACAGTTAGTCACTCAGTAAAAATTTTTCACTTGGGAAAAGTCGCCCTGTAGACGTTTGAGGTGTACACAATTTCCTCAACTGCGCACACCTGTCTTGAATCCGTTGAGCAAGAATTTTTCTTAACTGGAGCCGTAACAAAAATATAAAAGGTCGTTTGCTGTATAATAGCTATAAGATCGTGTCGCATTGACAACAAGGATATGGGCGAAACATACTTTTGGAAGACTCTAGTTCACTGTGATTTGAGTATATCCTTACTACTACAGGTCATAAGTATAAAATAAGAATAATTAAGCAGATCATTTTAAAAGTGGGGATACCACCCAGGTTGGGGAAAGCTGAAACAAGTAGAATATTTCCCTTACATGTCTTTTAGAATTTCGACTTGGTACAGTAGAGTTTGACGTTCGTTATCCAGTTGTGCGACATTGACCATGGCTTTCTTGTATTTATCTTCCGTTTCTTTCAACGCCTCCTGTGAAGAAAAGAAAATATGGTTTAAGCTTGAGAACACAATCAAGGTAGAGAGGAAACACTCCTTCCCTATATACCAAAGTGTGACTTACTGGTGTATATATCTTTTTCATGACTCGAGGCATTGAAGCATACTACCGACCGATTAGCGGCCATAGTGTAATTGTAAAGCATCCGGCTACGGTGCACAAGGTTGTGGCCTCAACCCTCAGCCAAGTCATACCAAAGATTCTCAAAATGGTACTTGATGCCTCTCTTCTTGATGAGCAGCAATTAAGAGTGGAGCAATCTAGGGAGAAAGAGTAGAGCCCGCCCCTACCTTCGAGTAGATAGCTATCGAAAGAGGAGCCTTCGGATCGCTTCCGACTGCTGTTGCAGACTTACTTACTTAGACATATGCTCCAGGTTATAAGAAGTACTGCACTGTTCTTCAGTTTTTAGACCAGAAGTTAGGTAAAAACAACAACTTTTCGGCATACCTTAACGACAGCATTGTCGACACTGGAAGCAATATTGACATCGCTACCAAGAGGGGACGTCGTTGATGGTGAGTTCAACCGGGACGAATTCTAAACGAAATGAAGAAATGTGTATATGACAAACTACTCCTTTAAAAGAAACAGTGATTTTTCTTGACCAGTACTGCTGATTTCATGCATTATTGATACAATTTCCGAAGTATGAAGTTTCTTCCGTACCGTCCTGGACAATATGCCATACAAATGACCGTGCTTAGTTTTATGCATTTCATCACATTGCGTTCGTTTGAAAACATAAAACCAAAATGTTCTTTATTAACGTCTACACGCCTACTGTTGTTCAAGGTACTTTTTATATTTTGTGTAATATTGAATTTTCACTTATTTTTGACCTTTTGCTAAACTATTCTTTGGGAGACGGAGAGAGTGTTGATAGATTGGTTTTAAAACCCAAGAACATTACAGGCGTATTGATGTGACTAAAACACATCTGATTCAATTTAATAAAATATTTTGTTTGAAAAACTGATAGGATATTTCTAATACCTTAAGGAAAGAAATTTTCGCGGAATTTAATTTCGCGAATTTGGGCGTAATTCGCGAAATAAAATTCCGCGAAACACATCAAAATGGCTAAATCGCGAAATTAAATTCCGCAAAATTCGATTTTTTAGAGGAAGAAGACGGCGATGAAGTTTAATCATGACTTATCATAGAAACATTCATCTTTGATGTTATTATTATGTTGTTAAAGTTTGTTAATCTAATGTGACTGAAATCGTCTTGAATGCCGATGAAAATTATGAAAAAACTTTTTCTCTGTAAAAAAAATTTCTCAATCGCGAAATTAAATTCTGTGAAACTTTTGAAATCAGCCCATTCGCGAAATTAAATTCCACGAAAATTTCCTTAATAATTTAGTTAACAAATTTCCGAGACTCCAAAAACACAATTTCACTAAAAACATTAATCAATCGATTGACATAGTAAAAAACAAGTCTCTTTGATATTCTGTTGATATCGTAATCAAATGTTTTAGCAACAACGAACTCTAAAATAAGGTCTAGAATGCGTATTCGTATATTATCTTCCAGCTAAGGTTTGAAGCAGTAAGGATGCATAGGTACAAAGTAGTATCTTTGTTTTGCCTTTAAGAAAAGAAAATTTTTCATAGAAGATTTTAATCTGGAGATAAAGATACATTAGAAGGCTCCATACTAAAATAGGGAGACCATTCTAGTCATTTATTTTAGAGTTCGATAATTTCTTTTTTGCTTTTTACCTTTCGACGGACTGTATCAATTTCATCTCCTTCTAGTTCATCAATCTACAAAAGAAAAATATTGAAATCAAAATTTCTATTTTTTATAAGAACAGAAGATCATGATATTGGATAGCAAGTTTAACAGGATATGTTCGTGAGTAACCTGGTATTAAAAAAATTTCTTATGAAAGATTGCACTATTATAATAGTGTGAAGAGATCAATCAGCAAGCCAAAAGAAACAGAGTGTAAAATTACTCATTTTTGTAAAAATTCTTTCAAGTGGTCAAGTATGAACTTCCATCAAGAAATGTCCGGTATACTGCCTGATAAGAGAGGGAGGGCATTTTGCCCTCTATATAATGTCTGTTTGTCAGCTTGTAAATACAAAAAAACACAAGCAGATTTCTCTCATTAAATTTTTTGTAAATTTCACTTTTGGTCCTTTAATAAAGGACATAAGGTAGGATCAGTAAAAATGCATCGTTGAAAGTAGTAACTTTTTTCACTTGTGATTTTTAAATTCTTAAAAGAAACTTTGGAGTTTAAACATTACTAGTACACTTTCAGATAACGGTATAGTATTGACATATTCTTGTAATTTAAACCCTTAGAGAAGGATAGTTGACATATATCAATTATCAGATTTGAAAAACGAGAATTCCAGACCTTTAATATAAATATCAAGGTCGTGTACCTGAGAAAAACATTAATGAAATATTGTTCTTTTAATAGCGCACTTGGTCGAATTTCATTTTTAAGTTGAAAGTCACCCTTTGACACTCTTTGTGTAGATGCTAATAAACCTGTCTATCTAGAGATTAAGATTATGATATTGGACGCTCTAGATTGGAATTGGACAAACGAGACTAAAAACTATTTAGAACAAGATAATTTTCATTTCAGGAAAAAATCTGTTGTTAAAGAATTTCTCTTAAAAACCTTTGAACCTTTTTACAGTAAAAAACGAGACAAAATTTAATAAACTTTCAAGACTAAAAATAGTCTACTTTGATATCCAAAAAGAATGTGTTTTGAAAAAATCCCCTGAATAAATAATTTTGGGGGGGGTTACTCCAGAACTGCAAATGAAGGGCTTCTCATTAAATTGTTTGTGTTTAATGTTGCTCCCAACCTATCCCCATAGCACTAGGTCTTTTATTTTATTTATTCAAATAGTCATTGAAGGACATTATAGTTCCTAAATTGAACACTTAAAAATAAGAAAATGGTTCTAGTTGAAAATCAAAAGAAACATAACTCACACGATAGATTATACAATGGAGTCTCCATAACTCGAAAATGCACGGAGAACACAAATCTGTTCGAGCATTTTTAACTCAAGCGACAAGAAACTTGTTAAGTTAAGGAGATATTCGAGTTATAGATGATTGAGTTATAGAGACTCCACTGAGAATATTGAAAGAAAACCATACCTCCTTCTGTTTGCGTTCAAGCTCCTTCATTCGAATGGACCTTGCTTCGGCTCTTGCTGCCCGTTTAGCTGCCAGTCGAGCCTCAGCCTAAAATGAAGATTTAAGACAATCGTTAAGGTCCAAACATGTCTTTTCTCACAACACATACTGTAAGCCCATCTCAGCCCATCAAAAGTGGGGATATGATGACATTATATGCAAATTGGACAGTAGGCATTTCTAGGTTTGATTTTGCAGGATACTTAGTTCCAGCTTGTTAAAAATAATTGACTGTTCAAATTATGTTCAAGATTTACATTAATGACCCCAAATTAAAAGTTCAATATTGTGTCTTAAAATTTTATAATTAATTAAACCTTATACTTGAATTTGCAGAAAAATGGCAATAAACAAGTTCCTTTACTTTGAAAGTCTGTGAGAGAGGTTTAGTTAAACAAGTTAGAGAAAAACTACAGAAAAAGCCAAAGTTTATTCAACAGTGAAAGACAAAAAAATGAGAAGATTTTCCAAAAATTGAGAAATAAAAAAATGAAAAATAAAGTAAAAACAAGTAAGGAAGTGAAAGATGAAAAGTGAAATAAAAATACTTTTTTCAGTGCAAAGTCAATCAATAGAATCAAAATCAACATTTATCAAAATGAAAAGGATCTCTTCATTTAATACTTTTTTTACTTGTTATTTATGGTAAAAACTCAATAAAACATTAAAGAATGAAATCCATTTTTTAACCCATCTCCTGTTCAACATTCTATTGCTGAATATTATTAATTCATAATTATCACAGCAGTTTGAATTAAATATTGATGGAATTTCATATAATATTTTTTTGGTTTGACATACACTTCAATGTAGTCAATCAGTATCTCCCAATGAGATAGGATAAATTCAGAATCAATATTACAACAAACATGTCAGAGCATTTTGAGATACAAGAAGAGATTTTTCTGCACTCAAATTTAAAATAAACAAAAAGATATCCATTGTTCCATAAAAATTGTGAATTTGTCAAAATGCTAGGTTTTAGTCTGGAAACTTCAAGCAAATGTTGAGCTTTATGTTAAAAATCTATAACATTCTGATCCTGTCTGATTTCTACAGGGGGCCACTTATAGCTTTTTGATGGACTGATAAGTGACCTGGTGTATTTTGACAGACTCCATTTTCGGGCTACGCACCAAATCAATACCAATAGATCCAGTCCTTTTTTGAGAAAAACAAACAGAAAATCATGAAATAGACCATCTTCTGCCAGCTTCTGCTGCTAATTTTTGGAGTCAAAATGATATTGTGATTAAGAAAAGGTCTAGAAGGAGATCACTGCCCTTAACTGACGCTGACATTTAATGGACACCACAGCTGCTGGTGTATAGTAACTTTACTAGGCCTATTACTTAGGAGGAAGGATAGAGTATCTTTGCTCACAATGTGATCACTTTGTCAGGTTGAATAATAAAAAATCTATAAAATTATAACTTTGTGTTTTTTTCTTGCATCCATTGAAACTTGAAATTATGGTTTTTTCTGAGGTGATTTAATCATTCAACATGACATTGTGACCAAGAAAAGGTCTATTCGCAACCACAGTGCAAGATATATCGTCCCATAGCCATCTAGGCGATTACAACAGTCTATTGCATAACTTATTACTACAGCACAAATCTTTTTAATGATTATGTCATTAATTTGCCTTTTTTAACAAGATAACTGTTGCCAAGAGATGAAATAAGTCATCCTGTTTTTACAGGCTGCGGGCAATTGACGTATGTTGTAGCAATGTGTTATTCATTAGGCAGTCACACTTGCCTCACAAAATTCTCCTCACATGGCATGGCATGGTGTATAGTAACTTTACTAGGCCTATTACTTAGGAGGAAGGATAGAGAATCTTTGCATGGTCGAACCTGAAAAGTACAGACTAGGTGAAATCACAGGACAGAGTGAAAATTGTGCCTTGACTCCTGCACACCTATACTTTTTAATGGAATAAACTTTTAATAAACCTTTAATTTTTGCCGACACAGTACCAGATACAAATGTCTGGTGTGGTGTCAAATGAGAAAACAGTGTTTGTTTTGCTGTTAAATGGAAAGAAATTTGGTTCAAACATGGTACGGCAAGGACATTTCATCTGTCTTGCTTTTAAAATGTTTTAAAAGTATCAGTTATCAATTATATTCAAGGGGCAATAAACAGTGGTCAAAGCAGAGATTTTCCTGTCAGACGGAAATGGGGTTTAATAACACTCAAACCTTGGCCAGATTCTTCAAATTTGGCTGGTTTTTACATAACTTGAGACAAAATTCGCTTTTTAAAAACTTCTGTGAGACGAACACTGAACACTGAATAAACAGAAAGAGCTTGCTGGCATTATAATAAACTTTGTGTGCTAGAATCCAAATCTGTAACCATCTTTGTAATTTATGTTTTTATTTTGTTTTGTTTTGATTTCAGACAAAAACAGCAACAATTCAAATAAAAATGTTCCATTGTTCGACTGGCGTTTGATTTTATTAGGGCATCATTTATATTAGAACATAATAACTAGAAGGGAAGAGCGTTCTATTGTGCCGCCACTATGTTTTTTGTGGTGTGTTGGGGTTAAACGTAAGACCCTGTCTCTTCATGGATTTTTAGAGTGTCTCTTATGTTGCTAACAACTACAAACTAGCGAATGGAGATTGAGTCTGGATGGCTTTGCAGCCCTTCAGTTCTGTTCAGTTAGGGAAGCAATCCTGCCATTCTATCAGCCAGAAAAAACTAAACGACACTTCAGTTCCTTACCATTTTCCATAAAAAAACAACTAAAAACATTATTACTTCCCAAAGCAAATATCTTCCTTGATGAGGAAACCCAACAGTTAGCTGGAAAATAGTGTGCCACAAGAGAGCTTATACCCCAGAAACATACGACTGTTTTTTATGCTTACAGGAGAAATTTGAGATTGCCACCTATCTGGGTCGGAACTTGTTAAATAATGCAAACTGAAATCATCCCCAAAATGCCAAATGCTGTCACTGACGAAAATTTTTCCTAGAGACTTTTGAATGATTTTCATTTCGAATTGACGTTAGAAAGATTTTTGAAGACATTAAATTGTAGATTTAAAAAAACGTTTATTTCACTGAAGATTGCCATCCCAGATGGCATGAAACTTTGAGTGTGAAATTAACTTAAATCGTTTTCTTTACTCAAACTAGTGCTTAATTCTCTTTGACTTTGAGTGCTTCATTCAGGCAGCATCTAATAACATGAAAACCAGAAAATGATTATTTAATGGGAATCAAAACTATAAAGTGCACTTACAAACATCAATATGTCAGATCTAACAAAATTACTAACGGCACTGTCATCATTTACAATAAAACAAAGGATTTTCTGTCAAGAGCCTTGTAAACGATCCAACAACTTCCATGGAAATGATCTGTCACAGACTTTTTAATAAATAACGAGATTGCTCATGGGAATTTTTTGACCCGCATCCTACGCGATAGTATTTAATCGCCCGCGCGTGTACGCTCTATCTTTTCAGTCTTTTGAGACTTTAAAGGAGATTGGAGAGTGTCCTAACCCCTCAGATGGGAATTTCTAATTTCATAGACAGTAGCAGGGTTTACAGCCTGTTTGCTGAGTCCCCTTACTGAACTGGAATAAGAGTCACTCTTCAACTAAAGAGTCCTGAAAATTGCGATGATTGATCGGCTCTTGCATGTTGGAAATAATCTTCTTTAAGAAGTTAATACCTTGACAGGGTAAAATTATACAGGTCATGGCAAATAAAGGTATGCCATGATTAATCATCGTAACTTAATTCTCTGCGTGGTTGAGTGGACAAGTTGTTGAACTGGCATCTGTCAAGTTCACAGGTTTGAGAGTTCGAATCCTACACAGTGCGCTTATTTTATCAGCATTGACCAAACCTTTTCTGGTTTTATGAGCTCTTATTGATATTTTTGAAAACTCCCGTTAGAATTTTAAGAAAAATTTCTAAATATGTCACCTCAGTTTGACTTTGTCATCAAGTACTGTATTTCAAAACGGATCAGGTTGGTTAGTGGGTGGAGAATCAAGAGTCATGACTTTCCCTTTCTCTTGAGATACAGTATTCCAAAACTTGCAACTAAAAAAAATACATAATAATTGACTTTCATCTTTTTTTGCTATCTTACAAACATCTTTTTCAGAACAACCACAAGTGAAAAGAAAGGCAAAACTGACTAAGAATGCTGCTAAAAAATGATTGACAGGTCTAAAAAATGATTGAAAGGTGCGGGTTTGCTCACGCGGGTTAGAAATTCCCGTGTGCAATCTTGTAATTTATCAGAACGTGTCACAGCTGAGTCTACCATTTTTAACAGGGTCCAAGGATTGAGCCGAGAACGCTTGCGGAAGCTTGCAATCTTCCGCGCGCGGGTGAAAAATTTAATGTCAATCAACTTCTCAAGCGAAGAGTATGCGAAGCAATTCTAGCTTTATGATAGTGCCGCTGATCATCCATGGATATTATTCAATTATCATTATCCCTTTATTTTCATTCCTAGAACTTTTGCAAAAAAAAGGTTAAAAATAGAAAAGTTGTACTTTTTACTGCTCTATTCACATATATACCCAGACGATCTCAATCGAACGGAATCGACGATTGAACCAGTCGAACCAAATCGAACGCAATCGACCGATTGAAATTCGATTGTCGAACACAATCGAATCTCAATCGAACGTCAAAAATCTGGGTAATATTCGATTGGTTCGATTGTTGTTCGACTGGTTCAATCGTCGATTCCGTTCGATTGAGATCGTCTGGCTTTATTCTTGCAGCTTTCCAACATCCAAGCTCTCAAACATACAAGCCAAATGAAATTACTTTCGATTTCCCGTAGAAATTATGCGATGAACAATCCGGGGGTCAATGAATCGACGATCAAACGCAACCGAACACAATCGAACATCAATCGAACGCAATCGAATATTAATCGGACCTGAAAATTGCGGTAATATTCGATTGAAATTCGATTGCGTTGGACAATCGAATTTCAATCGGTCGATTGCGTTCGATTTGGTTTGACTGGTTCGATCGTCGATTCCGTTCGATTGAGATTGTCTGGATATACCGGGTGACCCACGAAAAAGTTCGGACGTTTCTCGGCGTCTTGAGGCCGAACAAATGTCCCAAAGTGCTTGGAGTTTTATTATTTAGAAAGTAGATATCCTAACTTAAAATCTGAGCCATTACTTTTTAAATTTGACGCACAAGTTCCCTAGTTATGAGCTTTTAAACTCAAAATTCACTTTTCGGAAAGTGTAAAAAACAGGTAAAAAAGGGGTATCAAATTAGGTATTTTTAGACGTTTTGGATATACAGTTTTTGAGAAAATTCCTTGAAAGTGCCAATTTTGATAAAAACTAGTCTTGTTTTAAACAAAAACTACTTTCTAAGGTGTTTTTAATAATTATTAATGTCATAAAACTCGTTAAATAAGTCAAATTATAAGAGATTTTCTAATTGATTGCATTAATTTAATACCTCTTTTTTACGTGTTTTTTACACTTTCCGAAAAGTGAATTTTGAGTTTAAAAGGTCATAAGTAGAGAACTAGTTGGTCAAATTTAAAAAGTGATAGCTCAAATTTTAAGTTAGGATATCTACTTTTTAAATACCAAAATTCCGAGCACTTTGGGACATTTGTTCGGCCTCAAGACGCCGAGAAAGGTCCGAACTTTTTCGTGGGTCACCCGGTACTGAATTTGAAAGATCTTCCATGTGGCGTTTTTTTTCAAACTTCAAAAAACTGATTTTTGTTCCGCCTTTGCAGGACTTTGGCTTAAGTGCTTGTGTGCAGCATAGGGTACAAAGTCCAAATATGTGTTTCCTGTAATTTTTGTATGAAGAGTTAGGTCTATACTGTCATTGAAGATGAAGAAGGAGAAGGATAAGAAATGGGCTGGTTAATTTTGTTTAGGATTGTTTTATCATTGTGTTTGAAGTTAAAGAAATTTCTACCATTGCTGAATTTTTTTATAGCCAATTAAAGGCACAGTCTGCTTATACTTACCATGTTTGCTATATCGTTTAGGCAAAAAACACTAAAAAGAGATGCGGATGTAATTTTGCCATTGTGATTTTTTTTATTATTGCAACCACTACAAATTGCCAAATGTTCCTCCCTAACTGCCCTTATACAATACTTTTGATACTTTTGATGGGTTTTTTGAGTCTCTCAATCATCCAATTTGGAAATCCGATGATTCACCATTTCTCCCACACTGTTTGAATCCGCTCTCCTGTAGGGATAATAATTCAGGAGCAGTGGTTCGTCCGGCAGTGTGGAAAGAAAAAGGTCAAGTTGTCTTTAATACAGCTAGTTATTTATATTTATACTGGAGTTAAATAGAGTTATTCTTATTATGGAATGATATATTTATCAACTACAGTACAGTTTCAATAGGGTCAAAGCACAGGACAGGACAACTAGCCTAAGCTAAAAGCCAACAAATCAAAAAAAGTCAAAAACAAAAATAATAATATATATTATAAAAAATACCTCTTTTGCTATCATATTCAGGGCCTGATCTTCAGAGCTTAATTGCTTCCGCATTCCTCTCTGTCTTCCAACAGCTGATGCCATTGCTTGAATGATGATAGAATTACGAAACCAAATCGATAGGGTATGAAGAAAAAGCCAAAGAATATGTATAAAAAGGGCCTAAATTTTGGGTAGCGTTTTGCTACCAATTACAACAAAAATATTCTATCATTTAAACCTGAATTCATTCTACATCCTTGAATTGTTCAATACATTCCAAAGGGATTTCTCCTAGTCTGATCAAGTCTTTGTTTGTAGATGTGTTTTGTGAACAGTTCTTGTCAATATCGGTTATGGCCTGCAGCATTATCCGCCATGATGGGTTAATTCCATGGCAGATCCGAATTTGACCATCGATTTCAAAATGACGTAAGGCCACACCTGGGTATGGTTTCTATCGACAAGTCTAATAAATTTCTTAAATTTTAAGTTATATTTACTGCTAGAGAAAATCCAAGCAGAATATTAGGAGATTTATAATGAGGATTTTAACTAATTTCTTATCTTAAAAGTTTTTTCATTCATTATAATGAATAGAAAATTCGTCAAAAATCTTTCGAAAAATTTCGAACAGAATCTCGTAGAAACCAGCTCTTTGTTTATGAAATACGACATTTGAAAAGGACCCTGGGTTTACGTGATTTCGAAAACCCATAACAAATAATGCATTGCGCGAAGTTTAGTTGCCCTTTCTCTTACGTGGATCTGATTCAGGAGTGTACCTGATTTGATCTACTGAAGATCACCAAATCCAAATAAACTTTGACATTTTCTGGACTAGTCGACTAATTACAAGATGGGGGCATTTCAATCATTATTCAAGAACCTTTTTGGAAAGAAAGAAATGAGAATTTTAATGGTTGGGTTAGATGCTGCTGGTAAAACCACCATTTTATATAAACTGAAATTGGGAGAAATCGTAACAACTATTCCAACTATTGGTAAGGATTAACCCTTGTATCATTCTTTGTTAATTTGACTATTCAGTATCCAATGAAACTGGTATAGATGCTCAGAATTGATCATAATGACCTGTTTTAAAGGTTTAAATTAAATATCATGGATATCAATTTTATGAAGGTGTGGTATGGATTTTGTAATATTGTTGATATAGAAGGTGTTGTGTAGTACTTCCAAGTCAACCATGTGGCTGTCCCATGCCCAAACGGTTGGCAAACGATATCATCCACCACCAGGATGCATCCTCTCTTATTTTCTACTTTCCTATCATCTATCCTGATTTGGGCCATTCCAGAATTTGTCTGTAACAGCGGGGCGGACAACACAGGATTTCCGAGGGCAAAAGTTTTCACCAACATTCGAAATTTCCAAGGCGGGAGAAGAAAATGTATGAATTTCCTAGGCAATTGATTAAAAAAGGCAAAAAAGAGTGGAATTTCCGATGAAAAAATTATTTCTGAGGCTAGATATAATTAAAAAATGCATGTCGTCCGACGGGGGTAACAAAAATTTTCTGGAATGGCCCTTTTCTGACTTCCTCTAGTGTTTCTAACTGTTTTCTAAGTATTTTTCTGAAGTTTGCCCGTTCCGGTGAAATAGGTCTCCGACCCTGGCTCGAATCACCAAATGCAAGCAACCTTGGTTACAAACCCAATACCTAACCGCTTACGTCGTCGAGACACGGTAGAAAGCTGTCATTCACAAATACTTATAGCCTGTAACTTACAGACCTTTAATAAGAAAGCTCCCAACCATACCGGTGCCCCTACAGATGCCCCTAAGAAGGCCTTCGGCCTTATATTGTGACTCTCGAGCCCTAACCCTAACGGATAATAACCGAACCCCCGTCTATGTCTGCAGATTGAAAAATTTCACTGGCATCCTGGTGGATGATATCATCTGCCAACCTGCCCAAACAGGGGCAGTTTATCTCATGACTTTTGAGGTGTTCGCTTTTTGGGATGCTAAGGCTTGGGAATATTAATTTTGAGGATAGGAACCTCATCCTGGCGCTCTAGAAATATCCGGAGCAAAAAGTGCTGTTTTTTTCATGCTCCGGAACATCGGAAGATTCCGGACTACTTCTGGGAACACGATTGGGAATTGAAAATAAATGACCTGCTGTTTTGCAGTGCTTTATGTAGATAGTCCTTTTAGCGGGTCCTTGGATTTCACGATACAGCCCCTCTTTTATCATATGAAATATCTTTGTTATTATGACTCTGAGATAATAATACATTCCTGTAAACTCATAGGAAGGGGTTGGATATTATCTCTCTTTTATTTCGAAATTGAATTCCTGTGCGTTCAAAATTGAAATAAGGATGGCAGGTGAAACGAATGAAAAAATTTGATAAAATTTGATAAAACTCTAACATTTTCGGATTTTTTTACTATAAGGTTTGTAAAAGTAAGGAAAATTATTAGTCGGTTGGACGACGCAAACACATATTATTTGTGACCGCTGCCTAGTTAAGGATACAATTACACGCTAATCTCCCATTCAGATAGTGATAAGCGTATAATCGCACTCGTATAGAATTATAAATATTTGATAGTTGAGTTGTTGTGTGTTTCTCAATCATTCTTATATGTTTCAACCTGTTTTATTGTATTCTTATAAAAGGAAAATTGTACATTTGTACACCTTTTTTTGTGGTACAGGGTTTTTTAAAAGTAAATTTAACTGTTGGTTTGGTTTTAACTGAAAAAATAATAATAATAAGTTTTAATTCAATCATTCATTTAATATTAATTCATAATGTCCAGCAGAGTAATTTACACTATTTTGATATCTTAAAGTGTTATTAGAAAAACTCTTTATTGAACTATTTCAGGTTTAACCCACGTTTGGGAGTATTCTAGCACTATGCTATAGTGATTTTCAATTGAACTATGGCACAATCTTTCTTATTTCAGGTTTCAACGTCGAGACTGTCGAATACAAAAACATCAGTTTCACTGTATGGGATGTCGGAGGTCAAGATAAAATCCGTCCATTATGGAGACATTACTTTCAAAATACACAAGGTAAAAGCAACATACTTACCAGCAGTGTTCTGTCGCAGACAGATGCAATCTCTACAAATCCCAGAGAAATTGATCAACCCCTCCCTCAAAGAGCAGTATATAATCCATAACACAAATAGTTGGGAAGGGGGTCATTACCCACCCCCTAGTCTAGAGCAACCCCCACTGTAGGTTCTACCCCCTTTCATGCTAATGTGTTAAACCCCCTCCCCTTCTATATGAATCTCCATAGCGTCAGCCTGGGTTTAGGTCCCAGGCAAAAATTAGGTCCCCCTGAGTTTTAAGACCCCCAAACCAGCAGGAGGGGGCTGACACTATGGACCTCCCCCTTTCTACAAGAAATTTTCTTACCATGCCCCCCTCGTTCTGCAATTTTCAGGACATCTCAATCTTTACCCCTCCCCCTCTTTATAACAGTCATCTTTAAAGGTATGCTTGTCCCTTCATTTTTCAGGTTTAATTTTCGTTGTGGATTCAAATGATAGAGAACGTGTTAATGAAGCAAAAGAAGAATTAAATAGAATGTTGAATGAAGATGAACTAAGGGATGCTGCTCTTCTTGTCTTCGCTAACAAACAGGTAACAATTTTATGCCAGGCTCAACTGACTTTTTGGTTGAGGGATCAAGAATGATCAAAACCCTTAATATTACCAATTGTGAAAGAGTGATTTGTTGTTGTTAATTACACTTCAGGGAACCAGACTATTACAGAAACATGACAATTTTGTTTTCTTGGTTTAATTCTATCAGTGTACTAAGTGTTCTGTTGGTATTGATATGTCCTAGTGAATTTGTTGTATTGGCAGATTAAAAATATCGCTATTTCTTTTAGGATTTACCAAACGCAATGAATGCCGCAGAAGTAACTGATAAATTGGGATTACATCAAATTAGAAACCGAAGTTGGTACATTCAAGCCACTTGTGCTACTAGTGGTGACGGTTTATATGAAGGTCTTGATTGGTTATCAAACGAATTGAAAAAGAGGAAGAACTAGATAATTGTTTTCAAATTTTTCAAACAGAGCTGATTGTAAAACATCTATATGGACGATCATAAAGAGACAGACGTTTTGTGTAGATAGTGAAATTGGTTCCAACCACCCCATACGGTAACATTGTAATGTAAAGAGGTGCATACATGGAAATTGTTGAATTATTTTATTGATTGCTGGATAAATACTGGAGGTTATTTCAGTGATAAAAATACCTTTCAATGAAAATACCACACATCAAACCATATCAAGGAATAGTAATATTTGGATACATAAATAATTAAATTGTTTTTTGGAATTCTTATTTTTTTGTTTTTGTTTTTTTGTACATAATCAAATGTGTACCTATTAAAAATTCTTTTACCATTTTTTGGGTCTTTTTAGCCTTAGTCCAGTTATACATTTAAATGTTCATCATATCTGCCATACTGTGATCTCTTTTTGTACACCATCAAATCAAATTACCATAACTCTCTGGTGATAGTCCTAGTGATTTTGTTATAATTTTCCATCTTAAATCTCACTATTTGAAGGCAACTCGCTTCTTACTGCACCAAAGTCAAAACCAATCCAGATTTTTAGTCATATTCAGGGAAGTACTTTATACTTGAATTGTAAATGGCTTAAAAGAATAAATTAAATTATACAGATATCTTTTTTCTCGCATTTGTATTTCTCTCCAAACCCACTAACAATTAAACCCTTTACATGTTTTTTTTTTTATAAGCAAGTGTATGCCCCTTGGCCAGGCTCGTTTATGCTTAAGTTCTCAAAGTATCCAGGCATAGATTATTATGCTTATTATATGCTTATGATTCACCTCGAGCCAAGTTTTTAGTGAAATTTCAGAAATTTTGCAAAAATTTGTTCAGATTTTGGGAGCAGTGGAATGTAGGAAACCGTGGAAAGTCTTTTTTTTACTTGACCTCTACCCTCTACCAAACCTTTTTAAGCTGATAAAAATGACAACTGGAAAAATATTTCAGGCTGACGTATATGCTTATGTTATGTTTAGGAATTCTGCAAATCTGAGCCTTCATATGCTTATAAGCGTTATGCTTATAAAAAAAACTTGTATTGGAAGATCAAATTTTGTCAAAACTGCGCAGATCTTTGGGATGGTTTTTGCCACAACGTAACAAATTGGAGCTGGCTAGCGGGGTATTGGCCTGGGACTGGTTTGCGAAATACCTGGATTCTCGTATTTTAACGTTTTTGGTACTTTAGACATCTTCGCCAAATGCTAGTTTTCTTTTGAATTCATCTGGGTCTGAGCATGGAGGTAATAAGAAGTAGATGGAGAATAAATGACTTTTATTTCATTGTACCTAATCATCGGAAGCAAACGGCTCCTTGGTTGCAATGGGAAAAAGTGATTAATTTTGTGTGCACTCGTGGGAATATTTAAGTTCATAAAAAACTGAATAAAAAGGTGTTGGATTTTTAACAGCTCTATTGTGAGATAATAGCTTTGTTGATCAAAATGAGAAAAAGCTTGCCGGAACAAGCACAAAGTCCTATACTTTTAAGGCCCCCCTCTCATGAAATCATCGATAGATTTAAAAAAAAAATCTATATTACGATTAGGTAACCTTTAAATTAATCATCCATCAGAATTTGAAATCCCCCTCCCTTTTAGACGTAAAGATTTCTAATGAAGAAATTTTCAAGGAAAATGTGCTGAAACTCTCAAAATTAGCAATATGTTTGCCCAAAAATACATCGATATGAAATCATAGAACTATTGTAACCTTACTACGAGAAAATTATTTTTGTATCACGTTTGAACAAGAACTTTTTGCATAAAATGTTTATTTCAATCAGGATAACATTCTCACTTCTGTTCTTATAAATTTACATTTCGGATTTTTTTGCTTCCAATGATAGTAAATCAAAGAAAACCGATTTGAATGAAAATATAAAAGAATTTAACGATAACTTAGGCCATTACCGAGTCATTTATTCTCCATCTATTTCTTATTACCTCCATGGTCTGAGCTAGTCTGAAACGACGGTGCCAATACCCGCCATAAATTTTTAAGGAATTTGTACAATTCGGGGTATTATTGAGGGGCCATAAGTAGTTTTCAGGTTGTCTTGGAAGGGTTTCATTCACACACCGTTAATCTAGTGCCTAGCTGACAACTTAAAAAGCCTGGAAAAACACAATTAAGCAAAAAAAAATTTAAATTTACGGGATTTTTGAATAATCTATTGGATTTTAGGAAAAATTTCCGGTGATGAAATTTTAGTCCTTGGTTTGACCGAATTTAAAGCAATCCCTGGAAAAATTGTCCAAAATATCGACCCCAGTGGAAAAATAAATTGTACTTTAATTTTTGTTTCAATTGTTTTGTGCAATTTATTCCATCCAAACTAAATTTATGGACTTTCTCATCGAGTTTTGGTCCGTTACTTTTACCCCCACTGGCTCAAAAATCCATTCCACCGGGGCTATGAGAAGGGGGTGTTCTACACGAGCGTTTTAAAAAGGGGAATGTCATGGTTTGTCTTTCCAACAGTTGCTGACTCAAACCCGACACAATATTGACCAATTTCAGGAATTTCTTAATACTTGTCTTTGACTGCTGACTTGTCGAAAATGACGATTTCAAAATATGTGTTAATTTTAAAAAGACAAAAACTCACGTTTTTACTGAAGTCAGCATGTTAAATTTCAGAAATTGATTGGCCATTTGAAAAGGTTGTTTATTTTACAGAACATATTGAAAATATGAAATAAATTATGCAAAAGCTATTTTAAAATGTGTCGATATCAGCAAAAAATAAACTGGAATAAATTATCGATGTGGAAATACATGCATACGTCATTTCGAATAGATCACAATAAAAAAATCAATACTAAACTGATCATGGTGTAACTTTTCAAAAAACATGTTCAGCTCAAATCAGGCATCGTCGATATTCGAAACGTGGCTACTATTGAAAAAATGTATATAAGTTACGATGCACTTCCCAAAAATTATGATAAAATTTGATCAAGCGAGTGTTCAACAAAATATAAGCTTAAGCCTCTCTTCGACTCGGCTGATATTTTTAAGGTAAATTTGACCTGCATTAGACAAAAGGTTCTGAAATATTTTGGTCAAGCAAGCAAAATCTGCTACGTATCACGCATCAAACGATCGTCTTGCTCTTTTGATAATCTTCTGTCATTATGGGTTTAATGCATTCCGTTTTCAAGAAATTTCTTGGTTTAAAAAAAGATGTTCGTATTTTGTTGGTTGGGTTAGATGCTGCTGGTAAAACGACAATTTTGTACAAATTGAAATTGGGAGAAATGGTGACGACAATACCTACTATTGGTAAGAAAATTTTCTATACCGTATTTTTCAACTACAATCATGGACAAAAATTATTTTCCCCATTCACCCCATTCGGTCAATGAACGGTGAGATGATGGCGTACACCGGACATTGCAGGGGAAGATGGTTCTTTTTTTAATTTCTGAATTAACTTCCAGTGTTTTTCTCAAACATTTCTGACCATGATTACACCCCAGTGGAACTTTTTTCCTCAGTGGGGATAAAACTAATGGGGAAAGAAATTATATTGTTCCAAGGTAAAAAGATCCAGTGGGGATCGAGGTGGAGACGGTTTTGGAATGCAATTTCTAAACATGGAAACTCGAGTGGGGATGAAATCAAAGTCAATTTCCCAGTGGGGCTGAAATTCAATTTTCCCACCGGGGACGAAATTTTGGCTTAATTTTTCGTGAAGCTGGGGTCCCAGCGGGTCTGTGACACAGGGGTGAATGATTGTAGATATTCTTTTCTCTATGTTATTAGGCCAAATAATAACCAAGGGATTTGTTCTCTATGCTACCACACAGTTCTGTAAAGGTCTGCAGCGATTCTGACTATTGTGTTATACATCCTTGTTCCATTTCAGACCCGGTGCGAATTTTCGCCAGTGAGCCAGTGAGTTTAAAATGTGAGGAGCCAAACCCAAGAAATTCTTCCTTTTAAATGAACAAGGGTCTGAAATTCTTTTCTTTATGCTTCTGACAACCTCCGGCGATTTTCTTGAAAAATGATGAATGATAGTGCCCTATAATGTGGTTCCAGTTCAATTTTCATTTTTTGATACCCAGGTTTCAATGTCGAGACTGTCGAATACAAAAACATCACCTTCACTGTATGGGATGTAGGAGGTCAAGATAAAATCCGTCCATTATGGAGACATTACTTTCAAAATACACAAGGTAAGATGAACGTAATATAGTAATGTTTCAACGTCCACTTAACGTTATATGAAGGAGGATATTATAGACATTATTTGTTTGGTGAACAAATCAACACAAAAAGTGCTCGATACCAAAGATAGAGTTTCCATTAGATTAAAATCGTATATTTCTATGGCATGTTGTAAAAATTTGCAAATACTTTATTCGTCATATATCGTTACACATGGAGATATTATAGCCATATACACGTTGTTTCATGCATACGTTTTCTACTAACCGGGGTCAATCTAAACAAGATTATATATACATCCTGATATCTTCCAAAATCTCTACTATGATGGAAGTATAATTCTGATGTTTTCTACTAGCTGGCAGGATATCTAAAACTTATGCAAAATTAAAATCTTTAATTCATATCAGGCATCATATATGTAATTGATTCAAACGATAGAGAACGCATACAGGAAGCACAAGAGGTCTTGAAAAACATGCTCAGCCAAGATGAGTTAACCGATGCTGCTTTACTGGTTCTTGCTAATAAACAGGTGAGTTTTCCACTCATTATTACCTTTCCAATGGAACTGAAAATCCTGTCCTTTATAACTGAAATATTTAAGTTTTATTTTTAAACCATACAAATCCTCTTATCTTCCTTGTTAAAGATTAGAATTTACAATGTTTAATTTCTTGAGAACAATGGCTTCAACAATAAAGGGTCAGCCAGAACACTCCAGTCCTATCAATATAGATTATATAATGAATGAAAATCTATGTCAATAAAAATCAACTAAAATCTAAAAACTTTAAACACTTTTCAGGACTTGCCAAACGCACTGAGTGCATCACAAATCACTGAGAAATTAGGATTGCTGGACATTCGAAATCGAAGTTGGTATACACAAGCTACTTGCGCGTCGAATGGTGATGGTCTCTATGAAGGACTTGATTGGCTTTCGAATGAAATGAAGAAAAGAAAAGATTACTGAGTTGAGGTGATCAAAGGCAAAGAAGCAAACTGAGTCGTATTGTAATAATATAATACAGTAATATTAGTGTTAGAAACAAAGCAAGTTATTTCCGTTGTAAAGAGTGCTCGATGTCAACAAAAAGTCGAAGAGCTGTATCAATTTCATAATTTTATTTGTAAAAGTAAAAAATATACACTACTGTCAGTTTCACGCTGAACGATTGTCAAGTGTAAAACTTCTTCGAAAAAATCTCAACAAAATGTACAAAAATTTGTAATCCCTTAGGGAACATATTGATTAACTATTGACAATAAAAGGTAATAAAATGCTAAGAATAACCGTAGTAAAATGTAAAAATGTGAAAATGTAAAAACCAATGTCGCAAAGCGTTTCTTACAAATCGTCACGAAAAACTTTCCAAAAGCTCACAAATTCCACAAAATCCTAAACAGAAACACCCTGAAAGTCAGCTACAGTTGCTCACCCAACATATCGTCTATAATCTCTTCTCACAATAAAAAGGTTTTAGGATCCTGCACCAATCGAAACAAAAACTTGTAATTGTCGAATAAAAACTGATTGCCCACTCAACGGAAAATGCCTCCAAAAAAGCGTTATTTACAAATGCCACGTAAAAGCCAACCCAGAAGACGAAGGTGTTCATTATATTGGTCTCACTGAGAGCACTTTCAAAAATCGCTGGTACAACCATCGCCATGATTTCAGAAATGAATCCAAAGAAAAATCTACTGAACTATCTAAATACGTTTGGAGTTTGAAAAAAACCGGTTCAACACCAACATTATCTTGGGAAATTATTGACCACGCCCCAGCGTACCGGAATGGCAGCAAAAATTGTAATTTATGCTTGACGGAAAAGTATCATATAATAACTTCAAACTTAAAGTTGCTTAACAAAAGAACTGAATTAATTTCTAAATGTCGCCATAGCAACAAATTTTATTTTAATAGCTACAAAGTAGTCCCTCCGGACGATTGAACTTTTACATTTTCACATTTTTACATTTTACTACGGTTATTCTTAGCATTTTATTACCTTTTATTGTCAATAGTTAATCAATATGTTCCCTAAGGGATTACAAATTTTTGTACATTTTGTTGAGATTTTTTCGAAGAAGTTTTACACTTGACAATCGTTCAGCGTGAAACTGACAGTAGTGTATATTTTTTACTTTTACAAATAAAATTATGAAATTAATATTAGTGTTATACAATAAATTGTAATGGTGGGGGGGGGGTCCTAGTAAGGTCCGGGGGGTTGGAAAATTTTCGAAAAATTAACAAGCGGGAGGGGGCCCGTTTATTTGGAACCTAAGAGTAATACAATAAATTGTAATCGTTCTATAAAACACACCCTTTTCACAGACCCAATGGGAACCTTTTCCACTGGTAAAATTATGAGGAAATATCGTCCCTGTTGGAAAATTATACCCTCATTTTTGGCCCTGCTGAAAATAATCAGATATTCAAATCCTCACTGGAAAATATTGTGCTATTATTTCCGACCCCACTGAATTTTCTGGCTTGTTAATAATGGAATTCAAATCCCCAGCCATAAAAATATGGGAATAACAATCCCCATCGAGTTTCGGTCCATTAATTTTACCACAACTGGCTGAAAATATCCTACGAAGTGATATAATGATCATCCTACAGATTTCCTTTTCCATTTCCTACGTATTTTTTATTCACTCACTTAGACCATCTTAGACCGATAGACTTGATTGGTCGAGGGAATATAACACATGTAAAATATTTTATGAAATGTAAACTTGGAACAGATTCTACTTGCATTTTTCATAGGGTGCATTGTTGCCTACCTGGCATGTTTTTGATGATGTAATAATTTAAGCACTAAATACAATCTTTGAAGTGAGTGTAGTATATTATAATTTGTTTTTTTCTAAAAATTGATTTTACACTGTAAAGGGTATATAGTTACAGCGATTGGACTTTAAGTCTCTTTTTTACCAGTACCCTGAGGTTCTAAGAAAATTTGTCAAAAGCTTCAGTCATAGAATTTATAGACTTTGTAATTTTCATTAATAGCTTTATAAGGTATTTCTTTTATAAATCTTCCAATGATGATTTCAATTACCTAATATCGTAGAAATAATGAAAATATGTTTGAGATATAATACCTCATCTTACCCTATTTTCTGAGTATCTAATTTATTAAATATACATGCTTTATTATTCTAAAACTTTATAATATACTCTGTAAAATGCAAAAAAACATTGTGAAAATATTAATATAATACAAAAAGGAAGGAATTTTACCTACTATTATTTACAAATCTTACAAAAAAAACGAATTTTATCCAAAAAAATAAATGCTGTGGTGTGACAAAATCGTCCATCCAAAAGACATACAGCCTGCTCAATAATGTTTCAAGCTAAGACATATCACCCTTCCCTGAATAGAACTATGTTCAGTTGACTCTCTCTCTCTCTAATTCGATCTTCAAGGGACCAAAAGTTTTATTCAAATTAAAGAACGATTCGAATTACAGAGAGTAATTTAAACCACGTTCCAGTTAAGGGGACAAATATATTCTTGATATTTATGACGTAATCTTTTATACGGAAACACACGAAAAACACAAATAAACATAAATATCAAAAATTTTGTTTACTCAAGGCTTTCGGTTCGACTAAATGACATCGAAAATGTAGTTTGATTTAATTGTTAAAAATGACATACCGTCGTTTCGCGTCGTTAAGCTTCAACTTAGACTTAGATTCCACAGTCATTTTTCCAACGGAAAAACAATCTTATCCCAGCTATGTCCGGAAAAGGCAGAATTCTACCGGGAAAGTCAGTGGTATCTTAGTACGGGAATCGGAATCTTATGCAAATAACGTCAAAATTCCGCTGACTATAACTTCTTTCCTCGTTTTGTAGAGTTTTTAATAAATAAAATCATAAAGTCGTAACTTTTTGAAAAGATCCGAGTAGGAGGCTACCATTTGAACTACTCTTCAACCATGTACGTTACTAGATATCTTGGATAGCAGTTCATTTTATGGTGAATAATGTAAAGTTCTGGTCTTAAAATGCTGTCCACTGAGCAATCATAAGATCTCCCGTCGCTATGGAGAGGTACTTTCTTACATTCGGGCCCAGTCTGAGAAAGAAAATAAAAATAAATACAATTCCTACACATCGAGTTAGGCTAATAGCATCATCTTACAGACTGTTCTTTTTATACCACAATTGGTTTTGAAGAGACCTAGGATTCAAACTTTAACTCGAGTAAAGGCAATATTTTTGCGTTGACTAAAATTTGTAAATCAGTAACTTTTTCAGCTAATTCATATAATAGGGTTACTCAAACTAAGCTACTCCCTCTCGCTATCAACCCTTTTTGTTTGTGAGGCATGTGACCAACTCACGGACTTGTCCTTTCTTGATCTTGCAAAGTAAAAGTTAAAACAGTTACAATACAACATTACTTTTCTTTTTTAGGTATCTAAATATGGATTTTGCAAGTAAGAAAAGTTTTTAGAAATATGATAAGGAATGTTAAAAGTGGGTCAAAAAGTCGCAAAAAAAAGTTCTGCCCAAAGAGAATGTAACCAAAAAAAACAAAAAATACGCAGATACCTTTGTTATATCACCTGCCAGAACATTACATAAAAACATGTACGCGATCGTATTCTTTTGGTAACGGTGAGCGGCCTTTCTTTCGTGCGCTTCGGTTGCGTTAAGGAAGAAATATTTGCCAGTTCCAATGGGTCCGTCAGCGAGATTATTTGAGAAATCGATTCCCTTGTGACAAATCTCCTCAACAAATTGATCGCGTGATGGGTACCATAGATTTCGTTCGTTCAAATCTTTCTTGTCATTCACTAAACAATGTTTTTGTCTGTAAAAAAAGAACAACTGAAAAACATTAATTCTTTTGATAAATTTGAGCTTTTGCACAACTTTATTAAAAACTTTGATTTCACCTTGGGTGAAATGCTAGACTTAACTTTTTCTAGCCTAACTCACTCACTCACGACTATGATCTATGACGACAGGGCTCTTTCATGTCTCAGAAAAATACATACTTTCTTATAAGCATACTTCTTTTGGAAAACAGGCTCAGTTATGATTAGCTTATATTTTGGAATCAAGATTAAATCATGCTTGTGATATGCTAATTTTTCTGAAAAAAATGAGATTTATTTAAAATGGAAAATGAAAATTATTCTTCCCAAATACAAAACCCCATGACTAAATTGACAAATGCCCAAAGCTTACTGATATGCTTATTGTTTCACCAAATCCAGGTGCCAGTATGCTTATAAAAAGAAAAACATACTATTATAATAGAAAGACCAATAAGGGAAAGCAAAACTTACACAATAAATTCTTCATAAAGTTTCATATTACATAACTCGTCTACAGAACAAATTTTCATCTTTGCATTTGCTTTCATCCCAGTTTTGGAGTCATGGAAAATTTCCTTGATCCTATCAAATATTGCTCCCTTGACTGGAATGATATTGACAGATCGATCATTACGTGGCCAATGTTTTGGAAAATCACGTTCACCAGCCGTTAACTCCCTGAAAAAGATAACAAAAAATCCAGACTTTAGCCTTTCTAATTCAAATTTATTTGCGTCGGAAAAAAAATTCAGGGTTCTATAGTACAGTGAGCATTTTGACGTAGGCAAAAGCTAAATTTACGTAGACATTTACGTCGGCTATAGCGAATTGGATAGCAAGTTAGAATGGCTGAGACTGTGCTTGTTTTCCACATCAAATGAATGTACTAGACAGTACTAGACCTTATATGGAGGAAAAGCAGTTGTAGAAAATTTGTTTAAGCAGTTGATCAAACTTTAATTATTTAAGGAACTTTTTAGAGGAATTGGAATTGTATGGTATATGTAGTATGTAGTATGGAACAATGCGTGTAATAACTTTAGGGCGTACTCTCGGGTACTTAATAGCCGGGGGGGGGGGGGGCCGCTAATTAATTTTTCGAAAATTTTCCACCCAGGACTTTTTTATTCCAAAACCCCCCCCCCCCCGCTTATTAATTTTTGAGAGTTTTTCCAACCCCCCAGCTTATTCCAAACCCCCCGGCTATTAGGTACCCGAGAGTAGAGAGTAGGTCGTTAAAAGTAGAAACAGAATATTACCTTTTAGGAGCATCGCTATCTTTTTTCTTTTGATCTAAAAGAGATGAATAAATTCAGTGATCTGCTAAAATCAAGATCCTGGAATACTGAAATTTTGACAGATAAAAATGCAACACTCTAGAGAATATTCGGCTCTGGAAAAGATACTTGAATGATATTCATAGTGACCGATTATGCTTAAGTATTTGATGGACATCAAGGTTCTCAAGAGTGAATGATTGGCCGAAAATAATATATTTCGTTTTTCCGCGCGAAGTACAAATTTGAATATGGAACGTCTATACTATTTCTCGCGTTTGGACAAAGGTGGCGCTGATTGATTGGGCTAATACATTAAAAACCACACAGGGACCCCGGGACACAGGGAAGAACCTTTTCAAGTCGAAAAAATTATTGAAAATATGTAAATACCCCCTGGAAAATGGCAAACTTTGCAAAAATACCCTTGGAAAAATTCTTTTCATACCTTAAAGTGAGAATGGACGAACTAAATTAGTCTTTTACCCCTGGAGATTTTAGAATAGCTTCTTACCATCTTGGAAAATGAGAAACATCCCCTGGAAATTTTCCTCGGATTATCCCAGATTATCCACTGGAAATGTTCGTCCACCCCCTGTATAGATATAAAATGGAATGGCCAATTTATTCTTAAATATTGTAAAGAAATATATGAATTAAAACGATTCATACCAGCTCCTTGCTCAACCAGGACTCTCAGTAACTGTAATTTAAGTGCCAATGTTAGGAGAGCTCTGTCTCCATCCTCATCGCTATCACTACCACGTCGCGGTACAGGGACACTTCTTCTTGGAGCTGATACTGGTTGCTGCTGAGGTTCATGTCTCCTTTCTTGTTGGGTAGCCGCCCTGGCTGCTCCTCCTGAAACAATCAATACGTAGAAAATTTTGTCAGGAAATTCATTTTATCTGTTAAATTACCAACTCTAAAAATATATCTGAAAAATAAAAAACACTGGTTATTCCTTTAAGTTAAGATTAGTTGTAAGTTAGGGTTAGCTAAATAGGATAATGTTTTTAGGAAATTTAAAACTGTTTTGTCCGGAAAATTGTATGAAGTATCAATACAAACAATAAGCTTTTAAACCACGAAAATTAAAAACCTGGCTGAGTTGGTTGAGGATATAATTGTTTGGGTACAAATCTTGGTTGGATGAGTGGTGGTTGAATCTGACCACCCACACCACCACCAGGTGCTGCTCCAGCATTTTGGTATATTGGTTGCTGCTGCTGACGAAAATGCCCTATTGGAGGTTGCTGTGGTGGGTACACCTGCGCGGCTTGTTGATGGGGATATGGTGCGTTCGGAGGTATTTGTTGTTGTGGGTTGGATTGCAAACCAGTATACCGAGAATAAGGAGGTGCAGTTGGAGGCACGTCTGCTTGTAGAATAGCTAAAACAATATGGAACAGATAAAAAAAGTCTATATATTTCTGACAAGAGTTTTTTACTTGGATTTGAAAGATTTCACTCGGACTTGATGATTTGACATTGACTTTTGGATTTTATTGAGCTTGCCCAGCTAGCTAAAGTTATGCACAAAACGATATATCAACGTTATTCTGATAACATAAATGTCTATAGATGGACACCACTTGTGTGTTACGTGATGACGGGATGCGTTAAATCAATGACTTACGTCTTTGACCTGAAATCATTGCCAGTTGTTCATAAGATTGGTGCTCTGAAAATTACAAAAAGAATCAATGAATCACATTTTACACCCTTATCTTCATTTAGAAAACATACAATCAGTTATTGAGATTTTAAACAAGAAACTCACTATTCAGGCTTGTTTATCACAACAAATTGTCTTGGAAGAGGAATTTTGATCAAGATCTTTCTGGAAACTAGTGGAAAAATATTTTGTTCTACATTTTGGTTTTTAAACACTCTCTTCTATAACACGTTTATTGTCTTGTTAAACAGAAAAGAAGATAAAGCAGGATAAAGATGATTTGAAAGAAGAAAATTTTTCTGCAATATTTATTTCGATATACCGTATTACTTCAAATATTAAAATTTTTGAGTTTTAGTGAGGTTTATTCGAGGGGGAGTTTAAAAAGAAGGGGGCGTTTATCAAATAATTCAGAACCTTTAATAGCTTGAATTGGAACCTTATTTTGCTCTTTCGTTATATATATATATCGAGTATAAATATATCGACTTAGGGATGAAGAAACGGGTCAAAATCAATTCGAATACTAAAAGAATACAATTATTATCGTATTATCTAAGTTTGCTTTTATATTATACTTCCTTGCAGCTACTTGTCTCAAATAGGAGGGGCGTTTATTCCTCGGGTAAGTTTTGGCATGTCTCAAAAACTGAAAAGTATCATAATTTTTAGATCACATTACTATTAGTCGACAGAAAATGACTGAACATGAAGGGTACTATGATGTAGTTTCAATCCTGATGTGTAACCTAATTGTTTTTAGGTTACACATCAGGTTAGAAACTACATCATAGCACCCTTCATGTTCAGTCGTTTGTTTGGTCGTTTTCTGTCGGCTAATGCGATCTAAAAATTATGATGATTTTAAGACATGCCATAACTTACCCGAGTCGAGGGGGGGATGTTTAAAAGAAGGGGCGCTTATTCGAAGTAATACTGTAACTGAGTTTTGTATATAAACAAAAAATAAACATACCATTATAGTTACATTCTTGTAAAACTGCATCAATAATTTCTGTGTCCAAGATTTTGAAGAATAATTTATAGAAATTCCTCTTCAGTTTGTTTTTGTGTTCAAAATCCATGATTTAATGAAGATATTAAATGTTTTTTTCATTGAATTGAATTGAATTGAATTGAATATATTTTCGCTGCAACACAGCAGGATAACCCCTTACAAAAAAAAAATAGATTTCTCTAATACAATGGGGAACCTAGAAGAAACTGAAAAATTATTACAGAACTAAAGAACAAATGAATAAACGATTATCATAATATTAATAGTGACACAAAATAATGAATATAAGAAATATTTTTACTTTTATTTTATGAAAAAAACATTTACTGATGACTACTTCTGAAATATAGACATTATTATCTTATTTGCATTTTAACCACTGAGGGGCAATAGAAAATCAACCTTCATGGGAAAAAAGTAATAAAACAGTTTAATCACATCCATTTTCCTGAGATTGAAATTATTTATTTTCATTTTTTGCCTTTTCATTGTGCAGGAATATAGTAAAGTATCTAAGTAAAGAGTCTAAATTTATAATCTAATCTTACAACTTTCAAATTTGCATTTTCAGTGCCAAATAACATTCCCCAAAAGTTTTATGTCTAGCAAGCAGAATTTAATCATTTTTAGGCATTTTCAAGCTGATTTCAGTAGAAAGTTTTTTGAAATTTTTAAACTGAAGAAAAATTAGCTGATTATAGTAAAAAGAATAGTTGTTACTTTAATTGGATTAGTTTACTTTGCACTCTTTGCTGCTCCTATTCAAATTATCTTTATAAATGAAACGAAAACATGAAAAAGGCTTCGGTGTGATTGTTTAAAAAGAAATATCTAATCAAATGAAGGTAAAGTGCATTCATCCAATCAAAAAGGATTTTTTGAAAAAATAACGCTCACATCAAATTCACGCTTTTGTTTGAAAACTCAAGAAAAACTCTTAGAATCAAGGATTGAAACAAATAAATTTTTTCTATTTGGTTGAGTTGCAGGAGGCTTTAGAGGCCTATTCTCGCAACTATAGACGCTTACTAATGAGCGTCCCGTCAGCACCTTGAACTGACTACCCAATTTCCCTCATATGGCATGGGTTGAACTGCCGTGAGTGGGAATCGAACCCTGGCCTCCTGCACAGAAGCCAAGGTTGACTACCACTATACCACGGCACCTATGGCTTCTTATTTAAATAGCCATATAAATTTATATGACTGCTTGTCATCCAAGGTGCCGAAAAGCCATTAGGGCCAAAAATTAAGGACAGTTGTTAACCTTCATCATAGGCGGCAATCTTATTGGTTGAAATTAAAAAAAGATTTTCCAGTGGAACCACTTACAGAAGCCAACGAGAAGAGGCAAGCCCTTGTTTATCCCAGATTTTAATAAAAACATTGCATGGGTAATACTTCTGTTAATGTGTATAATGTGTCAACTGCCGCCAACTGCTCTAACTTGGGACTATCTGACAAAACATGGGACAGCAATTCGGCCACCATTTCACCGAACCTCCAAAGTCATTTTATTTGAGTTGTTAATGAACGGCGTATTAAAAAATACATGATTTCTCGTTCGCGCCAAGTAAGCTTTTAAATCAAAATATTAAAAAAATTCATAGTGGAACACACGCGAATGTCTGGAACGAAGAAGACCAAATTAGTGTCAAGACGATGGAGCGTTTGACGCCACTTGCGCGGCAAGTTACAAACTCGTTATTTGTTAATCCCATTGGGAGATAGGCGGTTAGGCGGTGGGCGTTCTTTAATCTTCAATCGGCGTCCTGTCATTTTGAATGAAAAGAAAAAAGTTAAAAGGGGGCGCTATCATCAATGAAAGTTATCGTGACATGTTATGACCAAAAGT
Source organism: Clytia hemisphaerica (assembly GCF_902728285.1). Lineage (NCBI taxonomy): Eukaryota > Metazoa > Cnidaria > Hydrozoa > Leptothecata > Clytiidae > Clytia > Clytia hemisphaerica. Next base: position 722,392 of record NW_027104338.1, read on the forward strand.
ATGATTGATAAACTTGGTGGAGTTATCCAAACAAATTTGTTGTCAAAGAGATTTAACAGTAAGTGAAAATACAGGCCAGATATCAACTGTCCCATGTTTCAACCAATCGTCCCAAGTTAGAGCAGTTGGACGGTATGCAAGAATTATATCAAAAATAAAACACGTGTTTTTCCCCCAAGCTGCCATCCTCTTAACAGTGCTTCACAAAGAATGATATTTCAATTATATATACACCAGCTTTTTTCGAGTTTCGTCTTGTTTACCCAAACGCACCAATCCTGCATAAGCTCAGGGCTCAAGACAAGAAGACTAGAACCAGTCAGGGACAGTCGCCTTATTAGGAGACGCCTCCTGATTAGGAGACGTCTCCTGATTAGGAGACATGTAGGTTGCTTGGGGTCGCTTGATTAGGAGACCCGTCTCCTAATTAGGAGACATAAAACTTTGATCTCAATTTTAAGGGCTTTAGGCTTTTCCGCGCATTTTGAAACTAGTTTTAATGGAAAGAGCAGCCTAAAATTATCAAAATTTCTCGGTGCAATCGATCACAATCCTAATATAAAGCACTATAAGGAAGCCCCTCTTGATTTTTTTCATGTCCACCATTTTTCTTTTTGAGACGCTTTTGTTCAGAAGACAGATTCTTACTTCTGATTGGTTCTCATGGATTATTAGAATTGTGATTGATTCCACCGGTGGATTTTTCTGAAAATCACCATATGGAATCAATTTTTTGTGCTCTTTCCATTGGGAGCAATCAAATCATGCGCAGTTTGCTCGTTCACGAGATAATTACACCCGTCTCCTGATTAGGAGACGTGAACCTCCTGATTAGGAGACGGGTCTCCTAATCAGGAGGCGTCTCCTAATAAGGCGACTGTCCCTGACTGAGAACCCCCAATATGAAACATTTGATTGACTGACTAAAAAAGATTTATCAACATCAATTTTGTCAGTTGTCAGAATCGTTTATCTATTATCTTGCCCCATCATTTTCTGATGTTTATTTTTTGTCTCAGAGACTAGAAAAATTCATGATGTTTTATAAAGACATGATTTTTTCTTTTATCCGGTACGGCCGTAGTAGGAAACAATAAAACTTTGCAAACTCTAAAAAGACACACAAAAAGTTTGCAAATTAAATTACAAAAAATGATACCAAGCAAAAGACTGCCTTAGATTTCAGAGAAGTACCTACAAACCAGCAAACGCACTGCACTGACAGGGTAGTTATGAGAATTCCCTTACTGAAAAAACAACATAAAAAACAAAATTTCGCATTAAAAACGCTGATTCAGCTATTTTGTATATTTTGCTACACTCCTCCGGCTCGAAATTCATGGATCAATTGGGAAAAAACAGTCAATAGGTAATTAAAGCACGCGAAGGAGAGCGAATACAAAAATTCTAAGAATTCATAGGGGGAAATTCCCTGTTTTCAAAATTATATTTCAACGCTCCTTTATACAAATTTTAGTTCTGACAGAATTTAACTGTTTAAGTCCTGAATGGCCACTTTGTTCAAGATTCTCTTACAAAAAGTTTTTTGATTTAAAGACTGGAAAAGACACAATTGATCATCTAATATCACAGATATCAGACTTTTCTTTAACAAGTCTTCGAGTCTGTAAATTACACAAAATTTCCCGCCAAAATTTAACAACTTCAGACTTAGTTTGTTTCTTTGATTTTGTTCACTATCCGGTAAAAATACGAGAATAGGACTGAGATCGAGTTGGTCATCACGGACCAAAACACAATTTTTAAAATGGAGGTCAATCCTCATGATCACTTGTGTCTTTTATGTTGCTAACAACTACTATCGTTTTGGGTAAGTATAAAGATTGATTCCCCTCTCCTGACTAAGCTAAGGCACTGCCGATCTCTAACAGAAAAAGTCCAGAAGTTTGGCTAGTTAGTTTTGGAAAGTTAACAAAGTTTCCTATCTTATCTTTATTGCCATCACCTTCCTTCATTTAGGGCTTGCGCATTGCGCTTGGCTAGGAGAACCGTCCTGTATTTTTATTATAATCTGATGTTTACAGGACGGGTATGAACTGTGAGACTGTGAGGCAGACTTCAAAATTTACAGTTGGAAATTCGAATATAGCGCTGTCCTCACGTACTATAGGCCAGGCGTAGTTAATCGATATATAATTTTACCCTACGCAAACGCACGTGCGCACGTGCGATAATCTTGAGTAATCGATAAATAATCTATAAGTAATCGATGGATTAGATATCGATTAACCGATAGAATCGATAGGTAATCGATACTCAAGATTTTTTCAAAGCTCAATTATTTATCGATCAATTTTGTCATCGATTGTTTATTGATTATAGATCGATAATTATACTTCGATTAAATTAAGTATCGATTAAAAATCGATCGGCTATCGATCACAGCTTTTGATCGATTACATATTGATCAAAAATTGATTAATCATCGATCAAATAGTTAATCGATCAACTATCGATTCGTGATCAATTATTTATCAGATTTTAGGGAGTGGTACTTTAATTGGATTAACTTTCGCCTTTTCGCGAGATTAAATTTCTCGATTTCTCGAATTTTCGCCATTTTTGCGAAATTTAAAGCAACATTTTTCGCTGATCTCGATTTGGGATGTACTTTTGAATTGAATCCAATCCCCTGGTAGCAGAGGGCCTAGAAAAGCTACTACACTCATTTTTTTTATAAGCATACGGTAAATTTCGGCTGAAGCATTCTCAAACCCTCTGAAAGGCTGAACAAAAAAAAGTTTAAAAAAAACAACAAAGTTACCGTTTTATTTAGAGAAGGGGCGTTATTGAATGGTTTGCCTTTTTGTGGAGGAGCATTATTAATTCGAAAGCGGGCGTTTATTCAAAGTAATACGATCGGTATGAGATGTGGCGAATTCCAGAAATTTTCTTTACTTCATTAAATACCTTATCTTGGCCCTTTTTACGCCGGACCTTATTAGCGTTGTTTTTGGGCTCGTTGGTGGAATAAGGGCCGGCGTAAAAAGGGCCGGTAATGTAGTCAACACAAGTGTTTCAACCGGTATTCCAACAAAGCCATATTTTGGTTTGTACAGAAATTTCGCCTGCTCAAATCATAAACAACAAAATGGTCAATCTCACTAAAGCAAAACATTGCGGCCACGGCATTTCCCTGGATAAAAATTTTGGTCACGTGACCATTCGTGATTTTAGACCAATGAAAACGCTTCATTTCCCCGGATTAAAGTTGTGTCTACACTAACACGCGGGAAATGGATAGAAAAAGAGAGAAAAACCGGGGGTCAAATTAAATTTTTCTCCCTTCTTGCGGCTAGCATAAAAGACTTTAAGAGGCCATTTATTTAAGAAAGGGGTGTTATATCATAAATAACTTAACTTAACTTATGGACCCATTTGGAAGTCTTTGTAATACAGATCATTTGGCAGTGTAGTTGCAGCCTATAAAAGAATTGCCAGTGACCCCGCAGAGAAATTTTTAGTTGGCAGACACTGACTTTAGGTTGGTTTGGAAATCGTTTTATCTTGAAATGTCATCTTCAATTTAGATGAATACTTTTATTTATTTGGATTCATGAAAGGTTCAAGGTTTGTTTACTTTTTATTTCAAATTATTTCATGGATTTATTGAGCTGCAATAGCTGATTTAAAAACAAAGATTTTTGATAGTTATCAGCGTGGGCTTGGCCGCCATTTTGAATTTCGATTTTTTTTCTCCTGTACTCGGCAATTTAGAGGTTGTTCGTAATATGCGATTTGGCTTACGCGTAACACTTGTGTCAATAGTCGGTCACGATCGATATATAATCGATAACGATACGTGATCGAAGATAAGTAAATAATTGATAAGTAATCAACGCATGAACGGTAAGTAATCTATGATTGTTAACAATCGATACATGATTGATAAGTAATCGATAGGTTGTATGTAGTGGATATGTGATCGATAAGTAATTGATAGCTTGGAAATAATCAATCGCTGATCGATACTCAAGATTTTTTGAAGGTCTGATTACCTATCGATTCTATCGGTTAATCGATATCTAATCCATCGATTACTTATCAATTATTTAGCGATTACTCAATATTATCGATTATATCGATTAACTACGCCTGGTATAGGGAGATCGAGGCTCGCGCCTGCACTGCAGCAGTAACAAAAGCAGGACTTTTGAAAAAAAATATTTCCTTTAAATTTACAATATTTTTCAACCAACGTTATTATTTTTAAACAAGATAAATGATTTTTCTTTCCAAATCTGAAAAAAATTTTAATCAAATAGAATCGGGTGGAAAGCGCTAAGGGAAAGTTAATGGTATGATGGTGACCTACCCCCATCTGTAGCTTGCGCTACGGAAAAACCCACTCGCCCCAAACTTTTGTGAAACAATTTCGATTTCAGTGCCGTGAAGAGGTTACAAGATGGGGGGAGGTTTTTGCACAGAAATCTTCAAACAATGGAACTTCAAAATTTAATATCTGGAAAACCTGGGAAAACTACTAAAGGTTTAAAGATGAGTGACCCCTGATTTTTTTTCTGAGGATAAGGGCTTTTCATTAAACTTGGTTTGACATTTTGCAAATGAGTTTGAAATTGCCACTGACCACCCTACTTACTAAAATAAAAACCAAGTTTTGGAACTTTGCGCTTTCTCTAAGGTGGTCATCGAAAAATTGTTCTATTCGCATCACCCGCTCGCATCAAATTTTCTGCTGATTTTCCGGTGTGGAGATGCGGAAAAAAATCTGGGAAAAGCAATTTGTTCTTTTAAAGTATAGCTTTTTTCTCAATTGTTCTGACGACCATCGAAAAATTGTTTTACTCGCGTTACCACCCGCCCCTGAGTTACTGGCGCGATTAAAAAAAACCTGGGAATGTTTTTGACCGCCTGTCCGCTCGCATGCATTTTTAACACCCATTGCGATGCGAACAGAGTATTTTTTCAATGACCGCCTAAGAAAGTGTGACCAGTTTAAAAGATTAACAACATTTGATTGTCTATGTTTTCATCCGTTATTAGGATCTGAGAAATTCAAACTCTCAGCCCATACCATGCTTTATTGCCGACCAAAAAAATTTAAGCATTTTGATTGGTCGAAAACATCAAAATATTTGTGATATTTCATATTTCTCTAGTCTGGAGATATGACCGCATTGAGTTTTTGGGGGCTGGGTAAGCGACTGGAGAACAATCAAAACAAACCAGCCGAAAAGAACTGACTGGGAGTCAAAGGAAAAAATGCAACAAAAATATTTTCAAATTAACTTTTAATTTGGAGTTCTTCCGGGTCCTTTCCTCTACTATTCTTTTCCATGCATCAAAACAAAAACATAGAAAACACTGAGATGAAGGGTTTCTTCTCTATCGAAACAAATACTGTATATATATCAACTGCTTTTTGAATTATCAATCTAGAAACTTTCAAATACATTTCTGAAAAATCTGCAACACTTCAAAGTAAAAGTCTTCTGGATCAAAAAAAGCTCTAGCTGTTTTTGTGAATATTTTCGGCAGGAACACATCAAAATGTTTTTTTCTGTTATTTTTTCTCTCGTATTGCACTCAAAGTCATGCGATAACTAGTACATATATTTCGCCATCAGTATATAGAACAAGAAATCATAGCATGGATCCCCAGGGTAGGGCTTCTGTGCGTGCTTGACCTTGAGCTTACCCACACGTACACCCGACCACAACCCAACCAGCCAATGACCTGAACCTTTTCCGACCACTTGGCAATTTTGAACTTTGAAAGTCCTAAACATGACCAGAACTGGTCCACGCATACCGTCATATCAACGGTTGGGACTATCTGACAAAGGTTTGGTGAAACGGTTGCCGAATAATTGCAGTACCGACTGCAATTATTTGGCCACCATTTCACTGAACCTCATTTAATTAATATAACTATGAATCATAGATAGCAAATAATGTGAAGGGAAATTAAGTGAGCTGTTTTAAAACAAAAGAACGAGTGCAAATCAAGTTAATACGGGAAAGCTTATGAGTTTTTTTATCATCCTGATAAAATAATTATGACCTTACCTGCAAGTAGAGCACTGATTTTCTCTTTTAGAGACCGGTCGGGAACTGGGCACTAGTACCGCTCGCTTTGAAAGTTTTTTATTCTAAGAAGATTGCCTCAAATAAAAAATCAAAACAAACAGCAATCTCTATTAACCCAACCTCCACCTAGACCCTGACCCTTGAAAAAGGCTGATCCTCGACCTTTGGAAAAAAGCCGACCCTCGACCAAAATACAATAAAAAGCCGACCCTGGGTAAAAAAACAGATTTTTTTGGCAGTGTTTTTTAAAAATGTAATATAAAAGTTGAGCAGACAAGCAGGGGGTGGGATGGGATACACACGCTTTTTTATAAGAATAATGAATATGTCAACCTCGTCGCCCCCTCCCCGCCCGGCGGGTTGTATTATCTGCATTTCAAGGCTCGGACAAAATGTCCGATCAGGGTTGCTTTAGCTTGAAAATTATGATTTTTGGGTCGGACATGAAGCTATTTGGGTCGTCCGACCGTTATTTTGAGCCCTGGCTTTTTGATGTTTTACTGTGAGTGGAATGATAATATAATAGTGAGGTTAAAGGCTATAGAGCTATACTTATAGTAGGGGTCGGATTTGGTGGCACTTCCATGGTATACTCTGAAATACATGCTGATGTCAGCCCGAAAGCTGATTGGCTTAACCGACAGTTATACGCGGTTTAAGAGTATAGCTAAAACTTTATTATATTTTCAACAGTAAACAAAAGTGAATGAAGACAAAATGTAAACAAAAAGATTGCAAAGAAGTTTTCGAATAAATTCAAATAGAATGTCTTCACAGGCTTTGGCATATGAGGCGTGCAATTGCATGCGCACGCCTCCACACACGCCACAAAGGCACTGAGGCGTGCGATTCATCGCACTTCTCTTTTGAATTTCAAAGAGAGGAATGTAGTTGTTTAATAATGCGTTTTGATAAACAAGTTTTGCATATTTAATTATTATTGTTCAATGTGCACTCACTCTCCCCTGTATCACAATCAATCTTTTTAAAGACACCCCCTTCTCAAAGACCCGGTGGGATTTTTTCAGCCAGTGGGGGTAAAAATAACGGACTAAAACTCGACGGGGATTAATAATCCCATACTCTTTATTGCTGGGGATTTCAATTCTTTTGTTTTCAAGTCAGAAGATTCAGTGGGGATGGGGATTTTACTTTATATCGCAAAGAGAAACACATTTTTAATCTGATTTTTTATGAAAACGCTTTTTCCTCTCGAATTAATTCGTTTTTCTGTTTGATTCAATCTTTGATATAAGAAAGCTTCTATGTAAACTCTTAAAATTAAATAAAATGCCCTGTCTCACCTTCTAATGAGAGATAAAATAACTAATTTTACTTTAAAACGCTCGCACGCCAAAATTTTAATCTAGGCATGCGACGATCGCACGTCATCTTTTTTCTTATGCCGAAGTCTGTCTTCATTTAAAAATAGAAACACTCGATTTCATTCAAAAGAAAAAGACATTTTTTTTTGGACCTACCTAAGGTAGTCCTTTAAATTAACCCTTGTTCGTTCGTTCGTTCGTTCGTTCGTTCGTTCGTTCGTTCGTTCGTCTGTTGCCAGGTTTTCTCGGGATCGGCTCATTAGTTTTTTCTAATTTTTTACACAATGATGCAAAATAGCAATGCCCAAAATGTAACGGAGCCTGATTTAGTACTGCCGAAAAAAATTTTCCGGCCTGTAGAACCGGAAATGTGCCGGAAATCGCCGTTTTTTCGTATTTCCGTGACACTTTTTCAACTTATTTGATCGTTTTTTTACAGAAAAAGGTTCTCTATGGTGATACCCAAAACTTTGCATCATTTACTTTTCAATAAAATCATTTGTTCGATCCTTAAAAATCGCCGAAAACCGGCGTAAAACAGATGTCCTTCATTTTTTCGAGTTATACTTGACAGATTTTCATGATTTTTTGCACAATGATGCAAAATGGTAATGCCCAAAATGTGACAGAGCCCAATTTTTGGAGAAAAAAAATTTTCCGGCCGAAAATGCCGGAAATATGCCGGAAAACTGTTTTTTTTAGCATTTTCTCTAGATTTTCTCATTAGTTTTTTCAGATTTTTTGCTCCAAGATGCGTATTAACAATGCCCAAAACATGGCCAAGTCTGATTATTGAGAAATTTTTTCCGGCCGAAAATGCCGGAAATATACCAGAAATTGCTGTTTTCTGGATTTTCATTGGACTTTTTTCTTATAAATGTTGTTTTTTAATTCAAAAACATTATTAATAGCAATGCCCACCATCAAGCAAGTTTTAATTTTCAATAAAATTGATTTTTGAAGCCGGAACTATTTGACTGAGTGATTTCTTTCATTTTTCTTCTCGCATTGCTATCTAACTTTCATCATCAGGTAGGTCCATTCAGCATGTTGCTTGTTTCTTTCAGTTTTATGTAAGTCTTTTTGTGTTGTTGTTGAACATTATAGTAAATTATATTCACTTCTTTGAATATATATTTTTTGGAATAAAGTCACTTTTGGTTTTTGATATGATCCAGCACTCCTAAATACTCCACCGTATGGATGTTTGTGCCAATGCTAGATCATCATTTCATAAATATACCATGCATCGTTCCCTTTAAGTAAATCGGTAAAATCACGACAACGAATGAAAATTTAACAGGCTATCAACCAATCAAATTTTGTATTTTCACTAGCCTATTCATAGTTTCTACCCCCCTACATTTAGGGGGGGGGGTCTTGGGTTTTGATGAACCAAAAGCAAGGGGGGTGTTAAAAGTATGATTTTCCTAAGAGGGGGTTGCCAGGTAAGGGGGTCTTCTTACCTAAGGGGGGGTCTTCTTAGATAAAGGGGATCTTCCTTGAATTATGACTCTTGTACAATCGTTCCATTTATACTGATTATCTAAGGGTGGGTGTGAAATTTGAAATGAATTTCCTGAGGGGGGGGGTTAGCACTTAAGGGGGGTCTTCTTACCTAAGGGGGGGTCTTGACCCCTCTAGAAACTATGGACTATTACATTTTTCGTCCGTCGTCATGATTATCCTTTTATGCTTAACCTCAGTAATATCTTTTGTGCATTAACGTAAAACGTAAATATTAAGCCTGGGATCCCTGGGCCCGGTTGTTCAAAAGTCGATTAGATTAAATCCCGATTAGCGCTAATCGCGATTAGATTTCGATTAGTTAATCCCGGCGATTAACTTCCGTTGTTTGAACGTCAGATTAACTAATCGTGGACATTTTGCCTGTGTTTTCAAAAATCTTAATCTTGACGTCACTTTTCGAACGTTTTCAAAACATTCGAAAATCTTTTTTCGTTCGAATTTCTCACATCAATGCAGCGACTTCACTTTTTTGTAGGAAAAAGCTTCTTAATCCTCGTTAATCCTGGGTCAGAGCAGGATTAACATTTGGCCGATTTAATCAGGATTTAATCCAGATTTAAGCCTAATTTTTTTCGAACAACCAACGGTTCTGTGCTAATCGCCGCTAATCGAGATTTAATCGAAAATTAAGCTAATTGGCCGCTAATCCACTTTTGAACAACCGGGCCCTGGGATATAATAGGATACGAGGCTGATTATACATGTTGGTCAATAATATGATGCCCCCGGGGGTGAAGAATATTCTCATCCTCCTCCCCCCCCACCGACGACTATTCTTGAAGTAAGTGTTTTAATGATCAGTTTTTGGAATATTCATCCAAAAAAAAACCTTATAAAAGTTGCTAAAGCATTTTTTTTACCCAGGGTCAGCTTTTTATTGTATTTTGGTAGAGGGTCGGCTTTTTTCCAAGGGTTGAAGGTCAGCCTTTTTCAAGGGTCAGGGTCGAGGTCGAGGTCAGGTTAATAGAGATTGCCAAAACAAACACGAAGAGCATGTTAAAAGTTGTCTAACCTCGTGTTGGTCGCAAAGGATTTTCAAAAAAGTAAAAAGTAAGTGAAAAATTTGAATCAAAAAATTCGCCAACTGGGGCAGGGTACTCTAGGTGTTAAAAAAAATTAGCTTTCCCGTTGTTGCTCGATTTTCACATTTTTCACAACGAAAACATCTATCTTTTTTTTTTCAAGTAACGAAAAATCGTAAATCTCAAAGTTTTTCTTTTTCAATGCAAACTAAAAATACTTTAATGATCAGAATTAATTTACAATGTTAGGCAATTACTTTTTTATTTTCTGGTTTACGGACATTATGAGGAAAAGTTTTGGACAGGAGGATGGAAAAAAAATTTAACAAAAATTGATGTTTTAAATGTTTTTTATGTTCTTTTTAAAAATCTGAAATCGGAGAAAATAATAAAATAAAATTTAATGAAATTTCCTAAAGTATAGATTTTTTAGATTTAAAGACAAAAGAATAAAGTGCAAGATGTTGTTATAGATACAGTCTATGGATAAAAAACACTTAAAATAAACTGAAACATAAAAATGTACACACAAAGACTGATAAATGTGTATATGTGAGACTGGCATAGGTTCCCATTTAGGGCTCACCTTTAGGGTTCCCACTTAGGTTACCCCATCCCAGTTTTCTGGTATGCCTATTTTTATATCTACTCTTGAATTTTAACAATCACATAAGGCAAGCACTTTTTTATTTTCTGGTTTACGGACATTTGGAGATGATCTTTTGGAGCGGAGGATGGAAAAAAAATAAAAATAAAACTTTTGTTTTCAAACTTTAATGTTGGAGAAAATAAAATGTGTTTTGAGGAAACTTACATACACAGCAGAAAATCAAAGAAAGTTTTTCAGCTGGAAAATTGTGTTGAGCGCCATTGGAGGAAGCATATTGGGAAAAAGAGATAACTGTTTTTATACCCTTTTATCTTCCTTTCCTGCTCTTATAAAATGAAGTTTTCTAAAAAAATCCATTTCATGGCAGATTAAACAGAATCGGAAGTGCAAAAATAAATAAAATTTCTATGAATTTCAATTTTATTTTTATTTTATTTTTGCAAAAAAAACGTCGACGATTCCGTAAACCAGAAAATAAAAAAGTAATTGCCTAAAGGACTTTAAATAAAAGCGATTACAAAAGAAAGAAAAAAACGAAGAAAATCCATTGTGTACACAAAGAGTTAGAATATAATTTAGTTTGTTTTTTGTGGATAGGGAAATTCCATGGGGAAGTTCCCTGACATTAAGGAAAGGATCAAAGTATCTTTACATTGGCAGAACAGGGCACAGCTGTGTTGGATCATTTAACACCCTCTCTCTCTTTCTCTTCTTTTCTTTTGTTTTCCTGTTTAAGTATAAAGGTTTTTTATTTATTTATTCTTTTTTGAAGGTCGGAGGAGAAAAAGTAAATAAAAGTTTTTGAAATCTTTATTTTTTTATTTTTTTATTTTGGTAAAAATTACGTCGGCGGATCCGTAAACCAATAAATAAAAAAGTATTTGCCTTATTAGTAACAAACTGTACAAACTTAAAATCAAGATTTCAAAAATTCAATTCTTGAAACTTACACATATAACATGAGAAAAAAAGTTTAAAAAAGATAAAAAGTTTAAATATTCTGAAATATTTTTTTCTTACTTTTTGCTTTTTATGTTGATTTTTATGTAGAAATCTCACTGACAATGCCAAAATGAGTGATTTGCCGTCTGACACGAGAAGAGAAAACGGCTAATTGGGGTTTCCTCAGAGTTTTGACAGCTCAAAGTTGTGAATTTGATGTTTTCACGTTGTAGTTGCTGTTGTGACTGCGGAAACTCTCTACTATCTCCACAGTGCTCCACCGCAGAGACGGTAGGTAAAAATGCACACTTTAATATTGTGGAAGATTCTAGGAATTTAAACATTGTCAATTTTATTCTTTCTGTTAAAGAGAAATGATTTAGATATTTGAACATGATATCAATGATAAATTTTTATGGATTTTCTCCTGAAAATTTCACAAAAATTCATCTTAAAAGAAGTTCTTTAACTACCATTTCTCTACTGGGTTTCCTTATGAGAACCAGATTTTTACCTACGGTTTTGCGAAGTTTCCCGCTTCCGCTAAAATCAAAACAATGGAAAATTGTTTGGACGCGTGTGCACTAAATGATGTAATAATTAAACTAATCAAACGGTATTTTTAATCAAACTTTGTCAACCTTAATCGAGCTTTGTTGTTTGATTAAAGAAATCAAGCTTAATCAAACTTTTTAAAAAAAGAAACCTTAATAATTTGATTAGTTTGATTACATTAATCGAACATAGTGGAACTTTGTTGAATTCAATTGAACAGTTATTTGAGAAAAACCCTTCTCTAGGCCTCTGCGAGCGTGATCTATAGATTGGCGATCTAAGTTTTGATTGACCCTTGAAAAGAGAATAAATCATAATCGGCGCCGAAGTCTCTCCACCTGAAAGTGGAAAATAAAGGCCACTATTTTCAGAACGCTCTCGGAGGTCTTATCTAATAAAGTATAAGCTCGAAGGGCTAAAAAGGAATCTTTAACCTTTCTCAGGCAAGAAAAACTGAAGCCTTAGAGCATATTTGTCATCACAAGCGATTTGAAGTATAAATAAAACCTATTGTTTGATTTGCGATAGGGCGAAAAGAAATAAGCGATGAAAAATGAAAACCTTTTCATTCTACATCGTTAATTATTTTTTACTTCGTCGTAAAAAAGAACAATATATTTTTAATTCCAGACATATGTCTAGATTTATTTTTTGCGACAGGTTTTTGCGACAAGCTTTTTTTTTCAGTGGACACCCAGCTTTAATGTTGAATTGGTTATGTGCATATTTTGCTTGTCTGAAAAAAAACCTCACTCGACTGGCCGCAAAAAACTTTTTAAAAGACTGAAATGATACCGCGAAAAATATCCTATTGAAAAGTACATATTTTTCATAAGCGACCAAGTTTTCAAGGTTTGAACCTTCAATTTAGCTGACTTCTTTGACAGCACAAAAATTTTTTTTTTGTGGTAGGGTAACTCTCAAAAAAACCTTCACCAGCCTATTTCTGGAAGCAAGGCATTCTTTTATTTGGCCTGATTGTCTGATTTGCTTTTGACTATCTTATTTACCGGCGAAGGTGCAGATAAAACCTTACTTCGACTGACAGTAAATAATTCCTTTGGGAAATTGCACAAGAAAATGACAACACATTGCAAATGAAAACATTGATCTCAACCCCTGATTCATTGCTGAAAACATTTGTTTTTTACTAATGTGTTGCAAATGACCTCATTTCAGCTGATATAATCAATTTGGCTATGTTTTATTTTTCCAGCAATTTATTAGCAACCTCAGTGAACCAATGAGTTATAAAAAAATAGAAAATACTTATATTTTTAGATAGTATAGATAAAAATAATTTATGTGATGTTGTCCCTAATATCAATTAGAAACTTGCAAAAAAGTAATACTTGGAGCCGAGCTTTTTCTCAGTTGATGCCAGTGTCTACAGCTGTTTTGCAACACCAAAATGCAGAAGGAAAGACAATTATGCAAAACATATCTGAAATATGGAGTGGTTTCTTACTTGCTGTACCAAAGAAAAGACGGTCAATTGCTAAAAGAAGATGGCTGAGAAAATTTAAAGCCTTAAAGCCAAGAGATGATATTGAGGACTGTGTTGTTTGCGGTGGTAAAAAACTACGTGGAAAACTTTGCCATCATTGTTATCAATGGACAATGTCCTTAACAGAAAAAGTCTGGCAAAAACAAAAAGATGAAGGTACACTTAGGAAGGATCGATTTGTCAAATAATAAAAAAATCGATTTGAATATTGATTAAATTTTAGAACATGTTTTTATATTGTGACTGTGTATTTCTATGTATAATTTTGTGAGAAACATATATATAAAGTGTCCAAATCAATTTATCTTTTATCAATTCCTTGATGGGTTCTGTGAAACTTTGAGAAGTCCTTTCTATGTGTTTTACTTTGTCTTATTATATATTATGATTCCTTTTAAATCTCCGAATTCATGTTTTCTGGGCATAGTTTTTAGTGATGCTGCCACCTCATTCTCATGTGATATCAGGTGTTCTGTTAAAGAGAATCCAAATCATATTGGTAAAAAGTCTTCTTACAATTGCAACATTTTTTGAATGCAAAATTATTACTTTTTATTCTTTAACTTTACAATATGGAAGACATGAACGAGAAAACTCAACATGGTTTAAGGAATTACCTCCAAAAATTTAAGGTGAGACAATTTTTATTGCAAACCAAAGAAAGTGAGAAGATTATTGTCCAAATAGAAAAAAACTTTAATTAGTTCCCATGTTGGTAAAGATCAGCTCCCACAAAAAGTTACTTTATTTACTATGAGGTAATGAAAACAGGATTCCTCTGGGAAAAATTGCCATTTTAATGAAATGCCAAGAATCATATAGCTTAGTGTTATACACTCTTTGTCTTGAGACCATTTTAACTTCTTTTTCAAAAGAATGTTGACATGGTCCAAATACAACAATGGTTTTGTATTTCCCTTTTAGGAAATTGACTTTGAAGAAGTTAAATCTATTGAATTGATTGTTGGCAATGAATCAGCAGATCTTGATAGCATTGTTTGTCCTCTTGTTTTGGCGTATTACCGATCATGCAAAATTAATATTCAGGTTTCAAGCATTATATATTTCTTCATTTTGTTATCTCATGATGAGACGACCTTTTCGATACAAGTTCTTGATACCTGAATGTATGTTTCCAGGATCCTTGTCACAAAAGCCTTGTCCTTTGAAAAAAAGTATGGGTATATAAATCAAAAGAAATGATATTCATCCAAGTTAGTAAAGTTTCTTGTGATGTTTTTCTCAAAGATTGATGAATCAAATTCAATATGTTTACCTGTTGTTTGGTGCCACAAAGATGACGTCGAATTAACCACTGAAGCAGTTGCATTATTCAAGGACACCTGCTTGCCTATAAAAGATCTGTTATTCCAAAATGATTGGGAAGCTTTAAAGGAAAAGTTTTCACACAAGGATTTGAAGGTGACTTTAGTTGATCATAATCACGCAAGGGAGCACCCTGACTTAAATGAATTTGTTGTTGAAATTATTGGTAAGCTAATATTTTGAATTAAATGTTTTCAATGTGTGTTTAGAAAGTACTAAGTGAAAACCTTCTTTCCAATTCTGGACATTATATGATTCAAATGATTCATTCACTACCTCCTAGATTTTATAAGCACTTCTATTTGCTAATTTCAGATCATCGCATTGATACAAATGACTTCACAAACATATCCAAGAAGATTCAACTCTTGGGTTCCTGTTCCTCAATAATCGCACAATGGCTTCATCAAACAGATAGTGAATTTCTCGTCAATTCACCTGATGTCTGCAAAATGCTTTTGGCAACTATCTTGGTTGACACTTATAACTTGGATTTACACAGCGGTAGAACAACTGAACAAGATATTTTCATTGCTGAGCTTTTGTCAAGCTATATAGAAGATGTTGATACCGATGAACTGTTCACAAAACTTCAAAAAGGTTTGTCAGTTGATTTGACTCATTAGGACTGCACTAGTTTACTTTTTAACACTCTAATTGAAAGTTGAGTTCTTAATATCACAGCAATATCACCCGTTTTCAAATCTTGGTTAACCTTTTTTTGTTACATGCTTATTGTTTCTGGTCATTATAAAGAGTTTGTTGCTTGAGAATTTTATATTGAATAATTTGAAACTTTGTTCAACATTATCTCTTTTTGCAAACTTTAGCTAAAATGGATATAAGCAGTATGTCAACCTACAATATATTACGTAAAGACTACAAGTGTGTACAAAAGAAAGATGAAAAAGCTCCTAACGTTGGAATTTCATCTGCAGTCATAGAAGGATCAATATTTATATCAAGAAAAGACTTTTTGGAAAACGTTTTAAAACATATGAACTTGCTAAAATTGGATGTCTTGATGATAATGTTCCTTCACTTCAATAAAGGTTCAACTGAACCAATCAGACAAATCCTACTAGTTTCAGAATCGAATAACTTGCGGTTGAAAATTGAAGAGTTTATGTTGCAAGAACAAGATCTCAATTTGATGAAAAATGATTTTATTTTGAGTGAGGAATTAAGAAA
Source organism: Clytia hemisphaerica (assembly GCF_902728285.1). Taxonomy (NCBI): domain Eukaryota; kingdom Metazoa; phylum Cnidaria; class Hydrozoa; order Leptothecata; family Clytiidae; genus Clytia; species Clytia hemisphaerica. The sequence goes on from NW_027104338.1 coordinate 738,472, forward strand.
AATAGCAATTTTGTATGGCCATAATCCCAAATGGTCCAGGAAGAAAGTGATGCCAGTGATGAGTGGGTTTACGTTATGATACTGGGGATGAGATCCGATCATTTCAAATACACTTGTACTAAAAGTTACATGAATGGGGATAGCGTCTGAGTTTACCAGAGGATGGAGTGGTGCCAAACTATTTAATCTATTTGAATGAAACTATCACTGGCATAAATAATCAAAATGGTTAGACTCAAACCCAATTTTTTTTAGTATTACAGTTGATAATGGAGGCCCTGAAGAGGCAAAGCCTGCAAAGATGTATCAAGCCGACAAGGATGTTGTCAAGATTTCATAAAAACAATGAGTTCATAGTATAATTTAGGCATGGAAAGTTTTAACTCTTTCAAAAAATGAGATTGTGGTATGGATACATTCCCTCTAATGTTGACTTTAATTATGCTGTGTTACTGAAATTTCAGTGTGATTAATCAGTTCTGGTGAACAGGGATCTATGATTGGTAAGTGATGGGTAACTATCAAATATGGTTTCCAAAATCAAAAGAAAACTACAGTGTGCAGTTTTAAATTAAGCTTAAAATATCATAAAAATAACACTCAGTAGCATACTTTTTTTGAAATTATCAATGTTATTTCCTTTTCTTTTTATTCAGCATAATACTCTGTAATACTGTACAATAATTTCAATAAATCTCCTGATGTTACAATGTCAACTATGTTACTATTAAAGCAAGGATTATATGACGTCATGTATTATCATTATAAACATTTTCTCTGTTGTGACGATATCAAAAAAACAACAACTTCCTCACAATTCATATGTAGCCACGTTAAATTATAATATACTCTCGTTTATTTTTAAGTCTTGTCATCTTTTATTATATTACTTGCTTTTATATTACCTGGCCAGAGCTTAGAAGGGATTTGAATTATATTGTATTTGATTGTATAGGAAATGGCTTCTTAGTGATTTGAAAATAGTTTGTCTTCTTGGCATATATTTTGTTGAAAGAATTGCATCCCGGGGGGGGGGTACTAGGGTTGATGAATGAGGGGTATGTGCGGACGGGACCTCCGAAAACCGACCCTTAGAGAGACCAAAATTTAGTGAAAAAGTGACCCTTAGAGAGACTTTTTCGAAAAATTTTCTCTGATTTTCAAAAATTTCCTACCCTTAGCGAGACTTTTTTGTAATTTTTTCTCTCAAAATAAAATTTTTTTTTTAAAAATCGTGGGAACCCTTAGAGAGACTACTTTGAAATTTTCTGATTTTTGTAACCCTTAGAGAGACTTTGAAAGGTGAAAAACCCGACCCTTACCGTCCGCACATACCCAGCACCTATTTTTGCCTAAGTACCCCCCCCCCCGGGATTGCATGTGAGCTTTTTTCATTTGTGAAAGGTTGTCTTCCTGACTCTAAGTCGATATTTTCAAGTTTCATTTTCTTCCTTCATTGTGTTCACAATTCATTGATTCATAGAAGAATTGCAACGGCCTTTCTCATTCTTGGAAGAAACTCTTGAAACATTGTATCAATATTCCTCAATATATATATGCGATATGATGAGAGGAAAAAGAGAGAGAGATATTATAGTGTAAAATTACATCTTTTTATTCTGAGTAAAACGTCTTTTTGATTCGGTTTACACTTTCATAGACGTATAATATTGTTGTTGAATATATATTCTTATATTTGAAAATGTTATTTGAATTTTTTTTACTCTTAATATTTAATGTCAACCTGGCTCTCCTTGTTTATCCATTTTATTAGAGAATAAAAATGTATAAAAATAATAAAGAAAGACTGAGAAAGATGTGAAATGTTTTATGTTGAACATTTTAAAATTCTTCCAAAGTATTGTCATTTTTCTGCTGACACTATGGATCTGTTCTTAAATCATTGCTTAATACCGTTCTATAGAATACATGGTACGTATGTATACAGAAAGTAATTAAATTCTCTTTTAAAAATCTTCATATCTTGAGCAAGGTGTTTGAATCTTCTGCTAATGGATGTGGCCTAAAAGACCTGAGTTTTATTCTCTTTTTATATAGGGTACACGTTTTTTTATAAGAACAATTGAAAGTTTTGAAGGCTTCGGATGTTCTTAACTTTTTTAGTTTTAAACCTAAAAGTGTTCTTTCAAGTGGATGATTTATGTATGTACAGTATTTTAGTATTGTTTGTGATTGATGTTGCAGAGTGCTCAATGAAACCAGAGCCAAGTAATATTTTGTATGTATTTTTCCCACTTTGTGAGTATTTTTGGTCATTTTCCGAAGTCCACAAAGCCTTGAAAATGTTCTCAACTTTTTCTTAACATTTTAGCCATCGAAGCCTTATGTTCTTATTTACTTTGTTTTTATGAAAAAACGTGCATGTGTGGCCATGCTTCATATTTCAAACTTCTTCGTTACGTTTCCCATCAATTTTAAAATTTTACACAGAAATCACATGATAGCCAAATGTCTTAAACTCAGATCTGTTGAGCTTTGATTTCAAATACATTTACAATACTTTGGAATATAAAAGAAAGTAACATTTTCTTCCGTCTAATTATAGATTGTTATGTAACAGCAAACACTATGTATTCAAATTATACCAAGATGTCTATAATATGAATTATGTTAAATTATGATCAGTTCTGTCTACTTCCATAAAATAGATACACACGTCCTTTTACTTATACGTATGGATAATTTATACGATTCTTATTTGTGAATTCGATCTAGGAAAGTCGAAACAATTTGGTGATCCTGATCAAAATCTGGAAATTGTTTACTGCATTTATAATAGCTTTGAAAGTTAGAATTCAAGTTTCTGTATTCAAATGCTTCTCCTCTTTACCATCTGATTATATTTTTCTCATCTTTTTATAGAAAAATACAGAAATAAAAATGATGAAATTAAGAAAATTTAAATAAAGATGTAAGATTACAAGCTGTGAAGCCTTGGAACCATTGTACCACGTGATTGTAGCTATGACAACCGTCGATAGCAGTGTGTCATGTACCTTCAGCGATGCTTTGTATGTAACAGCTGATGATGATAAAAGCTCAAAGGAAGATGCCAGCAGTGAATATTTTACAGCCAACACACATCAATCAACCTCCATAGACGATTCTGGCTTATCTTGCACTCCGCCTTATGGCTGTTTACTTAGCTCTGGTACGATAGATACAGACTTGTTGGAGGAGACTCTGGAAGGTGAAATCTTAAGTGATTTTCTAAGTCCTGCGAGGGACGAGAGAGAAGAAATAATCAATGATGAAAAAGAACGAAAAAGCTCTGCTAATTCAAACTCCTTTATTATAGTCTCGACTAGCCATATGCGACACAAGTCGAGTTCATCCAGTTTCAATGAAACTCGGTCTGGGCGATCAAGTCGATGTAGTGAAAGTATAAGTAGTCAATTTAATGTGGACCCGAATGATGATTTTTTTGTTGAACAGCCGAGCATGGAATATGAGGATGCGTTCGTACCATGTGCTCAATCTTCACCAACCAAAGCTGAACAAAAAGAACGTGAGAAAATCTTCATACGAGAGTTATCGTTTGACGAGTTGCAAGATGTAAAAGGAGTTGATTTAATGGCACCTGTTTTCTTGGCTGTTACTAACGACGCTGATGATAATGTTTACGATTTGCAAAGGAAATGTAAATCCATTGAAGACCTTTGTAGCGTGATCAATCAAGAAATGAATGATCTTGAAGGTATGGACTAAGTGTCTTTTTTGTGCTATCCTACCGGGTGTCCAAGAAAAAAATCCCTCTCTTTAAAGTGATTTTTCTCGAGTTCTATCAACTGTTAAAAACAATCAATCTTTTGGCATTGGAAAGAGGAAGGATAAACTTAAATTTTAAGGGGTCTGGGATTATCCAGAACAAAACCCTATACAACACTGTTGTGGAGGTTTGGCCTTAAGAGACCAATCCCCTTGGAGCTTCAACTGACTTGAACCTTCATAAAATTCGAGACAACCCCCGTCATCCTACAAACCGGTTTTAGGGGTTTTCAAAGCTTTATTAAAAGTTTGGATTGGATTCATTCTCCTCGAAATACCTTTCCAATCTGTCCATAACTTTGTACATGGCATAAAAAGGTCCTGAAAAATAATAAAATGATGAAGCAAAGATTGTAGGAGAAGATCCTAATCTCTAGCATGTGACTACAATAATTCAGACAAAGACGTAAAACAAGCAAAAATAATGAAAAGGACCAGAAAGGACCAATTACTTTGAAATTATACAAACTGTTACAATTATCATATTGTCATATAACACCCATATTACGTTTATTACACAGATTATAGAATACTCAAATCTATTCAAGCAAAACCACCTTATGCTAATGTAAAATGACACCATTCTATTTGTCTAAATAATCATTAAAGAAGAAGGCTGTATGGAATAATTTGTTACAAAATCTTCCAAAATATCAGATTTCTCTGATAAGATGTTTTTCGACTTTCATTTTTCAGGGTTTTCTTTTTACATTTACACGATTTTTTTGTTTTTTTTTGTTTTATAAGCTTTTATAATCACGTGGATATGGAAAATGGATTATGTAATATTGCATTGCATAGTTTAGCATCATGACGATAACAGCGATCTTATCGCTTTTTCGCAGTGTGAAAGCAGAGATTAGTTAAAAATGGAAAAGCTTTTTGGATTTCTAATATCACATCATATTTCTACCACGTCCTGGCTGTATGTTTTACTGCTATGTATACTGTTTAGTTTCTTCTTTTTGACTTGCTCTGGTACTCTATTTTATTTGAAATTGTGGTTAGAATTTCGACTGTTCTTAACCTTTATTACCAAGAATCTAGTTTCTGTACGGTATCTGAATTTCGCTAAATTAAATCAACATGATTGATTTGAAGGGTTTGAATTGCAACTCTGAAGCTCTAAAGGGATGTGTGAAGACGAACGATCTGATAAACATGCAATCTTAATTTCGCAAGGAACGCGTATCGTTTATGAGGAATTTGGAATAGCGGCTTTAGAGGTTTGCCGTGTGCGTAAGAATATTATGACCATTTATTGTAGTAAGATTTTTTTATATGTACCTCTAAAATCTTGGCGGCTTTGGACATTCTTAGTGTCATTCACCCTTGCAAAGCCTTTTCTGAACGTTCTAAAAATGTTCTTTGATATTTGGCCTTTCAACCTTTTCTATTGTTATTATATAAAAATTTCTATTGATCTGCTAAGCGATCATCTTACCGTTCCAAATCCGAATCGGGTTTTGTCACGCTCTGATTTTGCTTTAATTGGATTAAATTCATTTCTACGTAAAATAATATTAATTGCTTTTTATTTATGATTGCCAAATCGCATGCGAAGTATTGGTTTTTTAATTAACATTTTTCATTCATAAAACGACAGTTTGTGTTTTTTTAATGACATTTGCATTCGTTGTTGTATAAGTTTGTTGGAGTAAGGAGGGATTGAAAGATTTTGTGAGTTTTTTTGAGTTTATCTTAGATTATCGGCGATCCAAAAAAATATCTGCAATCTGATTGGTTAAAAAGAGTACAATATATCTTGTATTTTACATGTAAAAATAAAAAAAATATTGATGTAAAAATTGATGAAAAGATGTTGTTGCATTGTAGCGGTAGCAGCAATCTAACGTCACTTTGCTACAAAACTGCCTTGCGCTTTTTTCTAACACAAAAAGTGCATTTTTTGGGTCACCGATAAACTAGTTATCAGACACAAGCTCGTGTACAATACAGAAATATTTTACTCGTTCCGAATTTTTTTACATATTTTCCTCGCCTAAAGGCTCGGAAAATATTGTGCAAAAAAATCTCGGAACTCGTAAAATATTTCTTGTATTGTACTCGCAACTGTCTGATAACTATTACATATCCGAGAATTTGTACTCAAATTTATCAAGAAATTTCAATTTATTACAATACGACTTGGTACCCTATTTTTTAAAGACGTCCTTTTGTTTGAGGTAAACCGAGGAAAACTCGATCTAGTAAAAAAATTACGTAATCTCAAAATTGTAATTATTTCAAGATTTTGTGATTCAGTTTTTTTGTTCGAAAGTCAAACCTTCTAATTCTTCGGAAGCTTTTTGAGTTTTACCTTCATTTTCAAGTATTTTGGTGTAATTTCTTAACAACTCGTATGGTTTAGAGTCCGCAATGCTTTAAATATTTTTAAGTTATAGTTTAGAAGTTAAGTTATTGAAGCCACAGTCTTATTTTCTTATAAAATTTGTTCTTAGTTTAAAAAACATGTAATGATTTTTTTTAAATGACTTTTCAAGATATTTGAGGTTGTGTGACTTGTTTGTTTGTTCTTATGGGAAAAAAACTTGTTTTTTTTATTTTGCATGTTTGTTTTGAAAGTGGTTGATTTGTTTGTTCTGGGAGATTTTTGCCGACTAGTTTATAAGATTTTGGTCATTTCTCCTTTGAATTAAAATGTCGGCTTCGTTTGCAAAATTGCCGAAGACGTCGCCAACTTTATGTTTCTTTATCTTAATTTTAAAGTGCGCTTTTAAAGATGTTTAAAGAATTTTTTTATTTTGGAAATTCAAATAACGATTATTGATGGAAAATAGCCTGTATTGATGGTGTCCTTCAACAAAAATAAAACATAACTACATTTATTTGTCTCCACGTGACATTGTCGTTAGGTTGCGGTTGATATCAGTTTAAAATATGCTGTCAAGCAAATTGTCATTTCATCTTATTGAATTATGCCAAACATCATCGCTTTTTAATAGTAAAAATGAATTCTGCTAAAAGTTTATACCAGCCATTATTGCAAAATTATATGAGAGGTTTTTTTAGAGATGCTAAGTAGGAAAGTAGGAAGTTAAGGGTCCGTGACGTCTTTTATAAGATGCAACCAAGCTGACTTTTTTGACTGCTAACTGGAGGGGAGCTCAGCTCAGCCAATTGACGTTGCCCACTGGAATTCGTTTTTAATTTTCTGATAGTTTTCAAAATATTGAATAGGCTATAATATAGTCGCTCCTGTTTCGAAAGAGACCTGCATACCGCTGCAATTTTCGTTTCAGATTCACGTAAAAGATCCAAATCAGCATTCAACATTCCTCGTCATCGAATCCATAAGCTCTCACCACTATTCATGGCCGACGAAGAAAACTCCAAAACAGAACTCGATTTCGACACGAGCCTGGATGGAGCTAAAGATCGTTTAGCTAGCTTGAACACTAGCCTGAAAAGTCACTTATCGTATGAAGACGTTAATAGGCTACCTTCGTCGCCTGGCAACCAATCTTACAATGCATCAACAGACTTTGAGATGCCAAATGATGAAGACTGTTTACCTTCACCCAGTGCATTTTCATTCAGGTAATTAATTTCGAATTCCTAAAACCTCTAAAAACAGGCAATGTTTAGCCAGTATCTGCTTCGATTTCCAACGACCTAGCCAGTACCAGTTTCGAATTCATAAAACCTCTTAAGGTCGGCAATGAGTTAGCCAGTACCTTCTCAACAACAAATTTCTTATTTGTTTACTGTAAGAGTGGTTTTCGTCTAACAAGTGGATAAATTTTGGCTTGGATTTAATTTGGCGATTGGCCTAAATACGATTTTTGGCGGGGATTTAATTTGGCGATAGATCAATTTCATAAAACTTGGCGGGGATTTAATTTGGCGAATTGGCGAATTTGGAAATTTTGGCGAGGATTTAATTTGGCAAATTTTGCCAAAATTCGCCAAATTCGCCAAATTTATCCCCGCCAAAATTTATCCACTTAAGGTACCGTCCTCGATTTTTCGGGCCAGATCGTAGGTTACTTCAAATAGTTTCAGTCGCTCCAACATTCGTAAAAGTGGTACCAAAATATCGATAAATTTACACCTTCATAATCTACCAGGTCTAGCGATTCATCATTTTGTTTTCTTTTTTCAGTAAAGTGGACAACATAAACGAATCGGAATTGAAACATGAAGATTTTAAATTCAACACCAGTAAGATTTTCATCAATTTTTTGCCGTTTAGTCGACCTATCCAAGTGAGCTCTTGAAAAAAGCGTCGCTATGCTTTTTTCCTAAGTATATGGAGCCGTTATCTGATATTGCGATCGAGAGTTTGTGGTTACCCGGACTACAGCTCCAACGCTTGATATGTTGCACCTCCCGTCGGCTCGCACGGCCTTCACCCGTAAAAAATGGTTGTTATAAAAATTTCGGTTTGACTCGTCCATTCCCCAGAACGAAAGCTGGTTGATATATTCTTCCAGGTGTTAACTGTCTTCAGACTATTAGCGTGTGGGGAGAAAATCGAGCACTTACAAGATATTGTTCGAGACTGGTTCGAGTTAAGGAGACACTTGAGTTTTAAGAGGTTCGAGTTAAAGAGACTGTGAATAATTCTATTTATTTCAATTTCAATCGAAGTTTAGAAATACTTTCACAACGAATTCAAATTTCATCTTTTTTAGATGTTCCAGACTTGATAAGAAGTCCTGAACGAGTGCAAGGTAAGCATTTTGAACAGATTGATATATTTTGACAGTATCTTATATACTCTTATACCTTAAATCCACTGCCCCGAACGGGAAGATTCTTTCAAATTGGGCAGACTTTCCAAATTTCTTTTAGGAGGTAATACGTAATACGCGCATTGAATAGCGGATAAACGATCTTTTTTATCTCCCGTTCGAAAAATCCGTTCAGGATAGTGACGAAGACTGCCTCTGGTTGATATCATGGTTTTAGGCTTTCTTGAATGCCAGGTGAAGAATAAGAACTTTGCCAGGTGAATAAGAACTTTGTACCTTTCCGTACTCTCAGGCCATAACAAGTCCGTCATTACAGTTTTTGCTCTTTATCTATCACAAATACTTAGTAGGCTTGAATGGTGTAGCTATTGTTTGTATCTATTTAGTTCCAAATTCGCATTTAACATGATATTTGTTTCCCCAGCCCCAATATCTCGGTTCTTTCTTATAATATTTTAAACATCTCTCTTCAGGGTCAAATTGTGGTTTCTGGGAATATCCTTATGGAAGCCCAACAAGTCCACCTCCTTCAATAAATACTAAATCGCCAGTAAATGAAATCAGGTCACCCGGTCTAAATACTAGCCCGCAATCTTCCCAACCCTCATCGTCAACTTCAGATCGTTTTGTTGTTGTCAATGTTGCTGGGCAACAAAGGATTGTGGATATGAAGCTCATTGAAGATTATTTGAAAATATTGACTCATGGAGGTAGAGATTTGATTTACTCACCACACAATACTCATCCTAGTGCTTTATTATAGATGGCATCACTCAGTAACTTCAAATTTTCGAATATTTTTTGACTTTAAATGCACGTACACACCCCAACTAAGAAAAAAACGAATTTGAACATTAGGGCCGGCTCAAAAGAAGAGGACGGCATGAATCGCGGCGCTCCTAGGGTGCTATTTATCGAATTTTTCCATCCGTATTATATTTTTAGAAGCTTGCTTAAAAGCTTACACTGAAATGATGGTGGATGAAAATTTTCAAAATATGTAGAAAAGACCACTGTTTCATAATTCAGTAAAGAATTTAGGTCGAGTAATAAAAATTGCAATTACGGGTTTGAAAACAATCCCGCTTCAGGCAGTTTGAGTATTAATGAATCTTTTTGATTAATTCCAATAAGGTAATACTTGTCTTGTCAAACATTACTCACACACGTTGACCCCCACTGAAAGTTTGAAAAATGAATTTAAAGGACACAAGCTTCATGTTTTGTTCTTTGTTAAACATCGAAAATTTTTTTTAAACGTTTCGGCCTCATTATCAGAGTGCCATCATCAGTAAAATGAAATTTTGATTTAAACTTTACTAAATTTTATTCATTTTTGATTTTCAGGGCATCACACAGTTGCTGGAGAACGTCGTGTCATTGTTGTTTTCAATGCTTATTACCTTCCGAAACGAAACATTCCCAAATACAATATCGTGATGGAACAATTATTCTAGTGAGTTACTTATTGCGATATCCAGATTTGACCAAGAAGGCCAAAACATGAAGGCGTATGTAGTTTTTGTGACCTTTATGGCTTATACCTATAAGTTGCACGTACGCCGTTAACGTCCATATGTGCTCTTAAACTGTTGAGCTTTGAATGATCATACATGATTTCTTAAGTAGTAAATTAAGTCCTCGTGAAAAATCTAAAATTAGGATTTTTGCGAAAAGCCCCTAGGAAAATGAAAGAAATTAGGGGAAAAAGAAGCAGATTCCGCGATATTTTATCCACGTGAAAATGCATCCACTTAACATAGGTATAAAATCTTTTGTTTTGGTTTTCAGTTATTGTGTACATGCAGTTGATTTGATGGTAATGGATTCTTATGAGATTGTGTTCTTCAATTCTGCAATGAATGGAACGAATATCCCATCAAGGCAACTTATTAAACAGTGTTATGACATGATTCAATACAGGTTTGCAATTTCAACCTTTTTTTTTTGTCCCTTTATAAACTAAATAGCGAGCACCTACTCAAAAACTGTAGAAAAAACGCGGGTGACTTGGCGTCTAGTGTAGGCTATCAACAAAACTGTTACAAACGGTTTAATAGGAGTCTAAATATCTGTCTTTTATTGCGACGTAGACGGTTAGTTCCTAGTTATTACCGAGTCTATGTATCTGTCTTTTATTGCGACGTAGACGGTTAGTTTCTAGTTATTACCGAGTCTATGTGTGTGTGATTTACTTCGGCGGAGACGCTTAGTTTCTAGTTATTTTCTGAGGACGACGGTAATAGCATTTTTGCGTGTCAAAACTGCAGGTTATTCCAAATCGTTTCTGTCGCCCCGCTGTATGCAATAAATAACTTTCATACGAAGCATTTCTTTTTTTTTATGGATCTATGAATAATTCAATCTATAACCATAAACTCTATTTCATAATCAACGACAAATTATCGACTTTAAGTTAACCGATTTCTTGAAAACTAATAAAACACTTTCAGTTGATTATAATTGCCAAATATTCTTAGGGGGTTAGTTAAGATGATTGAAAAATATCAAAATTCCAATAAACGGAAAGGGGCCTTATTGCCGGGTATTGAAAGTTATATCTCTGAAAAACCTGAAATGAGGTAAATTCAAACTTGAAAATATAAATACAAATCTCATAGCGAAATATATATTTTTAATACAGATTGAAGAAGAATTTGCAGAACATTTATTTCGTTCACCCATCACTTTTACTGAAGACCGTTCTGAAGTTTACACATTTCTTTGTCAGGTGAGTGTAAGATTTTTAAGGGTTTTCCTTTGACCTTTTGCGCACACCAGTTTATTGGGAGAATTCGTGACGTAATGTTTTCTACGGAAAGACCCCGGTTTTTGCCAGTAGTGGCAAATTTTATACAACTTTTGTCTCGTTTAAATTTGCCACTACTGGCTAAAACCGGCGTATTTCCGTAGAAAACATTACGTCATGAATATCATGAATTGAGCCTATTTTGGTACCATTGAAAGCTATTTTCATACTTTTCTAAAAAACATTTGGTTTTATGCTCCTTAAAATCGATTGATCAATAGCGCTAATGGCCAACATACTTGGGGCTAGTATTTTGTCTTATTCTGGACGCTTATACACGCCCTTCGAGGTCTAAGGGTTAAAATTCCCTATATAGTGTTCAACCTTTTGTAAAATAATAGCTTATAGCTCATTACTAAGGCAGGGTAGTAGTGCGGGCTTCCGAGTGTACAAAATACCGGAATACCAGTAACCTTTTCATAAAGTACCGACTATTTCACAATACTGGCCAATAATGTTCTACTAAGTACCGGAAAGCCTGAAACTTGTCCTTTCATTACCGAAATACCGGCTATTTTCAAATACAGTTCAAGATAGTCTAGCACAGACCTGTTATCTCGCCAAACCTCTCAATTTGTTATCGACAATCCTTATTTTAATTTGAGTTAGATACTGTTTCAATAAGAATTGAGCGAAATCGTTGCTTCCTTTCATATTTATCGTTATTCTTTGACAATATTTTTTTCATAGTTTACAAGAAATAATCAGATAGTTTATGACCAGATAAACCATCTGAATATACGTATATACGAGCAAAATTGCTTACAAAATTATAAATATATCGCCTGCAATATATTCAATTTTATTTAGAATAATAAAATTAATCTTTAAATGATATAACTTTCTACAGCTTCGCAGAGTGTTAAAATTATAATCACTACTTAGGAAAGATTACTAGTTTTTTTCGATGGTAACTTTTTAGATCCTCTTAAAAAACTCTTCTGGATGTTTGAATTAAACCGTCGTTAAATTGGATTTTAGTTTACACTCTGGAGCCACAACTTTTAAAAAAATAAATTAAAGTTTTTTTATCATTTTTTGAAGAATCCGCTTATGACCGTTTTTTGCTCTCTTACGCATGCGCAATGGGTTGCTGATCCAACGTTGATTTTGATTGGGTTGATGGTAGGGTCACAGTCAAATTTCACTTCGACCTGGTTTTGTTTTGTCGGTCTGCAATGATAATAAAAATATTCACTGGCCGGACAGCTACCAGTGCATGCCTTAATGACTACATCGCGTTCACAGGAGTTCAAAATGACTTTTTGCGTGATAGTGTGTGTTGTACAAGAATCGATCGTGTCTCCAGATAGCTTCCTTTTGGTTCTGCGGCTAACTTTTGACATTAAGTACTGTCTGAAGGATTTGACTCTAGCATCTAAAGTGGTTGTTTGGTTGACCGTGTAGATGTTTTTATTTTGTTGTTTGTTGTTGACGAGTGCTTGTTGTTGGCCGTTTGCATCTTCGATGATGATATGGAGATCCTCATGATCTGATTTGATAGTGATTGAACCAACCACAGCAATGACTGACATTAAAGCCAATAATATCTGAAAGTTAGATCAAAGAAAACGATCATTAGAAAGTCACTCTATGTTATATTGGAAGAACCCCAATATAGCAGCTGAGCTGACCAGAGCCGACAGTCATTGAACCACTTATAAACGGTCGAAAGAAAGTCTAAAAAAGTCCTAAATGAGCTATCCACGTCAAATATCGACTCCATATGAATCTAACCTTCTCTAACTATCATATTCCAACGTCTAGTTGAAGAGCTGAAAATTTCAAAATACTCGAAAAACATTATACATTTTTATTTCAAATTACAGTATTTACCTTTGTGCTCTGCATGATGATGATGATTCACTTCAAAATTATCGAAATTCAAGTTCAGTTCTTATTAGTTAGTCAAAACTTGTTTGAGCTTTAAGAGATAAGCTTTCCCATATTTATACTCTGCAAAAAGACCACCATTGTGGTGCAACAACCACTCACTCTCTTTAGAAAAATACTATTTTGGGTAACTGTAAAACTGCCCCTGCAGGCACAATTTCTTTTCCTTTGGCATTTAATTATTGAGAGAGACCTCCTTAACAAAACCGAAAAAGTATTTTATTATGGAATCTATTTCTAAAATGCATTTTAAATAACTTCTTAATCTAACCTATTTTTAGAGTGCTATTACCTATTTATATTGATTAATAATATAATCAGATCCTTTTAAAGGAGTGCAAAAAAAACTATTAAAAAAACCTTCAATAATCCCTGCCTTATCCTAGCATAGGGTAGCTTAGATACTTGGGAGTTCCTATTGACTTCAATAATCAAGTAACTTCTTTTTGGACCTACCTGGATGTCCTATAAATTAACCTTTGTCTGTTCGTCTATCCGTCCGTATGTTACCAAATTTTTTCGAGATTGGCTTATTAGTTTTCTCTGATTTTTGGCACAAAGATGCAAAATAGTGATGCCCGAAATGTGACGGAGCCAGATTTTCGAAAAAAAATCATTTCCAGTCGAAAATTCCGGTAATATGCCGGAAAAAACGGGTTTTTTGGCATTTTCTCGAGATTTTATCATTATTTCTTTCTGATTTTTTGCACAAAGATGCGTATCAGCAATGTTTAAAACATGGCTGAGTCCGATAAATTTTTCCCGGCTGAAATGCCCGAAATCGCCGTTTTTTCTGATTTTTATTGGACTTTTTTCTAATAATTTCTTTGTTTTTTTCACACAAAATCATTATTGATAACAATGCCCTCCATCAAGCATGATTCAATTGTTAATAAACTGCTTTTTGCAACCGGAACTTTCTATTTCTTTTTTCCCTACTCTCCTTCCCTTTCCCCAATCAACAATCAATGATGAAATTTAATGTGTTATGCATTTTTGCTAAACGCTATATTTTCTGACTGCTTTCATTTTCCTCCTTATTATTGCTATCTAACTTTAATCATCAGGTAGGTCCATTCAGCATCTAGCTCCTTTATAGTATAGATTGAAGATGGCATATTTTCTTCACTGAGGGTCCGTACTTGCTTTTTCAATCACCACCCACGTAAAACAAACGGGATAATTAAATATCTTTTTCAGAAAACTCAGAAAGATTGTTTTTCGTCATCTACAGTATCCTGGTTTAACCATGCAACCTAGAACCGAAATTCTATTTTTTTTCGATTATTTTGCTTCTATATACATTATATCTCATCTTCTAGATGTTTTGTTATACAGACATTGATTTCTATATATTTTGTTTTTGATTCTATTTCGCACAAAAATAAATCTAGTAGTTAAACTCCAGGGTTATCAAGCCCGGACCTGATTAGCTACAAATCAACCCTAGCTTTATCTGGGTAGATCACACCATAGTACGTATAAGAAACCCCGGTCTGGAAGCCTTTAGTTTCTTTCTATTGTTGCGAACTTGAGCTTGCGTTGAGAAATTATCTTGTTTTGCTCACTTTTTGATCCTGTGATTAACTTTTGAACCCAAGAGGAATATTTGGGAACGTGAGCAAATCGATTTTTATAATCATTATTAACAAAGGAAAAAAATTAACAAAAAGTTACAACAATAGGCTTCCAAACCATGTTTTTTTATACGGACTATGATCACACATAGTTTTCAGTGTTTGTATCGAAATATAGCAATATATTTCGATCAGGCTATGACTGTAAACGATGCCATTTTCATTATGATGGAAATGTCATAAGCTAAGGGGTAGAAACAAATAATAGCCGTATTTTTTTATACGTATGCCCTAGGGTCAGGCTAAGCCATACAATTAAATTTCCTAAAAGAAAATAAATCCTTACGGGGTCCTAAACCCGGCTAAAAGCAACCCCTTAAGGTTACACTAGTAAGCAATAGGTAGCAATGTACTTTGTACTGTTTAAGACCACTGTATTTATTATAAAAAGATTATAAAAGGATAAAAAGTAAAAACGCCCCTAGCATGGAGTCCTCAAGCTGGCTAAAAAACACGCCACACTAAGCCATAATAGATTCTCAATGCAATAAGTGGAGGTTGCTGGTGCAATAGGTAGCAATGCGATTTTTTAAGTTTAAGTATATATATTTTTTAAATCTCTTATCACCATTAGATTTGGTATAATACTTACATCCAAAAATGTACAACTAAATAAAAACTATGTTTAAAATAAAATGTACATGTTCTCGTTTTTATTGGAAAAGAAATGCATAAATAACAGCACCCGATATTAAAATACCCTGGGTCACTTCGTCATGGAGGAGAGACCGCGATATCATCAGGGCCTACCAGAGATAAAGAAGCGGCCTTGCCTCCAAACGACCTAAAGTGAACCCCATAAAGATATGAAACTCTACAGACTAAGAATGGATCAGGGGTCCATAATAGATATGAACTGTGAATCGAAAAATAGGAACAAAACTACAAGAAGGGCTACCCCTATGTGCATAGAATAAGTGATTAAGTATCTCAGAAGTTTCAAGAGAAAAAAGAAAAGAAAAAGAAAATTAAAAAAATAAAGTTTAAATAAAATATACTGCGTAAAATACTATCTTTGTATGGCAGATTCTAAAATTTCCACAAATTGCCGCCTACACAAAACATCATACCATTCAAGAATACAAACTCTCAACTCTAATTGCTTTTCGAAAGTGGAGGGAAGCTTACACAAATCCGTTTTGATTTTTTATTAAATATACAGTCACAAATGTTTACATTGTTAACCAAACAAATTTCATAAATTTCGTCAATAACCGAAAACGAGCGATCATGCTTCTCAAGCGATAACACAGACAATGCGTAGTCCCGAGTATTACGATTCATAAGAGTCTGATTAGTGAGATTCAACTTCCTATTAAGTAGGTGCGAACTAGCGTTTGGGATTTTGTAGATGGTGTGAAAGTGGTTTGGAAAACTTTGATACGCCAAGTAGAGATTTCAAGGCACATATTGCTTGTCTGTCGATTAAGTCACGTTGGTGGTTACTAAATTTTACCATATCATCATAAATAGATTATCATAAATAGAGTATCATAAATAGAGTATCATAAATAGAGTATCATAAATAGAGTATCATAAATAGATTTTTTCTAAAGGATTAAAAAAAGTAAAATAGCACTTATGGAATGAAAGACTCATGCAATCGTCATGTATTTATGAGACATACACGTTATCTTTTTTTGCTTTCTTTCTAAACGAGTATGTACCAAGGCATCTATGAGTGTCTAGATGTTAAAGACTAGACTAAGGTTACACGCTCTACCTACTACACTCTATCTTACTGCGTTTTTAGCCTCCATGCCATTTTGCCCTAAACTGATACTTTCATTTAAAATCATGTTTGCCGGGGTGTTTTTTTTGGTTTAAAAATGAGTGTTCTTTGAGATAAAGGGTGGAAATTAGAGCGAGTCGTCCATATGGAGTTCCACATCATCATCCACCCACACAGGAAAAAGTATGGAAATCACATGCTTGGTAAAACTGATTTCCGAGCATGTGATCCTGCAAAAAATCACATGTGTGTGAAAATGCAATTCACAAGCCATCTTTTCTCAACTTAAATGGAGTGTCTGACTAGATCTAAAATCACAAATAGGATTGTTTGTCTTTCTTAGAGAGAGAGGTTTAATACCCTAAAAGTAACTCACTTCTATTCTATTTAACAAGTGAGAAAAGATGGATTGTGAATTACATTTTCACATGCATGTGATTTTTTGCAGGATCACATGCTCGGAAATTGGTTTTCACACGCATGTGATTCGCGGATTTTTTCCTGTGCCAATCATATGGTGTCTCCAAAGACGCGCATTCACCGATAGAGGCTTATACTTTATCGGCCAAAACTTAGTTGGCCCTAAGTGACTAAATTTTGACGAGGTGACTAAAATTAGGGCCGACTAATAATTAAGGCCGACTAAAATTAAGGCCGACTAAGTTTTGGCCGATTAGATATACTATTACGCAAGAAAAAGTGTTTTATTTTTCATGTTAAGGGCTCATTTTTGGATTGTAAACTTTATACGTGTTAACTTTAACGTGTTTAAATGATATGCTATAACCTTATCTTACCGTATTATGACATTTTCTTATTATGTTTCATTTTTTTGTAGTGCCAAATTTGCAAGGAAAATGCACTATGTGAAGAATCTGAAAGCGTTGAAGAGCTATTTACCGTTGGAGTATATCTTCGTCAGCTCAGAGATTCAACAGTAAGTATTATTCACTTTATTGGGGTCTACCTATTTAGTTGCAAATCATTATTAAACTTTTGCTCGTCCAGTTTTTCAAAAAGGTCTGTTACTCCAAAAAAGAATTCAAATTAGTTTTTTTTTGCTAGATACAGTAAAATATTTCCGAAAACAATTCAAAACCTCTTGGTCAGGGATTAAAATGAAAAATTCGTTGTAAAAATTTCTTTACTAATTTCTTTACTAACTTTCTACATCCTATAAAATCAAATTAGATATAGAAAAGGAGACTATCCTTTTTTTATATGATCAACGAAACTGTCAAATTTCACCCTTGGGAAAAGGCAAAGACAACTCCCTTGAAAAATCCAGAACCGCTTTCCTTAGACCTCCTTGAAGTTTCTTTACGAAATATCACCTTCAAAACAGGAAGTATCTCAAAATAGCATGCACTTAGAGTGGCCCTTTTACACGTGGGATTTTTATAGGTTTTTGTCGATTACGTGACTAAATAAATTTTGAAATTCGAGGGTGTTTTTTCGAGATGATTTCCCACAAAAAGTTAAGAATATTCATGATGAAATGGAAGAACTCCATTAAAAAAAGGGTATGTACAAGATTCATTCCTGTTTGGAATTAGCCTGGAGATCCATGCTATGAGTTTTACTTTTTATACTAAGGCGAAATGAATAGTTTGGGCTATTAGATTAAATTTTCCACCTCCAAATGACAGGTGGTACCACAGCCAATTTATATTTTATAGTTCTTTCATTGGTCACACTTTCTTACGAAAAAATACAGCCTTCTTTTTTATCCTCATTCAAGAGTTACAGTGGAGTCTCTATAAATCGAACACGCACGGGAAATGCAAAATTGTTCGAGTTATGGAGACACACGAGTTATAGAAGTTAGAATTATGGAGATTTCACTGTACTTTTATTAATTATATGGTTGATTACATTTAGCTTGGATTTGTAAAGGACGAGCGGGGCGATATATCCGTAATAGCCCCGCTTTTTTGTAATCACCCTGATGTAAACAACAATATCTATTGGTTGAAAGAAAAGTATCGTACGATATCGATATCGTACGATTTTGATTGGTTAACAAAATATCGTACGAAATTTTTAACCTAATCAAAATAAGAGTGTCAGTCGAATGTTTTTTTATAGTTTCGAATGTTTTTATAAGTTTCGAAAAGAATAGCGATTGAGTGTTCTTCAATTCTTTTTTTGGACCTACCTGGAGGTCCTATAAATTAACCTTTGTCCGTCCGTCCGTCCGTTCGTTCGTCCGTCCGTCTGTTACCAGCTTTTCTCAAGATTGGCTCATTAGTTTTTTCTGATTTTTGGCACAATGATGCAAAATGGTAATGCGCAAAATGTGACGGAGCCCGATTTTTGAAAAAAAATCATTTCCGGCCGAAAATGCCGGAAATATGCCGGAAAAACCGGTTTTTTGGCATTTTCTCGAGATTTCATCATTAGTTTTTTCAGATTTTTTGTACAAAGATGCGTATTAGCAATGCCCAAAACATGGCAGTGTCCGATTTTTGAGAAAAATTCTTTTCCGGTCGAAAATGCCGGAAATATGCCGGAAATCGCCGTTTTTGCAGATTTTCATTGGACTTTTTCCTTATATTTCGTTGTTTTTCACACAAAAACATTATTAATAGCAATGTCCACGATCAAGCATGGTTCAATTGTCGATAAAACTGATTTTTTGAAGCCGGAACTATCTAAAAATCGCCGGAACAGCCGATTTTCGCCGGAAAAACGGTATTTCTTGAATTTCTCAAGCTGTACTTTATATTTTTTTATGAATTTTTGCACACTGATGTAAAATGACAATACCTACTAAGTGGCGCAGCCCGATTTTCGATTAACATTTTTTTCCGGCCGAAAATGCCGGAAATATGCTGGAAAAACTGTTTTTTGGGCATTTTCTCGAGATTTTATCATTAGTTTTTTCTGATTTTTTGCTCAAAGATGCGTATTAATATTGCCCAAAACATGGTTGAGTCCGATTTTTGAGAAAAATTTTTTTCCGGCCGAAAATGCTGGAAATATGCCGGAAATCGCCGTTTTTCTGGATTTCCATTGGACTTTTTCCTTATAATTGGTTGTTTTTTCATTCAAAAACATTATTAATTGCAATGCCCACCATCAAGCATGTTTCAATTTTCAATAAAATTGATTTTTGAAGCCGGAACTATTTAAAAATCACCGGAACAACCTATTTTTGACGGAAAGACAGTATTTCTTGAATTTCTCGAGCTGTACTCTATGTTTTTTTATGAAATTTTGCACACTGATGCAATTTGACAATACCTAAAATGTGACGAAGCCTGATTTTCGAAAAACATTTTTTCCGGCCGAAAATGCCGGAAATATGCTGGAAAAAACGGGTTTTTTTACATTTTCTCGAATTTTCACCTTTTTTTTCTGATTTTTTTGCAGAAAGATGCGTATTCGTGATGCTCAAATTATGGCTGAGTTCGATTTTTGAGAAATTTTTTTTTCCGGTTGAAAATGCCGGAAATCGCCGTTTTTGCAGATTTTCAGTAGATTTTTTTCATTGTATTTTTATGTTTTTCACACAAAAACATTATTGATAACAATGCTCACCATCTATTTATTTTTTCCCTACAACCCTTCCCTCTCCCCCCATCAACAATCAACGATGAATTTATTGCGTTATGCATTATCGCTAAACGCTATATTTTCTGACTGATTTTTTTCTCCTCGCATTGCTATCTAACTTTTATCATCAGGTAGGTCCATTCAGCATCTAGCTTGTTTACCATATAATTAACGCGGAATAACATGGTATTCTCGGGTGATTTTGGATTAATAACTCCTCGTTTCATTGAAAACACTTCAAAATCGCTGAGCAATTATCATCAAGAAATATTTTTGTATATTGTGATTTTTACCAATTGATCAAAATCAAAATAGTTTTCATTTGTCACCCTTTTTTTCAGATTGGAAAGAAAGTTCACATGAAAAGATGCGAATGAGTTATTGAAGAAAACTTGAGACGTGAGATAACGGGTTTAATCGTCTCTGGAGGAGTTCAATTTCGTAAATGTTTCAGGCTGGCTCCTGTGAATATCAGACTCGATAACTTTTGGAAAAACCATTGGATATTGTTCAAATATGTTCTTAAAAACTTTGCTTGCTCTTCATATTTTGACCATCGAATATGTTCCTATATAGTTTGCTCCTATGAAAAAACGTGTATAAGTGGTTGTGGTTTTTCCGAACACTCTTTACTTTGAGAATTCTTGACGGCTTTATTACTTAGATTGCAGAAAATTTTTGAAATTCTTTGGTGGTTCTTAAATAAAGGCGGAATTTCAATAGATTCAGAAAGGCTATCTTGAGTCAACCTGCAGAACTAATTTTTCATTGGGATAGATATGAATTCTATTTTCCCTAGTATTGACGATACAAGATGTAAATTAATCTGTCTCCAAAAATGTTCAGATATTATTTTGGTGGGTAATTAGATTTTTTCCGCTAAATACTCGCCAAAATAAGTTCCTTAATGTGCTTCATGGAAATTCATACTGGAACATGATTACGTAGCAGTCTGGGACTATTGTTAAAAGGGTGACAATTATTTGGAAATTTTTAATTGTTCAATTATATTTTTTATAATGTTCATTTGTGTTCCTTATTTTTAATTTCAAATTTCTTTCCGAGCATTTTTTTTGACTGAGGTTTTTTTTATGAATCTATATTTTTTGTTTTTGAAATTTAAAATATTTTGTATCGAAATTAATGTACCATAAATATTATAGTTAAAATTCGAGTAAAAAAAGAAAAAGCACGGTAGAACAAAGTTAATTCATAATTCAATTTGCTAAAATAAACACTTACATTTCAATATTTTTATAAAGGCCTATAAACTTTTCTTAGCCGACTTTGAAATTTATTGCTCAGTTTGTTCATAATTTGTTGTTTAACTCCCTTGCATTACGAGTCTCGTGTTTTTATAAAAAAGGGTGATGGGTAGATATGAGATTATGTTACATAAGTTAAAGGGTACAACGGATTATAAAGTTTTGACCTTTTTAATGACAGTTTTAAATTAAAAACAATGGTAAATGATGAATAATAAACAAACTAATTTTTTTTCGAATTGCATAACAGTTCTAAAAGATTTACCCATACCGTGAGTATAACACCAGACGTTTTAAAATACTTTGAAAACCATAAACACAATAAACTAAGGACAGCTATTTTTTTCAGCAGTGCATGGTTACGGTAAATAAAAATCTCGTTATAATCATCAAAAATTTAGCTTTTTTCTTATTTATAGCTGTAAAGTAAATTAGTTGAAAAATATCGGTCAACATTTATCTCTTTAACCATTAACCATTTTAAGTGGAGACACCACACGTGAGAATTTAGAGTATTTTTATAAAGTTATGTAAAGTAGTGTAAGTAGTAAATTGAAACCTATTTATGTTTTTAGCAAATAGCAAATCCCATATGCCATTGCATATTGTTGGAATGTGAAATTCATATTCATGTGGTGCTGGTGTTTTGATTCGGTCACACGCGTTTTAGGGCTGTGGATTATAATGCATTTTTGTGGATTTTTTTCTTCATTTGACTTTTAACTCATTAGCGTAATATGGGCACGCGCGTTGATCTTTGTTCAAGTTAACAGGTCCTTTTTTGTTGTCTTAGCGAGATGAGGCAGTGTGGAGATTTCCCGCTTTATTGTTTCATTCAGGTCCTGCTAAGTATTCATTTCATTACCGGCCTATGCCCGCCTATGGTCTGGTCTTGGGGCGGTATTAAGGGTGTTATCACAATCAGAGTAATAGAACTAAACGTCAGTCCTGAATAAACATTCAATTTATAGTGATGTGAATGATACCGTGATGTATAGAAAGTAAAATCCCTGGGGGGCATCCATAGTTAAGCGACCTAGGTACGTACGGCTCTTAGGGTACGTTTTCCCAAAGTCCACTGTAAATTCACCCTTCTTACTTAAAGCAAGGATTTATCTTTGCTTAAAGTGACAAAAACGAAGATTTTTTGGGAAATCTAACTATTTTTGTATTAATATGGATAGTTTTGAAGAAAATTCACCGTATCGGTATCGGCTTTTCCCTAAATTTACTCAACTTTGTCTAATTTTGGGGTTTACGCTTTTGAAAATCGCTAGCGAGCAATGTCTTTCCGGTATGCTAACTGTGTATACGGACTTGCAAGAACCAACCGGAACATTTCTTCGTGTTTTTAATTTGCTCGCTTTCCCTTCTTGTTTTTTTGTTATTTTCAAGGAGTCAAAATTGGATATCGAGATAAAATGTTCTTTATTTTGCAACCTGCACCACTTCCCACTTTTACAGCAGTTTACCATTACAATCTTGCTTTAAAAAACAAGACCTCGAGGGTAGGAAATTTGTCTTTTTTTACTGAAAGCTGCAGGTGTTTGTTTTTTATTATTTTAAATTTCTATATGCAATTTAGACTAGTAAACTAGTCAATCGAAGTAACGAAAGTGCCAAATGATTTTCAAATTTTGAAATTTAAAATGAAGTAAAAATTTTCAAATTTCAAAATTTGAAAAATGAAAAATGGAAAATTTTTAGTATTGCTTAAAATTGGACAAAGCTCGTTGTAATAAAAGTGCCAATTAAAGGTTTAAATTTTAAAAATTATATTTGTCACACTTTTTTCATTTATCTGAAATTTAAGAAGCAAACTAATAGAATTATCTTTGAAAAAACATATTCGTGAAATTGAAGGGACAAAATATCCACCTGTTTTTTGCCTATTGTCTCAGATATTAGGCTATATTAGTCGAAAGTAAACATCGTTCTAAACCCCCATAACGTGGTTTCTTTGCCTTATATGGTAAAGTTGATTACCTAAACGTTCTTAAGGTCAAATTATGATGTTACAGTGTGTGCAAATCACACTTCTGTATACTAGGAACAAAAAGTCTATTGACGGGTCACGTGACGTTAATCAACCAATCAATTCTCTCAAAGATACAATCACTCGAATTGCAGGGCTTTAGGTGATTATTGCACTTTTAGTGTACCCCCTGTTGACGTCAACACAGATTGCTAACCTTCTAATGGGCTATTCTAAAAAAAATTATACAGGCGGGTATTGACGAACTTTTTTCACTAGCCCCCTGGAAATATTGAATAGCAAATTATCCCCTGGAAATTGGGATACAAACCCTCTGGAAAACTAAATTTTGTGAAAAAGGGCTGGAAAACAACTGATGTCAGTTTATGAGGGGAGAACCCCCTATAAACCTTGAATAACCCCCTTGGAAAAGCTGAAAAAGGAACAAAAACCCCTTGGAAAATCAAGGCTTAGACCCCCCTTGAAAATTTCGTCAATACCCCTGTACATTTTAAAAATGGAATAGCCCAATTTATTCATACTTAAAATTTAAAAACCTCTTTTGGCACTTTTATTACGTCGATTGGGGTATAAACAATTTTTTTAATTTCAAAATTTGAAAATCAAAATTTTTTTGTATTTTTCATTTTTCAAATTTTGAAATTTGAAAATTTTTACTTCTTTTCAAATTTCAAAATTTGAAATTCATTTGGCACTTTCGTTACTTCGATTCTAGTCGTTGAAAACAGACCCATATACAAAAAATTCAAGCTCAAAAAAAAAAAGAATCGAAGAGGTGAGGTCAGGAGGTTGCGTGTCTTTTCTGATAATTTTACCTCCTTTTTAAGGTTTTTGAGAATCCATCTAACTTTTTTGACTAAATGATGCTTCATAGTAACTTTAAACATGGGAACTTATAAATAAATGAGTATTTCCAAAAACACAATAAACAGAACGAAAAATAAATGCAATCCCGCACGGGTCAGACCTACAGAAATCTGTACCGTAAATCACCGATTAAGCGCCCCGTTTGAATTAGCGCCCCGCTCGAATAAGCGCCCCCCATTTAATTAAAATAATTTTATAAGCGCCCCGCTCGAATAAGCGCCCCTTTGAATATTCGAATTGGTGGCCTAGGCTAATTTCCGGGATAAGAATTTCTCTTCAGATGATTAACAGTCGAAAAAAATTGGAACAAAAATAAAAATCAAGGTCTTTTAGCTTTCTTTTTTTTCTGTTTCTTATTGGATTTTTCTTTATTCATCCTTTTTTGAAGTTAAGTTTAAGCAGATTCCGAATTTGTTGATATACGAATTTCTGAAATAAAAAAATAAGCGCCCCGCTTGAATAAGTGCCCCGCTTGAATAAGCTTCCCCCTCAGAGCCTGAAAAATTAAATAAGCGCCCAGGCGCTTAATCGGTGATTACGGCATGTCTCTCCTTACGATTTTAGGTGAAGAAAAAAAGCGTTGGAAGTAGCTTCTAGTCGGTTATTTTCCTTTTCTCTCATGCGTGCTGAATATTTAATTAGTGTTTACATTATTTGATTGACAGTTTTATTATAAGGTTATAAGTAATAACCGACTAGTTTACTAGTCTATATGCAATTTAAAGAACCACTTTCTATATCACTTGGGCCCGGGGGGGGGGGTACTTAGGCAAATGGAGGGTACGGTATAGTCATCTGGGGTAATTACGGGACGATTTTGACTTATTTGGGCATCACTCTGAAAGTATTAATCCTAGAGATCCGATCTTTTGATATTTTATTTGTCAAAGTATGACCTTTACATAAGATGTATTACTTTTCCTTGAAATTTAGTAGATGTTCCTAAAATTTATTTTGAAGGTGTCCCGTAATTACCCCGCATTTTGGGGTAATTACGGGACACCCTCGGGGTAAATATGGGACAGGTATAAAATGTTATTGAAAAATCCAGATATCTTTCAAAAAGGTCATGATATTTGAGGTTTTGCATTCACTTGATGACTTCAAATCAAAGTGCTATCAATTAAAGGACATTCAACAAAATTAGTGACAGTGTCCCGTTTTTACCCCAGCTTTTTTCCCATTTTGGGGTAATAACGGGACACTTTAAACAGTAATATTTGTATAGAGCAATCTAGACCAACTGAAGTAAATTTAGATGCAAACCTTTGCAGGTTTTGAAAGACTTAGAGTGTAGTTATGATTCCATTAAACTAGAAAATCAAGTTTGTACTTTTCTTATAAAAAATAAACACTTGAAACTCAAACTTTAGTGTCCCATAATTACCCCAAAAAAGCAAAATTAAGATTTCACTACGGGGTAAATATGGGACACATTTTTTAGAGATAAGGTGCCTTGTTTGATAATGAGACTATTATAATCTCAAACCATAGTATCTTGATGCCAGAATTCAGTCAAAATATAATCAAAGTGATTGCAGCTCTTCCTGACACTAAAGCTTGAAAAGTTCCTTCTAAAACTACGAAAATTGATTTTTATGGTGACATATGAAACTTTTGTTGAAACATCAAAAGTATATGTTAGAATAATCTAACTAGACATTTTTCTAGCAGCTAGAATGACTATCTCCAAAATCCTCTCCATCTGAATCCAAATTTATAACAATAACACCATTTTTAGGGGTGTCCCGTATTTACCCCTTAATTTTAACTGTCCCGTAATTACCCCAGATGACTATATGTGCCGCCCTTAACGAAAAGGGTACCTTTTTTGGATTTCCAAAGTCCCTCTAAGGGTCAGAAACATCAGAAAATCAAATTTCAGTCCCACTAAGGAAGATCGAAATTTGGTCGAAATTGGTCAAATTTGTCCCAGTTTTATCTAACATTGAAAATATTTTTGAGAAAGTGATGTATTCACGTCTCTCTGACTTTCTTGAAAACCATAATCAAATCTACTCTCGACAATTTGGTTTTCGTAAGGCTCCCTCTACTGAGCATACACTCATTAATATTGTCGAACGTATCCGAAACTATCTTGACAATGGTGGGTTTGCCTGTGGTGTATTTGTCGATCTACAAAAGGCTTTCGACACAGTTGATCACGAAATTTTACTTGAAAAACTCGATCACTACGGAGTCAGATGCATTGTTAACGATTTGTTATCCGATCTTACCTTACTAACCGCTCCCAGTATGTTTCTCTTGCAGGCTCAAATTCCCTTTTAAAATCTATTAATCATGGAGTTCCTCAGGGTTCAGTCTTGGGTCCTCTGCTGTTCTTGTTGTATATAAACGATCTTCACCGTTGTATAAGAACCTCTGAAACATATCATTTTGCTGATGATACTCATTTACTAAATTTTTCAAAAACTGTATGGAGTCTTTGTGGGAGGGTTAATGCTGATCTCAGAGTTTTAGTCAGCTGGCTTAATGCCAACAAATTTCTTTGAATGCTAGCAAAACTGAGTTTGTTATTTTTCGTTCCCCTTGGAGACAACAGATGGACTGTATTCCAAGAATTAAGCTTTGCGGGAAAATTCTATCACCAAGTAAGAGTGTGAAGTATTTGGGTGTTCACCTTGACAATCATCTAAACTGGAAGGTTCATACTTCTTTCGTTGCTGCTACATTGAGAAGGGCAAATGGGGCAATATCCAAACTTCGTCACTACTGTATGTTCCAATTCACATCCTTCTAAACATTTATCATGTGCAATTTTTGCTTCTCATGTTCGCTATGCTAGTCAACTCTGGGGACTGTGTGACAATACTGTCACACATAGGATTCTTACTCTTCAAAACACTGCAGTAAGACCTTTAGTGAGCCAAGAACTTCTGCCACTCCCCTGTTTGCTGAGCTTTAAAATTACTCAAAATCTTTGATCAGGTGAAAGTTAATGAATATCTTATTTATTCAAAAATACCTCCAGGGTAATCTTCCATCTGATGTCCTATCAACACTTAATTTTGATGAAATTGATCACAAAACTGGCACCAGCAGGGGCAAAGCTATTAAACTACTGAAACTTTCTACGGTCAAAACCACAAATTTTGGACTTAACTCTTTCTCTCATCTTTCGTCAAAACAATGGAATGAGTTACTAATAAATCATCCTGACACTGATTTTCACAACCTTGATACTGATGAACTAAAATCTTTAGCTACAAAATTCTATTTAGACAAATACAAAGCTGAAGATGAATAATCTTCGTGTGTGTGTGTGTCTGTGTGTGCGTATATTGTGTGTGTGTGAACTTAGTGTGTTTTCCCAGGGTGGGAGGGGTGGGTGGTGTAACAGGAAGAACTTTATAGATAAATCTACTCAAAGAAATTGTTTTAAAATAAAAGTAAAAATATTTCTTATATGCACTATTTTGTTGTCACTATTAATATTATGATAATCGTTTATTCATTTTTTTTCTTTAGTTCTGTAATAATTTTTCAGTTTCTTCTAGGTTCCCCATTGTATTAGAGAAATCTATTTTTTTTTTGTAAGGGGTTATCCTGCTGTGTTGCAGCGAAAATATATTCAATTCAATTCAATTCAATTCAAGTAAGGGTCGTAAAATTCACAACATTTTCCTTTGTTTTCTCCTTTTTAGTCCCGGTAAGGGTCTGAGGGTTGAAAGTCAGGCGGCACCCCCCTGTCAGCTCGCAACCCTAGTACCGGGGATTTGGGTATCTATCATTTTAGAATTGAAATCCCTGCCAAAACTGCAAAACACAATATTTCAAGCAAAAATCCCATTTAATTTTTTATGTTTGACAAGAAAAATCTCCAAAATGGCATAATAGTAATAAACCTATAAAGTTTTTTTGCTGTGATAGTATTCTGAAAATACTGTTTCTATTTGGTGGTTAGTAAATGGTTCAAGCCACAAAGTGTGAAAAATCGAACAGAAATAAAATGAAAAATCGCCTTTTTGTTGGGAAAGACTTCCCCTCCAGATATTTTTGTGTTTAATACCGGACCGACGTAATTAATCGAACCAATCGAACGGTATTTTTAATCAAACTTAAGTTCGGTTGTCAAACTTTAATCGAATACTCGCAAATTTCTCAAAATACGTTCGAATTAAGTTCGAACTGAAATCGAACTTAATCGAACTTTTTTTAAAGAGACCTCGACACTTCCATTAGTTTGATAACATTAATCGAACTTATCGAACTTAATCGAACAAAAATTTGAGAAAACTCAAGCAGCTGAAGGCCGCTCCACTTGCGCTTAATTCGATCGCACTTTTTGCCGGCCTTTGGACGACACTTTGAGGAACTTTGAAGCACCCCGCTGGTGCAGGCGTGTACCCTCACATCCCCCCTCACCAGTGGGCACCAATCAAACTCCCAGGAATCTTGACCGGGACCCCCAGGGGCCGTCCACGGTAGTACCCAAAGGAGGTCATTTTTTGTTTTCAAACTTTTTCGAACGGAGTTTTTCGTCGAATTTGTCGAACTTTTTCGAACAGAGTTTTTTATAACGTTCTCCCCGTCTTTCAAGGCCTTACAATTTTACTGATTTTAGTTTTTTCCAATAATTAAGATGTCTGAGGGATGGAATGCCATGTAAAAAATGATTTCTGAACTTCTTCCAGTTGCTGGACACGACCCACGGCATGACCCGAACATGTTTGGGCCTGTTCGGACCATGCTCGGGCCACAAAAAAGTATTATTGAATCGGCCCGAACATTTTGTTCGGACCATGTTCGGGCCATGTATTTACAATTGATAGGGATTTTATTTACCTTTCCTGGTTTATCATCATCCATTGTTAAATATTTTCATTAGACAAATTCAAAGCTCCAAATACCAGTTTGATTCACAAAGTTGTATAACAGTACAAAAAACGATCCAGAAAAATTATGCCACGAATAGGAGAATACCACGAGAAAAGGGAACGGGATAAAGAATTAAAAGAAGACCATATTATGTAAGATTCAAATCATTCTTTTTAATAATTTTCATAACTTAATTGGAAAATAGATGATTAACTTTTATATTTGAACAATATAATATTTGAATAAAGATGAAGATTTTTAAATTTGTTTGCTAAAATAAGGAATTTAAATTTGGGTCCTGAAATTACATGCGCGATCGTAGCAAGTTTTCCGGCTAGTTCGAAACACGGGTCCGGATCACGGGTTACGGGGGCACGGGTTACGGGGCACGGGTCACGGGGTCACGGGGCAGCTCAGATCAAAGTAATTCAAACAGAAAATGTTTTAAAAACACTAAAAATTATCGAAAAAATCTATTTTAAGGTATTTTATCCACGTATGACTATTTAATAAAACGCTAAAACCTAACCACATGCTTTCCACGTGCTTTCGAAGTTTGCGTCGTGTATAATGCAGACCAGAAAACACCGCAACATATTACATACATATAATAAGCTTATATTATCAATAATACACTTTTAGTGTTATATGCATGTTGTATGTTATACGTAAGTAATATAAATATTACAATTCCCATCACCTGAAAAGCGAGCTTTCTCACGGAAATGATAGTACGGCTATTGTTAAATCATATCTCATTATATCCCCTCCATCACTATGAGTATGAATTATGAATATAATTTTAATGGATAATAAAGTAGAAATGATGGTATTTTATAAATGTGTCAATATTTTCCACCTGAATTTTTAATAAAAATGACGTAATTATGCTCTAAAACCACTATCTTGCAGCATTTTTTAAAAAATGTCAATCTATATCCAGTCACATGATTAGCATCCTATTGAGTATGAAAAAACATTTTGCTGTAAATTGGTTCAGAGGCCTTATATTTCATGATTTTGACAATATTTTTGTCATTCAATATAATTTTGTCAAAATTTGTGGGTGACATATTATTTAAAAATTTTCATGATAATACTATTCGTATATAATTAGTACTATTATATGTGTTACTGTTATGTAGTACGTGTAATGAATTATACGTCATGATATCGTTATATTTTTTCCGGTCTGTAAATTGTATGCCCCATGCCCCGTGACCCGTACCCTGTGGCCCGTAACCCGTGACACGTGACCCGTGTTTCGAACTAGCCGCAAGTTTTCAAAAAATCTGGCCCGAACATGGTCCGAAACTGCGCAGGTCCAACTTGGAAAGTTTTAAATTATTCAGTTTATGTTTCTACATTGCCTTCATTAAACTTTTATCATTTGTTTTATAAACAGGTAGGTCCATAAAAGTATAGCTTGTTTTTTTGTTAAGAAATTCTTGGATGAAAACTGCATAAATTGAAAGAATTATTTAAGCTCGTTCTCCATACCAAAGCTAAAATTTAATTTGCTGTCGGTAAGAGTAGTTGTTTTATCTTCCATCCAACGTCTCTTGTTTTCTATTTCTCAATCACTCCAGCTTGACACTAGCCCAATTTTATGAGCCTTTTGCAGCTTCCTAGCCATTATCAACCCAGTGTTATTAAAATTTTCTCGTGCCAATATCATATATCCCAATATCCCATTCTTGGTTAGTTTGGCAGCTTGTTTTAACCTTAGTCTTTTTCATGTTGTTTGATTTTTTTATCATTTTGTCATGATATAATCAGAGGAATTTAAAGAGATGGAAAAACAGTTTCTTGATAACAATGGAAAAACAGCTCGCCATATACCAGGTCTCTTGCCCTTAAGGGAGTTTATGTTGAGTTATCAGGTTTCTTTTGTTGTGACTTATAAAAAATCTGCATAATTAGTGTAATAACAGGGAATAATTGGGTATGGACTATAAGATATAATAGTGTATCTTCCGTTCTTTAGAATAACCCCTTTGTATAATGCTTTTAAAGAACAGGGAATAATCGGGTATGGACTATAAGATATAATAGTGTATCATCCGTTCTTTAGAATAACCCCTTTGTATAATGCTTTTAAAGAACAGGGAATAATCGGGTATGGACTATAAGATATAATAGTGTATCATCCGTTCTTTAGAATAACCCCTTTGTATAATGCTTTTAAAGAACGGGCAATAATTGGGTATGGACTATAAGATATAATAGTGTATCTTCCGTTCTTTAGAGTAACCCCTTTGTATAATGCTTTTAAAGAACGGGCAATAATTGGGTATGGACTATAAGATATAATAGTGTATCTTCCATTCTTTAGAATAACCCCTTTGTATAATGCTTTTAAAGAACAGGGAATAATTGGGTATGGACTATAAGATATAATAGTGTATCTTCCGTTCTTTAGAATAACCCTTTTGTATAATGCTTTTAAAGAACGGGCAATAATTGGGTATGGACTATAAGATATAATAGTGTATCTTCCATTCTTTAGAATAACCCCCTTGTATAATGCTTTTAAAGAACAGGGAATAATTGGGTATGGACTATAAGATATAATAGTGTATCTTCCGTTCTTTAGAATAACCTCTTTGTTTAATGCTTTTAAAGAACGGGCAATAATTGGGCATGGACTATAAGGTATAACAGTGTATCTTCCGTTCTTTGGAATAACCCCTTTCTATAATGCTTTTAAAGAATGGGCAATAATTGGTAATGGGCTTTAAATTATAATAGTGTATCTTTGGTATGGACTTTTTAACTAACAAAAGGAAAATTATTTTTCAGTTACTATATATATACTTGCAGTTCAGTCCCGCCAAATACTATATATTACTTGCAGTTTAGTCCCGCCAAATATTTGGCGGGACTGCATTTCAGTCCCAATAATTTAGTGGCCGGACTGAATTTCAGCCCCGACAAATACTTAAAATCGTTATAATTAGTGCGTTTTATTTATAATTAGCCCCGTTCTTCCCTGTTTTCAAAGTTCAAGCCGCCAATCCTTCTTTTAAAGGGACTAAACTAATAAAAGGAAAATTATTGTTCAGTTACTATATATATACTTTCAGTTCAGTCCTGCCAAATACTATATATTACGTGCAGTTTAGTCCCGCCAACTACTATATATGGTGAAGATCAGAGATCTGACCTCAAGGAGAGAAAGTGTTGAAAATACTAAATAAAATAAAGCTGAAACATAAAAAGGCACTAATATTTTTATAATTATATGTTTTTTTGCATTTTTTTGAATTTTTGTAAATATATAAATCAAACCAATCAAGCATCCTGTCAAGAAATGAGAATTTTATGCGAAAAAGAACCAACAAACCAATAGACGTAAAGTTTAAAAAGCCAAGCAGAAAAACACAAACACCAAAAACCACTCAAAAACCCAACCAATGCAATCTGGAGTCCCTGATTTGCGACAGGTGCAGCAGCTTTAAACATGTTTTATGGACGTCCAACACTCAGCCTCCCCCAGATTCCATAACCCTGAACCGACCCGCAGTCCAAACAAACTAACAAACATAGAAAAATAAACAAAAAAGTGTAAACAACAGACAAGAACAAGACAAACGACAAAATACAAGTACCAAAAAACACAAATTTTCAAAAGTTAGGCCCAGAACCCGGTTCGACACCTAAAGTCCGTGCAGCCGTCTGTACGGGAAAGAACGAAAAAGAAGATGACTGAGAAAACTAACATACAATACATAATATAAAAAAAAAAAAAGACAAAAAAACACAAAAAAAAATTCAAAAAAGTTTCAATTTTTCAAAAATGCAGTTGCGCTAAAAACCATTTAAAGGTTCTCCGAATTTCATAAAAGTCTCTGGAATCTATCAAAACACTTTACAATTTGTTTTCGCAAGAAAGATCTTTCGGCTCCCTGATTGAGCATGCGCTTGAAAAGTTCTGAAATTCTGGGCAGAACATCTTCAAAAAGAAGAGTGCATCTAGCAATGCGTAGGACCTCAGAATATATAGAACTGTAAAAGATGATTGATGGTAAGTTACTATCTTTATGTGGCATTCTCACGATGAAAAAGGGAAATGGGTCTCTCTTGTCAAACAATTTGTACCGAAAGATGTTATTTTCAATGCTTATATCTAGATCCAAAAACGTTGCATGTGTTCCATGATGTTCAACTTTCAACTGTAGCTCTTCCGGATATATATCATTATAACATGAGAAAAAATCATCTCTATCATTAATAGCGCAAAGGTCATCAATAAATCTACCAACTGAATGAAAATTGTATGCTCTAGGAGAACTAGTAGATATCAAATTTTGTACATATTTAGATTCGTAATAATAAAGAAAAAGGTTAGCCCAAAATGGAGCTGGATCTATTCCCATCAGGATACCGATGTTTTGTCTGAGTATATGATTACCAACTTTGAAATAGCAATTCTTGATTAAAAATTCAACACACTCCGATAAGGAAATGTATATACTTGCAGTTCAGTCCCGACATTTTTGTTCTTTCTTGACGAAAATTCTTAACGGGACTCAACTACAATTATGCCTTTTGGGTACACCTCTTCTATACGAAAAGCTACCTATATCTTCTTGCTTAGAATTTCCCTGCGATTCTACTAATATAACCGCATCATGACCGCACAATTATATGGAAAGCTAGAGCTCGAGAAAATTATAACTTCATCTTGATTTTACTGGATCTCTGACAGTTTTACAAGAATCAATTTACTACTATCATGGTAAAGAAATTGCTCCTTATTCTTAAAAATTGAACTAGTAATCGGCAAAAAAGGAAAAACAAATTTTCATTATTATCGTCAAAGACGGCTCGCCATATAAATCGAACGGTTTCTACATAAACCGTTCGATTTATATGGCGAGCCGTCTTTTCTGGACTTTCATTTAATGACCTAATCAACGTTTTTACAATAGAATTTTCAATAGAAGTGATCGTTGAACTTTGAGTAATCAGAAAAGCTGTTTTTCCATCTCTTTCCATTCCTCTGATATAATGATGATGTACGCATATACACGAATACAGCTGAAAAAGTTAACACATTCTTTTTTATTAGAACACCTAAAATTTGCCTGAGCCTGGATGTGCTTATTTTTCAGCAATTTTTAGCCTAAAATGTTCTTAAAATGCATTCTTAATTTTTCAGACTACTTTAAATCCACAATGTCATGCAAAATAAAGAGCACTTAAAATTGGTAAAATTTGGACAATATTTGACTCTTGATTTTATAAAATTATCATTGGTTAAAAATTCTTGAAAAGAGGAAAAAATTGTAGTTTCTTGTCATATATTTCCAAACTGATGCATGTATATACCCACTATTATATCCCAGGGGCCTTAAAATGCATCAAGGGAACCAAAAATGCATCCTTAAGGGTTACTTACATCTTGAATGCCTCTGTTTTGTTTTTTATTTGCTGGCAACAAACCTTGCTCACCTTTAGACTGTAATTTGAAAAAGGAACAGGTTCAAAAAAAGTGTGGCATCAAAAATAACTTCTATCTTTCTTATAATTTGAAAAATTGCAATATCTTATAGTTACTTTATCGAAAATTGATAAACATTTGTAAGAAGGTGGGTTGCGATGTGCTTATCAATGGGGTCAACTTTGATTTTTGTGGGTTATATACACATTAAAATCTAAGTCCTCTTTATTAATGCAACCCACAAATTTCTGAAAACAAGATTTCAGATTAAAAATTACATAGAATAAGTTCAAAACAGCTTGGTGCACATCAGTAAAGAAAAAAAAGTACAGCACCTGACCCCGAGAATGTAGGTGAAATTTGAATCAGACCTGAAAGATGTAGATTTGCATTTTAAAAGATATTAAATATTTTCAACGAAATTTTGAACTCCCAAAATCCTTTCCCAGGGGTTAGTTTCATTACTTTTGATAGATAGACCAATTTTTTTGGTCCTTTAAGTTGACTCCCATTTTCGTTATAGCCCCCAGAATGTAGGTTTGGTTTTATGGCTTTAAATCTAGTAATAGTAAAATGTTGATATTTTTTATATTGGAATAATTCTAACAGCAAATTTTAGAAATGTTTTATGCAAAAACAATATTTCTAAAGAGCATTTTTTTATTCTGAAAAATGGATATTTTCGCTTTTTAACCCCCAGAATGTAGGTGAAAAGATTAGGTTGTTGAGAATGGAATTTCGGTATTCATCGGAAATTATTCATTTCTAAGAGAAATTCATACTTTAGAAATATACTCTGACAAAAATTTAACAAAGATATTAATTTCATCGTGCTACAAATGAGGAACAGTAAAAGAAAGGAAGAAAAGAAGAGACAAGAAAGTTGTTCTTATTTTGTAGGTTGAAAATTTTGTGTTGAAATATGTGAATAATATAACAACACCCCTGCCTCACAGCCCCGGTAGAACTTTTCCCACATCGGGTCAAAAAATTTATACTTAAGTCCAAATTGGAATAGAAATTCTATTGCTCCAAACTTAGGCAAATTTTCTGATTGGGCTGGGGCCCCAACGGGTCTGGGACACGTCGTAAAAGCTCAAAATTTCAACATTAATCATCTCTCAGATAGTACTTTCATGTTATAAAAGTACAACAAACAAGTTTTATATAATTTGACAGACTTTTTATGTCGGGTTATAAAGGCCCCCAAATTGTAGGTCAACTAACCCCAAAAGCTAGGTCAAACATTTTCGTCAAAATATCTAACTCAGAACAGTAAATATTGAAATGGACTATTTTCCCCATTTCCTTAGTTCATTAGGACTAAGAAAATACCCTATCATCATAACTTAATTCCAATAGATTTCGATTTAGAGAGGATTTATTTAAAAAATGTCTCAGTTCGGGTAATATCCAATCAACTTCCATTCAGATTTTCGTTGGAAAAAATTAATTCAAGTTAAAATTTTCTGTCCAGAAATAATCAGTAACATGTAACAGTTTGCTCTGAAAATTTTTTTTATGAAGTTGAACTATCGTTAGGGCTACAATGCTAAAAAATGAGAAACCTACATTCTCGGGGTTTACTACATTCTCGGGGTCAGGTGCTGTAATCAGATAAGGTTCTCGGTAAATATTGTGAGTTAAACTCAAGTGATATTCATTGTGAGTTTTGATTAAAATCTTTTATAATAAGTGTGGGTTACATTGCTCTAATGCTGCTAAAACTCACTAGGGCTATTCAATGATGGTTCTAATTTTATTTGAAATACTTCAGAAAGAATTTTGTGGGTTACTCGCCTGTTACTCGCCTTTAAAAGTAGATTTTACAAGTCTGTTCAAAGTAGAAAACAACATCTTATCATCAATACATCTTTTTATTTTTATTGTAGTGTTTATTAGATAAGTTAAAAAAAGAGTTGAGAAAAAGTATGGAAACCAATTTCGATGACGGCAACACTTCTCAAGCAAGTGAAAGTAAACCTATCACCCCACCTGCTAATACAAACAGTGAACAGAGGAATGATGGACTGTTCTTTGCACTTGTTTTGATTTTCGAGCTGTTGTGTATACTTACAATAGTGTTATTGGTATATTGGGGTCATAACTTTTTCGGAGGATATGGTTGGGATGGTTCTGGCAAAATGTTTAATTGGCATCCCTTAATGATGGTTCTTGGAATGATCGTTCTCTATGGAAATGGTAAGCAAAGTATTTTTATTCATACTTCTAATACTTAATGGGGGAAATTCAGCTTAGTAAAAAATCTACTATAACTTTAATTGGCTA
This sequence comes from Clytia hemisphaerica, assembly GCF_902728285.1. NCBI lineage: Eukaryota > Metazoa > Cnidaria > Hydrozoa > Leptothecata > Clytiidae > Clytia > Clytia hemisphaerica. The sequence continues at coordinate 775,310 of NW_027104338.1, forward strand.
GCATGTAAGGGGTTGGTTCCCCATTGGAGTTTGAATGAAAATGTCTTGTATTTCGATTCTTTAGTTACTAATGATACTATAATGGGAGCAAAAACGTTTTTTTATTCTAATAAAAATGTTTATCATTTTAAAACTTCATATATTGCTAATCATCAATCATGATCAATAATTTATCTTTCAGCTGCCATTTCATACCGTGTATTCAATACCGCACCCAAATTTCAGATCAAATTATTACACGCTGGATTGCACGGTTTGGCTCTTGTTTTCATGATTGTTGGATTGGTTGCTGTTTTTGGATTCCATAATCATAATAATATTCCCAACCTGTACAGTCTTCATAGTTGGATTGGTATTTTGACTGTCACTCTGTTCTCAGCACAGGTAATCTTTTTATTATAAAGTAAGTCTGTGACAGCAGTTGGAGGCGACCCTAAGGCTTCTCTTTGGATAGCTATCTCTACCCGAAGGTAGGGGAGGGCGCCACTCTTTTTCCCTGTATTGCTCAACTTCCCTTGATCATTCTTTTAGTTGCTGAGCATTAAGTACGAAGTCTTGGTAGGACCCGGTATTTGAACCCACGACCTTGTGCTACGGTCGCTTATAGGAACATTAAAAGACTAGAATACCTGTCTGTTTTTGCTCAGGTAGATCTTTTATCGAACATTATGAAAAGGCTAGAAAAGCAAGTCTGTTTTTATTCGGGTAGTTTCTTATAAAACATTGGGCCATTCTATTTATATCCATACGTGGGGGTGAATGAACTTCCAAATGGGGCAGGAAAGATCCCAAGAGGTCTAGGTATTTTTTCTTTCATTTTTCCAGCAGTTTGACCATGACCATTTTTTGAAGAAAACAATTAAATGATTTGAATGTTCTGAACTTTTTAGGTTTGAATCCTTAAAGTGTTATAAGTAAATGTTGAGCATGTTATAGGCTAAAAAAGTGATTTGGTATTGGTTGTAGCTTAGTATCATATCAATCTAAGCTTTGATTTTCAATTAGTCCTAATAAAGTGATACAGAGCAATTGCTTTTAGCACGTTTAGCACGTTTAAAGCCATTGACCTTTTACATAGTTATAATGTATGTTGATTCAGCAGATTGAAATAAATAGAATCTTTTGTAATGAATAAAGAAAAATGTGGAGCAAGATTTCTTTCTTCCTTTTATTTACAAATTTGAAAGGACTCTTTTATTAAAATTTTGCTGACATCAGTTTCAGACGAGTCGGGTGTATATAACACCGTATAATCCCTTTAACACTGCAAAATTTTTTAACTACAGTAACATAAAAATCTACATTTTTTCTTTTTAGTATTTACTTGGATTCACAGCTTTCTTGTTCCCCAAGTTTGGTGACGACCTTCGAGCTATAGCGCTGAAATACCATCAATTCTTTGGACGTGCAATTTTATATCTTGTTGTTATTGCGTCTGTTTCCGGGTTAACTGAAAAAATGTTGTTTGCGTAAGTCATTCTATTTCATTCCCTCGAAAATTTCCAGAGTAAAAGTCGAAGAAAACTGAGAAATATTTCAAATTCTAAGCTAAAGAAGATGCAAACTTTGGTGGATAAAATCATTGGATAGCTTTAATGACAATCTCGGAAATATTACTCTAACCAAACATTTTCTTCCAATTCAGACATAGTGCGGACTACAAGTATTTCATCCCTGTTGGAAACATTGCTAACGTTATTGGAGTGGTTCTGGCAATCATGGCAATGCTTGTCGAATACATTGTCCACGAGCCAACATTCAAACGTGAAGAACCATATGAGGTTTTACAATAATCAACATTTTTGTTCAAATTTTAGTTTCTCGCCTCCGATCATTCAGTATTCGTGCTTTTGAAATAACTGAATATAGCTTAACTAACCTGATTTATATACAAATTTCTCTGAGTGAAAATAGAGAGTACATGTTTTTTATAAGAATTGCACTTATAGAATATCTAGGCTCATTTTTTTGGCAAAAATTTAAGCATATGCTAAGCATTATACCTAGTGCCTATCTTTTCAGAGTTATCTCTTTTTGGCTGGAATTTTACGGATTTTCCTAAAATTTTGCTTGTATAGATGCATCCTTATAAGCATTTTCAGCCTTGTCAAGCCCTCGACCTAATCATCTCCGAGCCTTTTTCGAATTTTTGTATGCTTATAAAAAACATGTACAATTGATAAAGTGGATGAAATTAAATTGTAGAGACAGTAGAAAAATTCACCTGTCATCCCAGTTTAGATGCATGCTATTATATTAAACTATCAGACATTTGTAGGAAATTTAAATGCATAATATTTATTTCTCCTCCTTCTTCAGCCTGTCCCCGTGTATTATGGACACGATTAGCTTTTTAACCAATCACTGACTGACACCATTTGACTCACATACACCTCATATAACTAACCATTGATTGCCGAGTGCCATTGAATATACCAGATTATTCTGAATCACAAACCTCCATAGATATACTTCGTATATAGAAGAAACATTTTCGCTAGATGATGAGCAGAAGTCTAATATCAGATGCAACATGAAATTAACCCACTTCGTTTTTGAAGTCATTTTATTAGGTGTAAGAAGTATAATTTATATTCGTGTGATAGGGTAGATGTTTTAGATGAGGATAGGTCTTTAGTCCGTCTTTGTTTTTTTTAACGTTTTGTTTTACTTTTGAGATCTACATAGGACTCACCTTTTCCATACGTTAAAAACATAATACAGTCTCGTTTTCAATTAGAGTTTGTTTTTCATGGATTACGCAATGTTTTATTTTATCCCAAATTTCAGTTTAGATGTTCTTATAAACTGGGTTCTAATAAGAAATGACAGAGCTGGCACTCAACGTCACAACAACATTAATCAATCATCAACGACATCTTACGTTAGATGAACGTTGAAATAACGACAGGTGCCAGCTGCTGGGTTAGTTAGTCATTAATTTTTGTTTGGGTCATTATTTATGTCTTATCTGATATTCACTTTAAAGGGACATAAAAGTAGTAAGATGTAAACATTGCGCAAAGCACGTGTCATTAAAGGGAACAATTAAAATCATGTGTCCAAAACAAACTTGTAAAACAATTGAAACAATTAAAATCAGCCATATATGTTTTGATTTTGTATGCAGCGGATACGGTTTGTTTACAAATTTCGTCAGTACTTTTATGTTCCTTTAAACACAAACACACTTTACTGTACTTTTCTTTAGAAATTAATTTTTGATAAATGTGCGATTGTCAAGTAATGGATTCATGTGTCTTGCGTTTAAGTAAAATTTCTCTTTCTACTATGAACAACAATTAATTTTAAAGGTGAGACTTAAAGGGATATAAAAGTAGTAAAATGTAGACACTGCGCAAAGCACGTGTCATTAAAGGGAACAATTAAAATCATGTGTCCAAAACAAACTTGCAAAACAATTGAAACAATCAAAATCAGCCATATATGTTTTGATTTTGTGTTCCGCTGCATACGGTTTGTTTACAAATTTCGTCAGTACTTTTATGTCCCTTTAAACACAAACACACTTTACTGTACTTTTCTTTAGAAATTTATTTTTGATAAATGTGCGATTGTCAAGTAATGGATTCATGTCTTGTGTTTATGAAAATTTATCTTTTTACTATTAACAACAATTAATTTTAAAGGTGAGACTTGAACTCCTCTCAATACCACTTTGATTATTTTTGAAGAAATAAAAAGATAATAATTTCATTTGCAAATAATAGTGATTAAAACTGATCAAAATTTACATGATTTTTTTTTGGTTAACATAATATTTTAGTTAGGAATTTAATCCATACAACTGCATTTTATTTTAATTTTTTCATATATTATGTCAACTCTCTCTAATTCGAACTTCTATAATCTGGTTTAAAATACTTTCTATAATTCGAATTTTTCTCTAATTCGAAGAAAAGTTATAATTCCTTGAACATCGAATCAGAAAGAGTGAACTATACTAATAAATATTTTTTGGTAGATTTTTATTTTTTTGATTTAACACAAACTTAACGGACAATGCTCATAATTTCCTTTTTTTTCGAATTAAATTTATTTGTGAAGACCAAGAGGGAAAATGAGCCTTGGCTGTTAAGAAATCGGGTATAAATATTTTTTTTCAGAGTATTGGTTATAGAATTACTCTGTTTTGATTTAATTTATCTTATATTGCTAGAAATTATTGGATCAAACAATTTGATTTAAAAACCTGGATTTTAGAAGCAAAGGTTTCTGACAAATAATATCAGGTAATATCAATATTTCTTAGGAGCTGTAAATAAAAATTAATATAGGGTGAGATATTATATATTATATATTTTATGATTTATTTCGATTGAAGATATACGGAGAAAATTATACGATCTTTCGTTCTTCTTTACCCGATCCCTTAGCACCATTATAAAACTGGTAGCCTAGCAATACCTCGTTGATGCACAAAATCGAAAGCTCGGAAAGTTGAAAAAATTCATTGCTTAATTCGTTCTTAGGCCCTAAATTTCATCCGATTCGATTGCACCATGAACATATAAACGACTGGACATCTATCTTTTATTGTCACTTTGAAGCGAGCTTCGTTGCCGCCTGTATTTCAAAATTGGTATGAAAAATCGGACAATATTCCGTCATAATTTTATTTCTTTGAATTATTTAGGTGAAAAGATTGATAGAGCTTAAACATTACTCCTAATGTACAAAAAAATTATTTTCGAATTTGTTTACAAGTTTCTAATTTATCTTATCAACATTTTCAACTCTGGAATGCAGAATTTCAACTGCGTGTATACTTTTGAATCTCTTTTGTCACTCCAATAATTTTTTTTATGACTTGAAAAAAATAGCTTGCCAAAGTTGAGAGCTTGTGTGTGTAATAAGAATATCGAGATTAGAATGTGACACTCTCTAAAATTATTAGACACTTTTTTTTAAGTCAAAATTTAGAAATATTAGTCGGAGTTTTGACAAGCTGACGAATGATTTTACCTCTGTTATCTTTATTATGATATAGATAAAAGACTTGAGAAGAGTAGAACAACAGAGACTTTTTTCGAAGTTTTGACGTTGTTAGTAAGGTATTCCCAAGTGGTATATCATCAAACTCTACTGTTTCATTTTGTGCTTTTAACGAGGCGGCAACGAAGCCCTTTCTACAAAAAGACAAAAGAGGATGTCCAGTCGTTTATATGTTCATGATTGCACTCAGAGAAAAGATTCCTTTTGAAAGAAACTTGCCAAACTTGAAACATTGATTTTCAAACATTGATATCACATGAACCAGAGGAATGTAAAGAGATGGAAAAACAGCTTTTCTGATTACTCAAAGTTCAACGATCACTTCTATTGAAAATTCTATTGTAAAAACGTTGATTATGTCATTAAATAAAAGTCCAGAAAAGACGGCTCTTGGCCATACAAATCAGACGGTTTCTACATGATTTGACGATAAAAATGAAAATTTGTTTTTCCTTTTTTGCCGATTACTAGTTCAATTTTTAAGAATAAGGATCAATATTTTTACCAATGTATAGCAAAAGAAATTCTTAACGCAATGATATTAAATTGGTTCTTGTAAAACTGTCAGAACTCGAGTAAAATCAAGATGAAGTTATAATGTTCTCAAGCTCTAGCTTTCCATATTATGGTGCGGTCATGATGCGGTTATATCAGTAGAATCGCTAGGAAATTCTGAGCAAGAAGATATAGGTACCTTTTTGTATAAGAGAGGTGTACCCAAAATATAAGCCCTAAAAGTTTGCGCATAATCAGGCTTGAAACAAAAGAATTTTGTCACAACACGCTAATTATGCAGATTTTTTATAGTGTCAACAAAAGAAACCTATTTACTCGACATAAACTCCCTTAAGGGCAAAAGACCTGGTATATGACAAGCCGTTTTTCCATTGTTTTCAAGAAGCTGTTTTTCCATCTCTTTACATTCTTCAGTATGAACCAAGCTCCTTGCGCGAACATAAATTAATTCTTCGTAATTTGATTGATACTTGTCTGTAAATATGTCAATAACACGTGAAAATGGTTTCGAATAATTAAAAAAATTATCGAACAACATAAATTAAAACAAAACAAAAACAGATACCCTGTATAAATTTTAGCCCAATTTGCTAGGAGTATGATGAGAAGTGTGTATAATCAATAATGGCCTATAATGGTCGATGGTCCCCGGGGCTTAAAAACTAACAAATTCTCTCTGTTACCCTTGGCCAACCTCGTCCCCGTGTATCCCAGGCTTTATTTACACTACTGATTGACGCCAGAGAATTATCTAGCGCTATCACTGAGCATCAACTAGACGATGTTATCGTCCGTTACAGTGATAGTAAAGGCGGGAAAAATGGCGGTATGGCGGCGTTATGGCGGTATACGGAAAAAAATCGGCGGGAGAGTTTCGAAGAAACGACTGGCAACTCTACCGACTGTAAACTCTTTTCGGCAAAGAAAACCGTTTGCGAATTTTTTTATTCGGCTTTGGGCTTTTTTCTTAGATAGATAGTGATTCCATCAACAAGCTACTAATACGCAGGGAACGAAGTTGGCCCTTGGCTTCATCACTATCCAGCCTTCCCTCATATATCTAGCCAGGAATGAATCATAATGATAGTGCATAGGGTTCGACTTTTGTAGATAGGGGTCCGACTTTTTTAGATAGGGGCCGATTTGGGGTCCGAATTAGGGTCCGATTTGAGGTCCCATCTTGGGTCCGAAATAGGGTCCGGCGTCAGGGTTTAAGGTCCGGATCCAACTTTTACAGTATGCCGAATCCCGGTACCGGGGTTTTATTACAAAACAAACTTTTCGGGATAGAACGCCACGTATCATTGGTCTTTATGTATTATCCTTTTATCTAATACATACTATACTTTTTATCTATTGGATATCTATGTATCTATGTATCTACATATCTACACATCTGTGTATCTACATATCAACGTATCTATGTATCTATGTATCTACATATCTACGCATCCATGTATCTATGTATATATGCATCTACGCATCTATGTATCTACATATCCACGTATCTATGTATCTATGTATCTACATATCTACACATCCATGTATCTATGTATCTACACATCCATGTATCTATGTATCTACACATCCATGTATCTATGTATCTACATATCTACACATCTATGTATCTACATATCCACGTATCTATGTATCTACACATCTATGAATCTACATATCCACGTATCTATGTATCTACACATCCATGTATCTATGCATCTACGCATCCATGTATCTATGTATCTACATATCTACACATCTATGTATCTACATATCCACGTATCTATGTATCTACACATCTATGTATCTACATATCCACGTATCTATGTATCTATGTATCTACATATCCACGTATCTATGTATCTTTGTATCTAAATATCTACGCATCCATGTATCTATGTATCTACATATCTACACATCTATGTATCTACATATCCACGTATCTATGTATCTATGTATCTACATATCTACGCATCCATGTATCTATGTATCTACATATCTACACATATATGTATCTACATATCCACGTATCTATGTATTTACATATCTACACATCTATGTATCTACATATCCACGTATCTATGTATCTATGAATCTACATATCTACACATCCATGTATCTATGCATCTACGCATCCATGTATCTATGTATCTACATATCTACACATATATGTATCTACATATCCACGTATCTATGTATCTATGTATCTACATATCTACACATCCATGTATCTATGTATCTACGCATCCATGTATCTATGTATCTACATATCTACACATCTATGTATATCTACATATCCACGTATCTATGTATCTACACATCTATGTATCTACATATCCATGTATCTATGTATCTACACATCCATGTATCTATGTATCTACATATCTACATATCTATGTATCTACATATCCACGTATCTATGTATCTACACATCTATGTATCTACATATCCTCATATCTATGTATCTATGTATCTACATATCCACGTATCTATGTATTTTTGTATCTAAATATCTACGCATCCATGTATCTTTGTATCTAAATATCTACGCATCCATGTATCTACATATCCACGCATCTATGTATCTACACATCTATGTATCTACATATCCACGTATCTATGTATCTATGTATCTACATATCCACGTATCTATGTATCTACACATCTATGTATCTACATATCAACGTATCTATGTATCTATGTATCTACATATCCACGTATCTATGTATCTTTGTATCTAAATATCTACGCATCCATGTATCTATGTATCTACATATCTACACATCTATGTATCTACATATCCACGTATCTATGTATCTATGTATCTACATATCTACGCATCCATGTATCTATGTATCTACATATCTACACATATATGTATCTACATATCCACGTATCTATGTATCTACATATCTACACATCTATGTATCTACATATCCACGTATCTATGTATCTATGAATCTACATATCTACACATCCATGTATCTATGCATCTACGCATCCATGTATCTATGTATCTACATATCTACACATATATGTATCTACATATCCACGTATCTATGTATCTATGTATCTACATATCTACACATCCATGTATCTATGTATCTACGCATCCATGTATCTATGTATCTACATATCTACACATCTATGTATCTACTTATCCACGTATCTATGTATCTATGTATCTACATATCTACACATCCATGTATCTATGTATCTACACATCCATGTATCTATGTATCTACACATCCATGTATCTATGTATCTACATATCCACACATCTATGTATCTTAATATCCACGTATCTATGTATCTACACATCTATGAATCTACATATCCACGTATCTATGTATCTACACATCCATGTATCTATGCATCTACGCATCCATGTATCTATGTATCTACATATCTACACATCTATGTATCTACATATCCACGCATCTATGTATCTACACATCTATGTATCTACATATCCACGTATCTATGTATCTATGTATCTACATATCGACGTATCTATGTATCTTTGTATCTAAATATCTACACATCCATGTATCTATGTATCTATGTATCTTTGTATCTAAATATCTACGCATCCATGTATCTATGTATCTACATATCTACACATCTATGTATTCATGTATCTATGTATCTACATATCTACATATATATGTATCTACATATCCACGTATCTATGTATCTATGTATCTACATATCTACACATCAATGTATCTACATATCCACGTATCTATGTATCTATGAATCTACATATCTACACATCCATGTATCTATGCATCTACGCATCCATGTATCTATGTATCTACATATCTACACATATATGTATCTACATATCCACGTATCTATGTATCTATGTATCTACATATCTACACATCCATGTATCTATGTATCTACGCATCCATGTATCTATGTATCTACATATCTACACATCTATGTAAATCTACATATCAACGTATCTATGTATCTACACATCTATGTATCTACATATCCATGTATCTATGTATCTACACATCCATTTATCTATGCATCTACGCATCCATGTATCTATGTATCTACATATCTACACATCTATTAATCTACATATCCATGTATCTACGCATCCATGTATCTATGTATCTACATATCTACACATCTATGTATATCTACATATCCACGTATCTATGTATCTACACATCTATATATCTACATATCCACGTATCTATGTATCTACACATCCATGTATCTATGCATCTACGCATCCATGTATCTATGTATCTACATATCTACACATCTATGTATCTACATATCCACGTATCTATGTATCTACACATCTATGTATCTACATATCCACGTATCTATGTATCTATGTATCTAAGTATCTATATATCCACGTATCTATGTATCTTTGTATCTAAATATCTACGCATCCATGTATCTATGTATCTACATATCTACACATCTATGTATCTACATATCCACGTATCTATGTATCTATGTATCTACATATCTACGCATCCATGTATCTATGTATCTACATATCTACACATCTATGTATCTACATATCCACGTATCTATGTATATATGTATCTACATATTTACACATCTATGTATCTACATATCCACGTATCTATGTATCTATGTATCTACATATCTACACATCCATGTATCTATGCATCTACGATCCATGTATCTATGTATCTACATATCTACACATCTATGTATCTACATATCCACGTATCTATCTATCTATGTATCTACATATATACGCATCCATGTATCTATGTATCTACATATCTACACATCTATGTATCTACATATCCACTTATCTATGTATATATGTATCTACATATTTACACATCTATGTATCTACATATCCACGTATCTATGTATCTATGTATCTACATATCTACACATCCATGTATCTATGCATCTACGCATCCATGTATCTATGTATCTACATATCTACACATCTATGTATCTACATATCCACGTATCTATGTATCTATGTATCTACATATATACGCATCCATGTATCTATGTATCTACATATCTACACATCTATCAGTCAATAATAGAGACTAGTTTATTTTCCGATACTCGGAGTTTCGTGCCGTTTCAGGCAGTCTTCAGTCAGTCTAGTCTCTATTATTGACTGATATATCGCTCTACCGATGGTATAGAGCACTATCTTGAATCGCAAGTCAGATTTGCAAATATCTACACATCTATGTATCTACATATCCATGTATCTATGTATCTATGTATCTACATATCTACGCATCCATGTATCTATGTATCTACACATCTACACATCTATGTATCTACATATCCATGTATCTATGTATCTATGTATCTACATATCTACACATCCATGCATCTATGTATCTATGCATCTACGCATCTATGTATCTACGCATCCATGTATCTATGTATCTACACATCTACACATCTATGTATCTACATATCCATGTATCTATGTATCTATGTATCTACATATCTACACATCCATTTATCTATGTATCTACACATCTACACATCTATGTATCTACATATCCATGTATCTATGTATCTATGTATCTACATATCTACACATCCATGCATCTATGTATCTACATATCTACACATCTATGTATCTACATATGCACGTATCTGTGTATCTACACATCTATTAATCTACATATCCATGTATCTATGTATCTATGTATCTACATATCTACACATCCATGCATCTATGTATCTACATATCTACACATCTATGTATCTACATATCCACGTATCTATGTATCTATGTATCTACATATCTACACATCCATGTATCTATGCATCTATGCATCCACGTATCTATGTATCTACATATCTACACATCTATGTATCTACATATCCACGTATCCATGTATCTATGTATCTATGTATCTACGCATCCATGTATCTATGTATCTATATATCTACGCATCCATGTATCTATGTATCTACATATCTACACATCTATGTATCTACATATCCACGTATCCATGTATCTGTGTATCTACATATCTACGCATCCATGTATCTATGTATCTATGTATCTATGCATCCACATATCTATGCATCTATGTATCTAGTTATCTATTATAATGTGGTTAGAGATAACACATATCAACATATCTACACATCTATGTATCTACATATCCACGTATCTATGTTTCTACATATCTATGCATCTATGTATCTACGCATCCATGTATCTATGTATCCATTTATCTACATATCCATGTATCTAGTTATCTATTATAATGTAGTTAGAGATAACACATCATCTTTCTATGAATATTTCGTCCAACTGGCCTTTTTCAACATAAAAATGGATATATTTGACAAGGTTGATATGCTAATTCTATATACACAAGGGAAACAAATTATAGGTCTATTGACAATTAAAAAGTTCATCTGAGAGTAAAAGTTAAAAAGGCGTTAAAATGACGGTGTAATGTACAATTGTAATTAACGAAAATAAATTAAGCTCGGGAGAATAAATAGGGTAATAAAATATGATTAAGTAAAGAAGTTTTTTCTCAAAAGTTAAATTCCCGCCTGACAAGAAGACAAAAAAACTAAACAAAGAAAGGGTAAAAACCTAGCCATAATCGATCATCACTTCCCTCTCATTCCAAGCCCTGAGGCTCAAAGGTCTGGAGCTTGTTAATCCAGAAATCTTGGCGTACCCGAAGACTCTGTTCATTCTGGGATTGATCGATTAGTGTAAAATCCCAGTCCTCCATACCATTATGACCCTCCTGACAAAAATGAGAGTGAAATGACATTTGAGGCGCTGTTTCACCTGAACTGCATTTCTGGAAACAAGATTTATAGTTGTTAAACCTGTTTCTAAATTTTATGGTGCTGCCTACATATTGTTTTTGACATGATTTGCATGTCACTAGGTAGACAACATGTTCAGAATCACAGTTCAAATGACACCTGATTTCGTACTCCTCCGATGTTATTGAGCTCCTAAAAGATTTTGTTTTAGTGATAGAAGGACATATCAAGCAGCGTGTTTTCTGACATGCTTCAGATTGACCTCCTATCTTCTTAGGTTTAGAGAGTTTGGATCGAACAAGAAGGTCTTTGAGGCTTTTCGCGCAGATCGAAAAAGTTTCTGCAAAATTTTTGGCTAGAACAAATCTTTGTGAAATAATTTCACGGTTTTTTTTACAAATCCACAAAAAACACTGCGAAACACAAACATTCCATTCTCAGGATTTAAAAAATCACCTCTAAAATAATAAATAAAAAATTCTCTCTCCGCTTAAGGTATTGAATTGTATTTAGTTTGAAAAGGGCCGTCTTCATAAGGGTTCATATCATAAGTTATTTGGAATCATATTATTTTTTCTTGAGAAGTGAAGACTATTTGATGTTATAATGCTATAAAGGTATTGTACTCTAAGACTTCTATTCATTTATCATTAGAAACCAGAATAAACCAAAATCTACCAAAATTCCGCCACGGAAAATATTCCTTTGAAGTTCAAGGATTTTGTCAAATATTCTGCGAATTTTGAATATTTTTAGCCAATTCCGAAATTCCGCAAAACTTTTTGCTAAATTCCGTGTTTCTGCACTAAAATTGTGTAATTTTCCGTCTCCGTCGGAGAACGTAATTTCTGAAATTCCGTCTAAATTTTTGTCAAATCCTGCCACTCGTCCGAAAAAAGGGCTGATTCCGCTCCTCCGGCCGCCAGCCATGAAACCCTTGCTTCTTATCTTAGTTATCTTATACACAGTTTTTTATAAGAATTGCATAAATTGAAATCAGCCTCGTGATTATTTTCAACCTCGCATGCTGAATAAATAATAAACTATCCTACGTCGTGCGACGGGTAGCCATCACGGGGGGGGGGGTCAAAGTAAGCCCTGGGGTAAGAAGATCAATTTTTCTATTTAATTAATGGTTAAGTACCCTCCCCCTGCACGCACGCGTACGCAAATGGCTATACCCCCTGGTGAGTGCGTAATTTTTCATTCACCCCTCCCCCCGTTGGTTGAAGAAAATTTCTAATTCAAATCTTATGATTCAGATCTTTATTTCATACATGAAACTCAATGTTTACTAAGAAACTTTTTCTTTTCCTTCATGCGTATATATAAGAAGTGTAAAAGTCGACAAAAATACAAGTAAAAAAGGGCTACGAATAAAAACATTTTCCTTTGACCCCTCCCCTCACCCTGTACGCAAGCATATGCTTCTGAGAAGACCCGCCTCCCCCTTAGTGCGTACGTACTATGTTGACGGCCCCAAGGTTCTTTTATAGTATAATTTTGATTTTAGAAAGATGTATAGTATTTATTTGCTTAGTTACATACAAAGTCAGTAAAAACATTCTCGCCTTTGCCGAAAACTTTTCGTATACCTAGAGGAATGTAAAGATGTATAACCAATGTATAACAAAATAAATTCCTAACACAATGATATTAAATTGGTTCTTGTAAAAATGTCAGATGTCGAGTCCCGGGGGGGGGGGCACTCAAGGTAAATGACCTACCAGACGTTCGGCCCTTAAGGGTAGGTTTTTCATAGTTCAGCTAGTGCACTGTAAGGGTAGGAAATTACAAAACTGCACTGATCTGCACTGCAAGGGTAGGAAATTGTGATAAAAGGCCAATTTTTTGGTAAAATTGGCACAAAATTGGTCAATTTTGGAGGAAAAATTCCACATTTTCTTGGAAAATTGCAAAAATTGCGGGCGAGAAATTTTGTGTGCACTGTAAGGGTATGATTTTTCATGGAAATTCACTGCACTGTAAGGGTCCGATTTTAGAAGCCAAATTTTGGGCCGAACGTATGGTCGTTTTCAGATCGAGTGCCCCCCGGGTGTCGAGTAAACTCAAGATGAAGTTATAATTTTCTCGAGCTCTAGCTTTCCATATTATGGTGCAGTAATGATGCAGTTATATCAGTTGAATCGCTAGAAAATTCTGAGGAAGAAGAAATAGGTACCTTTTCGTATAGGACAGGTGTACCCAAAATATAAGCCCTTAAAGTTAGAGCATAATCAGGCTTGAAACAAAAGAGTTTTGTCACAACACGCTAATTAGCCCCCTAATTATGCAGATTTTTTATAGCGACAACAAAAGAAACCTATTCACTCGACATAAACTCCCTTAAGGGCAAGAGACCTGGTATATGACGAGCCGTTTTTCCATTGTTTTCAAGAAGCTGTTTTTCCATCTCTTTACATTCCTCTGGTATACCCAAAGCAATGTGAATAAAAATATTTTGTTATCAAAGGCAAAAATAGCAACGGATGGGTTTACATATAGGGGAAAATCGATTAAGGAATACAATGAAAACAGCACGAATTCTTTTGATTCTTCCATCACGATTCCTTTGTAAATCATAATTGATTTTCACTAAGCTTTCTGATTGGTTCAAATTTTATTACAGAATGCGAACATGGTTTTTCTACAGGGTGTCCCTAATAAAAGTATCGAGTTTGAACATGCGATTGAGTAAAAAAGTTTGTGTGTGTTATCGCTAAAATATAAGAACGTTCTCCATCACATAGGCTCATTACAAAAGGTAGTTACAACGTATAAATTAATCAATAGCCCTTTTACTATTCCCCTGTTGCATAAATGTACGTCTTTAAAAATCAAAATTAATAAAAATTCAAATTCCCTCGTTTTACTTTTTCATTGTTCCATACATTCCATTTTTATTATTTTCATAGTTTTACATACGATTCTTTACAAACATGTTTTAATTGTTGCGTTTTTCTCATGATCGTAATTTCGTTGCATTTGTAAACAGGCAGAGTATGTTTTTATTGTTACGTAATGACAAAGAAAAAAGAGGGAGAGCTTAAAATACAATTTTGTGAATACACACTTAAAACTTTCTACTCAATCGCATGTTCAAACTCGATACTTTTATTAGGGACACCCTGTACAGGGTGTCTTGAAAAACGTATAGAGTCGTACCACTTCTATAGAAAGAAAGTTCTTGTGTGTGTTTGATTAAATTTGCAATGTTTATCATATTATCATATTAATTGTCACGAGACATCTTTTATGAATAACTTTTACAAAAAACGATTCTCAATAACTTTAACGGCAAGAAAATTGTAAAGAAATTTAATTTTTTTAAATCATAATGACTGTTGAAAAACAATTATACTAACATATTGTTAAACACACGCAGCAACCTTCTACTTAGAATCATGTTCGAACTCGATACTTTTTTTCCGGACACTCTGTATAGTCAACCGTCTATACGGCACCATACAAGTTTATGCTGCATAGTAAAACTTGATCAAAAAAGTCATTTGCGTAGTTGACATCATCGTTATCGAAATCATTTTCCAATTTTTTACTCATTTAAAATGAATTGGAAAAATCGTCTACATGACTTCTTTTCAAATCTTAATGGATCTTCTCCTCATTGCGTCCTTTGTCTTAAGATGTACCCAAACCTACCTTTTGTAACAATTGCAATAACAAGGGAAGATCGATTATGTCTATAAAAGAATTCGTAAAAAAGATTTTAAGCTTTTGCTTTATGTATTGTTATTGACAAAGGGAGTGTAAATCGATTCTTCCCTACAGATGCGAGAGGAAATACTAATAGAATCTGATTGGATGCAGTAAAACGCACTGCAACAAGATTTTTCGCAGTCAGCCAGACGTTTGTATAAGTGTGGTGAAAACTCGTTGAACGGAGCTTAGATTGGACATCGCGTTTATCACCCTGGCTAAAGCATGGAGGAAAATTGCAAGACAAGAGTAGAATATAAAAGCTTCACCCCTCCCCAAGTGAATCGAAGGACATTGCAAGGGACATTGAACAGTCGCTGGAACGGCCGTTCGAACTAAACATTGCAATTGGCGGGAAGAAAGGGTCACACTAAACATTGCAATTGGTATGTAGATATATATAAAATATATATAGATGGATTTCTATGTCACCATATTTTCCTTTTCTACTCCAACCTGATTGATTTTCTGTAAATGTTCATTCTAGATTTTTGTTGTATTTGTATTGTCTTTTTGTTTTGTGGGTTTTTATATTTATTGTTTCCATTTTGAGTAGTTGAAGGTTTTATACTTCTAGACTATATATATATACATGGATACATAGATATATAGATACATAGATACATGGATGTGTAGATATGTAGATATATAAATACATAAATACATAGATACATGGTTATGTAGATGCATAGATACATAGATACATGGATGCGTAGATACATAGATACATAGATACATGGATGCGTAGATATGTAGATACATAGATACATAGAAACGTGGATATGTAGATACATGGATGCGTAGATACATAGATACATAGATACAAGGATGCGTAGATATGTAGATACTAAGATACATAGAAACGTGGATATGTAGATACATAGATGTGTAGATATGTAGATACATAGATACATGGATGCGTAGATGCATAGATACATGGATGTGTAGGTATGTAGATACATAGATACATAGATACGTGGATATGTAGATACATAAATGTGTAGATACATAGATATGTGGATATGTAGATACATAGATGTGTAGATATGTAGATACATAGATACATGGATGCGTAGATGCATAGATACATGGATGTGTAGATATGTAGATACATAGATACATAGATACGTGGATATGTAGATACATAGATGTGTAGATATGTAGATAAATAGATACATGGATGCGTAGATGCATAGATACATGGATGCGTAGATATGTAGATACATAGATACGTGGATATGTAGATACATAGATGCGTAGATGCATAGATACATAGATACATGGATGCGTAGATATGTAGATACATAGATACATAGATACGTGGATATGTAGATACACAGATGTGTAGATACATAGATACATGGATGCGTAGATGCATAGATACATGGATGTGTAGATACATAGATACATAGATACGTGGATATGTAGATACATAGATGTGTAGATACATAGATACGTGGATATGTAGATACATAGATGTGTAGATACATAGATACGTGGATATGTAGATACATAGATGTGTAGATATGCAGACACATAGATACATAGATGCGTAGATGCACAGATACATGGATGTGTAGATATGTAGATACATAGATACATAGATACGTGGATATGTAGATACATAGATGTGTAGATACATAGATACGTGGATATGTAGATACATAGATACGTGAATATGTAGATACATAGATACATGGATGCGTAGATATGTAGATACATAGATACATTGATACGTGGATATGTAGATACATAGATGTGTAGATATGTAGATACATAGATACATAGATACGTGGATATGTAGATACACAGATGTGTAGATATGTAGATACATAGATACATGGATGCGTAGATATGTAGATACATGGATACGTAGATATGTAGATACATGGATACATAGATACGTGGATATGTAGATACATAGATGTGTAGATACATAGATGTGTAGATACATAGATACGTGGATATGTAGATACATAGATGTGTAGATATGTAGATACATAGATACATGGATGCGTAGATGCATAGATACATGGATGTGTAGATATGTAGATACATAGATACATAGATACGTGGATATGTAGATACATAGATGTGTAGATATGTAGATAAATAGATACATGGATGCGTAGATGCATAGATACATGGATGCGTAGATATACATGGATGTGTAGATATGTAGATACACAGATAAATAGATACGTGGATATGTAGATACATAGATGTGTAGATACATAGATACGTGGATATGTAGATACATAGATACGTGAATATGTAGATACATAGATACATGGATGCGTAGATATGTAGATACATAGATACATTGATACGTGGATATGTAGATACATAGATGTGTAGATATGTAGATACATAGATACATAGATACGTGGATATGTAGATACACAGATGTGTAGATATGTAGATACATAGATACATGGATGCGTAGATATGTAGATACATGGATACGTAGATATGTACATACATGGATACATAGATACGTGGATATGTAGATACATAGATGTGTAGATATGTAGATAAATAGATACATGGATGCGTAGATGCATAGATACATGGATGCGTAGATATGTAGATACATAGATACGTGGATATGTAGATACATAGATGCGTAGATGCATGGATACATGGATGCGTAGATGCATAGATACATGGATGTGTAGATACATAGATACATAGATACGTGGATATGTAGATACATAGATGTGTAGATACATAGATACGTGGATATGTAGATACATAGATGTGTAGATATGTAGACACATAGATACATGGATGTGTAGATGCACAGATACATGGATGTGTAGATATGTAGATACATAGATACATAGATACATAGATACGTGGATATGTAGATACATAGATGTGTAGATGCATAGATACATAGATACATGGATGTGTAGATATGTAGATACATAGATACATAGATACGTGAATATGTAGATACATAGATACATGGATGCGTAGATATGTAGATACATAGATACATAGATACGTGGATATGTAGATACATAGATGTGTAGATATGTAGATACATAGATACATAGATACGTGGATATGTAGATACACAGATGTGTAGATATGTAGATACATAGATAAATGGATGCGTAGATATGTAGATACATGGATACGTAGATATGTAGATACATGGATACATAGATACGTGGATATGTAGATACATAGATGTGTAGATATGTAGATAAATAGGTACATGGATGCGTAGATGCATAGATACATGGATGCGTAGATATGTAGATACATAGATACGTGGATATGTAGATACATAGATGTGTAGATATGTAGATACATAGATACGTGGATATGTAGATACATAGATGTGTAGATATGTAGATACATAGATACATGGATGTGTAGATATTATGTTATATATCAGTATTATAGTATATTGTAGTTGGCATAATAGTATAGCATATTATATATTAAGACCAATGATACGAGGCACTCTATCCACTTTTCGCGGTAAAATTTTTGTAGAATTCAACGTTTGAAAGAATTTAAAGTGTCCAACGACCATCTCAGACCATCAACCATCAAAGCCAAGTATTTATTGTTACTGTGCCAGTAGCATTCAGCTCTCCCAAAACAGCTGGATTTTTACAAAAAAGGTATCTTGTTCTTCTTCTTTTTTATCTGATGTTGATTACCGTCAACTGCTCTAATAACTTGGGACTATGTGACAAAACATAACATGGGATGGCAATTCAGCCACCATTTCACCAAACCTCCAAAGTCATTTTATTTGAGTTAATGAACGGCATATTAAAAAGTACACAATTTCTCTTTCGATTTTACAGTAAGTGAAAGACCAGACAGTTAGTCACACTAGGAAATTAAGCTTTCAGAAAAAACAACATCAGTCATCTACAGAACAGGATGTATTTGCAACAACCAAGAGGATGAGAGTTACCTGAATCAAGTTTGCAAGACAATTAATTAAAACTTGAAAATTTGAAACGAAATAAAACGTGCAGCAGCCAAAATCAACCAACCAAAATTTGTCAATCAATTCCCAAGACAGTGCTTCGATTCTTAAGCTAAGGCCTTGTTTATACGCTATAAAGTAAAAACAATCCTGCCCATGTCCAGATGATCTCAATCGAACGCAATCGAATCTCAATCGAACGTCAAACAGTGTAGCTCTAAAGCTCTAAAACAGCATCTAATAACCAGTCGGGTGTTTAAGATAAAAACTGCAATTATTGCTCTTTTCGGAAATTATTGCCGAAAACGGCAATTTTTTTAACGATGAAATGCTGAATCAGCAGAAAAATAAAAAAGTAAATAAATGAAAATTGCCGTTTTCGGCAATTATTGCCGTTTTTGCAAATAAAAGTTGATTTTATTATTGAACACGTGGTATTTGACATCCTCGCGATAAACGTAGGCCCACTATGCCTCGTTTAGTTTTGTTTTCAACTGGTTTTTGTTGGAAATGCAGATAGCAAAATCGAGTCATATATATGTAAACAAATTTACAACGGGGGTTTTGTTATCTCTTTCTGGCTGTGTTTCGGCATCGATGCAGGATCTTTTAACTTATTATTTTAGAACTTTTCATGTTATTGAGCAACGAAAAATTGAAAAAATCACTTTTAAAAATCCGAAAAACCTTTTTCTCGATGCAATTTTACTATTTTCAAACACCTCTGACATCTTTGCCCTTAAAAGGACAACACATTTTGCTGATTCAGCATTTCATCGTTAAAAAAATTGCCGTTTTCGGCAATAATTTCCAAAAAGAGCAATAATTGCAGTTTTTATCTTAAACACCCGACTGATAACATGAAAACCAGAATATGATTCTTCAATGGGAATCAAAACTATAAAGTGCACTTACAAACATCAATTTGTCAGATCTAACAAAATTTATAACGGCACTGTCATCATTGACAATAAAACAAACAATATTCTGTCAAGAGCCTTGTAAACATTCCAACAACTTCCATCGAAATGATCTATCAGAGCTCAGTCTACCATTTTTAGTGCGGTCCGAGGATTGAGCCGAGAACTCTCGCAGAACGCCCGAGCTCCCGCGCGGCGCGCACCGCGGGGATGAAAAACTTCAATCTGTCAATCATTTTCTCAAGCGAAGAGTACGCGAAGCGATTCTAGCTTTACGATAGTGCCGTGGATCATCAATGGATAGTATTCAATTATCATTATCCCTTTATTTTCATTCCTAGAACTTTTGCAAAAAAATGGAAAAATAGAAAGGTTGTATTTTTTACTGCTCTATTCATATACTGAATTTGAAAGATCTTCTATGTGGCGTTTTTTTGCAAACTTCAAAAAACTGATTTTTGTCCCGCCTTTGCGGGATTTTGGCTCAAGTGCTTGAGTGCAGCATAGGGTACAAGGTCCAAATATGCGTTTCCCGTAATTTGTGCATGAAGAGTTAGGTCTACACTGTCAAAATTCTGGGTAATATTCGATTAGTTGGATTGTTGTTCAACCGGTTCGATCGTCGATTCCGTTTGATTGAGATTGTCTGGCTTTATTCTTGCAGCTTTCCAACATCTAAGCTCTCAAACATAACAAGCCAAATGAAATTACTTTCGATTTCCCGTAGAAATTATGCAATGAACAATCCGGGGGTTAATGAATCGACGATCGAAGCAATCGAACGCAATCGAACATCAATTGAACGCAATCGAATATCAATTGAATCTGAAAATTGCGGTAATATTCGATTGAGATTCGATTGCGTTTGACAATCGAATTTCAATCGGTCGATTGCGTTCGATTTGGTTCGACTGGTTCCATCGTCGATTCCGTTCGATTGAGATCGTCTGGCCATGTAACCAGTCCCATGTTTCGACCAATCATCTCAAGTTAGAGCAGTTGGCGGTATCAAAAAAGCAGACTGATAGATCAGTCAGTACCTTTAGCCAAATTAGGAACATTTTTCTTACTTTAACCAGGATTCCTAATTAGGAATCCTATTCCTATTAGGAAGAAAAAAATTCCTAATTAGGAAGAAATATTTAAAAGTTTAATATCTTGAAACAAGCTACATTCGCAAATTCCAAGTATGACCAATAGATTTGGTATACCAAATATGATAACTGTGGAAGAAAAATTTCATTTGCGGATAGTAGAATTATTAACACCCCAAAAAAATAATTCCAAATTAGGAATTAAACGAACGTTACCGTTTTCTCAACTTCAGTTGAGTTAGAATCTGAGAATGTGTGTCTGTGTGTGTGTCTGTGTGTGTATGTGTATGTCCCAAAACTTTGGGGCAGCCTGGAGACTTCAAAAATTGTTCGATATGGCTGAAATTTGGCACACTTGTTCCTTGGGTGAATATCTGGGGGTGATTTTTTCATTTTTCAAAAATTTAGATTTTTGGGGCCTGGGACGAGTTTTTCGCCAAAACGAGGCTAAAACTTTGGGGCAGCCTGGAGACTTCAAAAATTGTTCGATTTGGCTGAAATTTTGCACACTTGCTCCTTGGGTAAATATCTGGGGTTTTTTTTTTCATTTTTTTTAAATTTTGATTTTTGGGGCCTGGGGACGAGTTTTTCGCCAAAACGAGGCTAAAACCTTAGGGCAGCCTGGAGACTTCAAAAATTGTTCGATTTGGCTGAAATTTTGCACAATTGTTCCTTGGGTGAATATCTGGGGGTAGTTTTTTGATTTTTTGAAAATTTTGATTTTTGGGGCCTGGGACAAGTTTTTCGCCAAAACGAGGCTAAAACTTTGGGGCAGCCTGGAGACTTCAAAAATTGTTCGATTTGGCTGAAATTTTGCACACTTGTTCCTTGGGTGAATATCTGGGTGTGGTTTTTTCATTTTTCAAAAATTTTGATTTTTGGGGCCTGGGACGAGTTTTTCGCCAAAACGAGGCTAAAACTTTGGGGCAGCCTGGAGACTTCAAAAATTGTTCGATTTGGCTGAAATTTTGCACACTTGTTCCTTGGGTGAATATCTGGGTGTGGTTTTTGAATTTTTCAAAAATTTTGATTTTTGGGGCATGGGGACGAGTTTTTTGCCAAAACGAGGCTAAAGCTTTGGAGCAGCCTACAGGCCTCCAAATTGGTCGGATTTGGTTGAAATTTGGCACACTTGTTCATTGGGTGAATATATGGGGGTGTACAATTGGGCCTATGAATAATTTGAAGCCACTGAAGTTGAGCCCAGTGCGTTGCGCGCGTTCGACTATTTATTATCACATAGAAAAACAGAAAGTGATTTTCCCGCGTTTTATAAATAAGATGTCAATTACTGGGAGGAGAGGCTGGGAGAAGTGAAGTTTTTTCTAGGAATTATAGCTCGGTCCCCCGAGCAAGTCAAGAGCTCAATCTTTCTTTACCACCTAAATGGAATGGTAAGAATCTTATGAAGTACTTTTTAACGTGCAATTTTTTCTATTTTTGGAGAAAATCTCGGTATTTGCTTTATATTCCTAATTAGGAATTTTTTTCTTCCTAATTAGGAATACTAGTAAAAGTAAGAAAAATGTTCCTAATTTGGCTAAAGGTACTGACTGTAGATTCAGAAATTCGACAGGTACAAAATGCATAAAACATAATTGATATTGCATAATGCATAATAATAGTATTGTGTAATTTACAGAACAATTTTATATTTTCTAAAACTCTCCTTTGTAGAGGCTAAAACTGCGAAAATCTCTTTAGAAGAGATTCTTAAGTAAACATTCCAATCAGAGGGATTTCCCCAGACATGATATTTACTTTTCCAATCCGAACGAGGTTTTCCCTCAGCATAGAATAAATAATAAGAAAATGCAACAGATCAGGAATATTGGCTTATCTAACAAAAAGTATTCACATGGTTAATGCTTTGTATGAGGGAAAACCCGTCGAAATTTATTAGCAATATAGTTTGTTCGAAAAGATCTCTGAGAAAACCCAGAATAAAGATCTTGCTATGAAATTTACGTTTTCGAGTTAGAAAAGTAATATACGGAAGAGATATTATCGTGTTTTTCTACACTATACTACGTTCTGTAAAATACAGCTATGAAAATCAAAATCATTTCTTCATCATCCAAAATTCAAATTTACAACTTTCTACCCTTTAATTTCTGGTAGAAATTGGTAAAGTTGTTTTGTTGAAAGTATTATCTTTCAAATTCTCCTTATTACAGCCTCTAAAATTGACATTTTTCAAATATTATGCATTATGCATTATGCAATATGCATTATGTTTTATGCATTTTGGACCTGCCGGTTATAATAAGGAGAATTTGAAAGATAATACTTTCAGCAAAACAAATATTCCATTTTCTACCAGAAAATGAAGGGTAGAAAGCTGTAAATTTGAATTTTGGATGACAAAGAAAGTTTATGATCCACTGAAAATGCTTGTCGCCATTTCGATTTTCATATTGTATTTTACAGAATGTAGTATAGTGTAGAAAAAACACGAAAATATCTCCTCCGTATATTACTTTTCTTACTCGAAAACGTAAATTTTATAGCAAGATCTTTATTCTGGGTTTTCTCAGAGATCTTTTCGAACAATTGCTAATAAAGTTCAACGGGTTTTCCCTCTTACAAACCATTAACTAAATGTGGATGCCTTTTGTTTAGATAAGTCAATATCCTGCCGATATAAATTAAAGAGCTTCTTGCGAAGGCTAGATCTAAGAAAATAGACTTCGAATCTTTTACATTCGAATGTTTATGATTACCTTTTTTTTAGGAAGAAGAAGGGGAAAACCCTTTATTGTTATGATTCGAATGTTTTCTCTTTCGTTCGGATTCGAAAAGTAAATAGTATGTCTCTGGGGAGATCCCTCTGATTGGAATGTCTACTTAAACTCTTCCAAAGAGGTTTTCGTGGTTTAACCCTCTACAAAGGAAAGTTTTGGAAAATATAAAATCGTTCTTTAAATTACACAATACTATTATGCATTAATATGCTTTATGTTTTATGCATTATGTACCCGTCGCTTGAAAATTCCATAGAATTTGTCAAAATTTCAAAAAGGTATTATGAAATTCCAGATTTTGCTACTTAAAAATTGATTTTGTATTAGAAATCTACCGTCAACGAATGGCTCTATACTTGGGACGATTGGTCAAAACATGGGATTGGGCCATTCCAGAAAATTTTTGTTACCCCCCGTCTGACGACGTGCATTTTTTAATTTTTTCTAGCCTCAGAAATAATTTTTCTTTTCCAGTGGTGATCAGAAATTCCGATAAAAATCCATGTACTTTTGCAAAATGTATCGGAAATTCCTCTTTTTTTGCCTTTTTTAATTCAATTGCCTTGGAAATTCATACATTTTCTCCTCTCGCCTTGGAAATTTCGAATTTTGGTGAAAACCTTTGCCCTCGGAAATCCTGTGTCGTCCCCCTGTTACAGACAAGTTCTGGAATGGCCCATTGTTGATATCTGGCCTGTATTTTCAGTTAACTATTAAATCACTTTGTCTTTGACAACAAATTTGTTTTGATACTTCAACCAAGTTTATCCAATCAAACATCCCATAATCACAACCAAATGTATTTTTAAAGCATTTTAAAAGTACATAATTTGAAGAAGTAATCTAATTAACAATTTAATCTATCTATCTATCTATATATTCAAGTAACATCAGGCCCGAAAGCCCATTCTCAGTGTTCACGATTGATTGACACGTCAATGTCGAGTGTCGATAACAGATCTCGCAATTTTTCGCAGAAGAACAGACTTTTTTATATCTGTGTTTGTATGCTTGTATGAATGCGTGCGATCGCATTTACGCATTTCTCGTCGCAAAGATTTGTTCCTTTTGCAGTGTGAAAGCCTACCTGGTGAGAGTAGCGTATTCACATCATTTGCTATCTAAGATTTGCGGTTCTACATGTTTTTTTTATAAGCAAGTGTATGCCCCTTGGTCAGGCTCGAGTAAGCTTTTAACACATCCAGGCATAGCATATGCTTATTATATGCTTATGAATTATTATGCTTTTGATTCACCCAACCCAATTTTTATACAATTTCTTAAATTTTGTTAACATTCGATTCAAAAGGCGTTCATATTTTTTGGAACAGTGGAATGTGGCTAGTTGTGGAGTGTGGCTAGTCGTGGAGTGTGGCTAGTCGTGGAGTGTCTTTTTTTACTTGACCACTTCCAAACCTTTTTGAAGAGAAAAAGATTGACCACGTGAAAAATATTTCAGGCTGGCGTATATGCTCAGGCTATGCTTGTTAAATCTGCAAATCTGAGCCTTCATATGCTTATAAGCGTTATGCTTATAAAAAAAAAACATGTATCTCTCTATCTATATATTTCATACTTAAAGGTCCTAGGACCCATTATCCGTACATTCATCCATACGGTTATGTTAATTAAATGACCCTAACTCTAACCAGCCCTAACTCTTCATATAAAATTTATGGGAAACATATATTTTGCAATATTACACGTAAGCACTTAAACTTAAGTTTAAAGTTTGCAGGACAAAAATCAGTTTTTTGAAGTTTGTGAAAAACCGCCACATAGAAGATCTTTCAAATTCAGTGTGTGATTAGAGCAGTAAAATGTACAACTTTTCTATTTTTTTTTTTTAAAGTTCCACGAATAAAAATAAGGAATAATGATAGTTGAAAGATCTATTAATTATACCTCAGTATTCAATAATGTCTGAGAAAAACTTTTGAAATTTCTCAAGGGAAGTAATTTTACCCCAAACGCAAAATTTGATACCCACGCAAATTAATCCCATTAAAGTATAATGGACAACAGGTGGCCTTACAAATGTCACCCTATTAACCACCTTTATGTGTCTCAAATGAAGTGTTATAGACTTTTCTTCTTATTGTCAATTCTCAGACGAAAGTGGGGATTCGATGCAAGAGACCTTTTCCTAATCAGTGATCAATAATCAATAACGTCAAGTTGAAAAATTTAGAAACTTCAGCATGAATCCCAACAACGCCATGTTTCAATGGAATGCACGGAAATAAAAAAACACTCATATATCCGGTAGACTGGTATGTATGTAAGATGGAATATGGTGGTTGGTTATGATGTGCTTTTAAAATAAAAGGTGAATTAAACTGCAGGTTCGGATCCTTAGATTTTTTACTTTTTTATTCTTTAGGCACGCAAGGCATAGATGGACAGCACAAGAGAAAATACTTTTAGTAAGTAAAGTTTTGATGAAATTATGATGTTTTGATATTCAGTGTTATCGTGAAATCATTTCAATAGGCAACAAGTTAAATTTAGGACAGCCAATGCCTGAAAATAGCATTAACATGAAATTGTGTGTAGCAAATTGTAGGTTAGCTGTTTTTTATATTGATTTTCATATATTGATTTTCTCTCAGACACAACAGATCTGCAACAGCTGTCTCTTCTACATGGAAATCATCCAGTAAGCTTTTTCATTATACATGTTTTTTTACAAAAATCCAAAAACTGGCTCAGAGATGCTTAGATCGAAACATTGACAAGACTGAGTAATGCTTGCAGGATGCTTATTATCATAAGCAAATTTTAGGGAAATCTTGTAAAATGTAGGCATATGTAATGCTTTGCATATCCCTAGATATGTTTATAAGTGCAAATCTTATTAAAAAAACGTGCACCATTGTTCCATGATCATTTGTTGTGTTTACAAAGAAAGATCGTGATCAATTGTCTTGAAGTGATTCTTCACATACAGATAGATAAGAAAATGCTTATAAGCTTTTACAATGTTTTCTCTTTCCTCAACGCAATTTGTGTAAAATGGACTTTCAGAAGCCTAAATATCCTGAAATAATATCTACCCTTATCGAGGGGTCGTGCATCATATATCTACTAAAGTCCGTTCCAAAAAAATTGGCAGTCTACTTAAAGTAATCTTTTCAACGAGGTAAACTTTAATTATATCTTCAATGTATCAATGTATCAATTTTTTGAATCAGACTTTTAGGCCACTTACCTATTGTTCTTCCACAGATTATATCTTTTCTTAAAATTTTTTAGGTAGAACAAGCTGATTGGATAGAAGTGAACGAAAAGTTACGAAGCAGAGGGTTAACGCCAATTGTTTTATCAAACTTGGAAACAACTCACAAAGAAGGTTAGTGAAATTTTCGTTTCCCATTTTTTCCTCAGTTGAGTTAAAATCTCATAATGTCCGTCCAAGTATTTTGGGACAGCTTGAGAATTATGTTTACAATGATTACAAAAGTGGAAAATGAATCGCTAAATTAATAAGCTTGGTGAGCGCGAATAGGTGTTGAGGGCGAGGCTCCACTTTGATTGAATTTAAGGTTGGATTTTTAGGACCCTGGGATGAATTTTACACAATAGCTGTACCATTCTATATGATCACGTACAAGAAAAAAACACGAAGGAAGCGGAAGTAGCAATTGTAAAACTGAAAACAGTGCAGAAACATTACGTAATGTTCACAAAAGTGGAAATAAAAGTTGTAAAGCCACGATATTGTAATTAGAGAGGAAAGACCGACACGGTTAGAGCTCGCAGTAAAAAGTAATTCTAACCATTTTAGGAGAATTTTTGGAATAATTTTTGCTGGTAAAAAAATATCTGTTTTTTTTTCAAAATAAATAACATTAACGACAATTTATTCTTCTACATAAATTACCAAGTTTAAACCAAAAATACAACTATTTAGGAAAACTCCATAACAAAGATTGACAAAAAGTTTATTTCCATAGTTGTGCAACTTTATGTACAACGTGCTTGTGTTTATATTCTTTGATCTAAACAATTTGCTAATGTTTATAGCAACCTCGTCTCCAGACATCCGCTAGATTTGGAAGGCTTTGATTTTAATGATACAATGGTGTTTCTCTTATGCTGGTAAAATAAAAATGATAATAGCCTAACCCTAACCATTGCATTCTTAATGATTTGTCATGAACGCAACCTTTACCTCACTTGACTGAGTACAATTTTAACTACCTTGAGTATTGTGATTCTATATTTAATTTGAAGATTTGGTTCGGTAATTATGCGAATTCACGAGAATTATCTTCTGTTTTTGTTTGAGAAGTAACATGACCATCCTTTTCATGCTACCTTTTGCTTTTTAATGTGACGCTGACACAGATTTACGTAGCGGTGTCATGGGTGTTTTATACTTGTCAAAGAATTGCGATATTGCGTCTTCGATATGTTGGCATTCTGTTACCTTAAAAAAGAGAATAGTTTTAAAGACAGCACCTCAAACCAATTATATATGTTATTACTATGCGTATTTCACTTTGATGATTTTTGGAATAAGAAGCGTTTTAAGTATCTTCACGAAAATTTGATTTTGTCGCTACCACAGGAGATTCAAAAGTTTCAAGTGACGTCAAAAATCGTATGGAGCCCGAGAACGAGACGAGTGGTAGAGGCTAGAGGTCGCTTCCCATTCTTTATTCGCTTGCCGAACAACACGCATGGTTTAAGTATTGCATGAATTAAATAAATCAAGCCTTCCAGTCCCGTCGCT
This sequence comes from Clytia hemisphaerica, assembly GCF_902728285.1. Taxonomy (NCBI): domain Eukaryota; kingdom Metazoa; phylum Cnidaria; class Hydrozoa; order Leptothecata; family Clytiidae; genus Clytia; species Clytia hemisphaerica. Next base: position 804,802 of record NW_027104338.1, read on the forward strand.
TGAGAGTGTGACAAAAGTTGAAGATATTCTACTTTTTAAGCAGAGCTGTGAAGTTATTCTATTGTTCCTTTTATAAATGTCCAATCAGATAGAATCAAACAAAAATACAAAAATCATTCGAATCGTTTAGATTTCGAACGCCTGGATTCGATTTTTTTTAATATTTCGTTTATATCTTTGTTTTGATCTTGTCTCAATGGAATGTGAAAAGTATATAGTGACCCATGTGCTCAAGCCGTACCAAAAAGCTGAGACTTCCCTGAGTGGGAAGCGGGATGCAACCTTTGGCCTTTTCCAGATCTTAAAACGTTGGAAGTTGTTCTTAGGCTCGGAAGAAAATCAAAACTTACCTTAGAAAATTGATTTTGCGGATCACTATCGACTTCATAATTTCCTACGGGCGTAAATTCTAAATGTTGACAACTACCATCAATTTTCCTGAGTAAAGATGAAATAGAAAACTAGTCAGAATGAAGTGAGAAGTAAAGGCTTTCGAAAAAAGAATTTCGGTTTTATATAAACGAGAAAATGCCTTAGTCTTGACTAAGGGTAGAAAAGATTCTCCCACGTCTTTGGAAACGCCTTTGCAAAAGTAAATCAATATTTGTTTGAATAATCAAAATAACGTTGACATTGTCAGAATAACCTTTTGATGACGAAAAGGAAGTTCAAAATCACAGTAAGAAAAGAAAACAACCAAAAACTACTGAGAAATCTGATTGGTCGCATGAAAATTCAAATGATTTTGATAAGGTGGCTTCTTTACTTTCTGAGTTAGTGGATATAAAACTCCACTTTAATTTACAATTAGAATAGGTAGCGCAAAAAGAGTGCCGTCTAAACTAGAGCTACGAGTGTACATTCATTCCGATTCACTTTACTTCGGATTAAATTTTGCGAGATTAAATTTCGTTTTCTGGATTTAATTTCATGAGTCAGTGTTTTGAAAGATTTCGCGTAGATTTAATTTCACAAATGAGCCTGAAAATAACTGAAAATGACCTTTTTTTTTTGCCAAAAATGACTTTTTGACTGGTTCCTCCACCGAAAAAGAGATTTCGAAAATTTCACGTGGACTTAATTTCGCGAGTTAGCAATCTCATCGCATGACTTGATTTCGCGAAAATGGTAAAAATTCGCGAAATCGCGAAATTTAACCTCGCAAAAATTAATCCAATTAAAGTATTTTCTGGAAAAAAGATTTCGGTTTTGATAAAAAATAAGGGTTTACCTGATTGATAAAATGTAGTTTCCATCGGGTTTCGTTTTATCATTTCGCACAAGGAACTGTCCGTGGTGTTTATCTCTCAGCAACATATTGGCTGTGATCTCGTCAATGTCGGGGTAATGGTAGTCATTGAAATCTTTATGTGAACTATGAGAATTAAAAGGAGAGAGATGATCTTTGAAAATATAAACCTCAGGTACACTTTCAAAATGAAATGAGTATAACTATCTAATATGCGAGAGACAGTAGTAATCCAGTAGTAATCTAGTAGTAATCCATTTGGTTATTTTCAGCCGCCACCCGAGTATACCTACTTTAAATTAATATCTTTCCAACGGCATGTATCTTTTGGTCAGGCTTTTACTTTTCGAGAGTATTTGTGTTGAAATTTATTAATTTGTTCTTATTTTTTTTGGCCTTGTGTTCTTATTTCATAGGATTCGTGCATCTGTTACATATTTTCTATGCAATTTGCAAGAGAGGAAAGGAAAGATATGTGCAGATTCCTCTAAAGACGTTGAAATTAGTTTTTCGTCCTCATTCGATTAACTTAGGAGTATAAGAGCTTTTCTTTTTTGGACCTACCTGGAGGTCCTATAAATTAACCTTTGTCCGTCCGTCCGTTCGTTCGTCCGTTCGTCCGTCCGTCCGTCTGTTACCAGCTTTTCTCAAGATTGGCCCAAAGTTTTTATTTGACGTCAGTTAGTCAACACGCATTTTGTGCAGTTCTTCAAAAATGGTTGAAATTTAGCAAAATCAAAAACATGAACGAAAAAACCGACAAAAAGCAAGAAAAACAACCATTTGAAGAAGCTAAACAAAACCAAACATGCACTCCCACCTCCTGCTCAGATGACGATGACCAAAACCGTCTAAAATGCCGAAAATGCCACCGCATGGTACACTACGAGTGCACACAGTTACCGCTTTATCAGCTGCAAATCTTTGCCAACACTTATAACGAACAATATCTATGTCAGAATTGCGTGCGGATAACACGATCTCTAATGAGTAAAATAGGTGAGAACTCGTATCATATGATGCAGAGGGAGATTGAGAAGAAGGACGACGTCATTAAAAAGCTCAAAAACCAGCTAGCCAAGAACCGCAGCCTTAAGAACGATATCGAAAACATCTTAACCAATAAGATGGCTGACTTTGAAATAAAAACCAAGCAGATTATAAAAGAAGAAATAAAGCAAACGACGAATTACATAGAGAAAACATCAGAAAAAACATACGCTGAAATAACTAAGAAACACAAGGATAATTTCAAATCAGCAGTGAGAGAACACCAACAAGAAAACAAGAATGAAGAAAGAGACATCGAATCAAGAAAACAAAATATTATTATACATGGAATGGTGGAATTAGAGGTAGACAACAAAGAGGAACAACAGGAACAGGACAAAATAGATATTGAAGGTATACTAGGTAACATTGGCGTTCAAGATATCAAACCGTCCCACCATCATCGCATTGGACAAAACCAAAAAGGGCTACATTGGCGTCCAATCAAGTTGATCTTAAAAAGTATAGAGGAAAAAGAACGGATAATGCAAAATCTGCATAAGCTGAAACGATTCAATGAAATTGGTGGCTTTAGCATCACAGACGACTTCACCATCAACGAAAGAAAAATCATTAAAGATATGTGCCAAAAGGCGAAAAAAATGAATTCAAAAAATGACGATTTCGTTTGGCATGTAAGAGGAAGCCCTAGAACAAACCTTCGCCTAGTTCGAAAATCTAGGACAAAGACCAAAACAACGTCTTCTCTTCTGTCCATATCTTCTGGCGACTGGACGACAGATGAAGAATTAGACAATTTATAAATCTAAAATTATTTCGTAGAGGTCGATAGACCTGTGAAATATAATTCTATGAATAAATTAGTTTTTTCTGATTTTTGGCACAATGACGCAAAATGGTAATGCCCAAAATGTGACGGAGCCCGATTTTCGAAAAAAAATCATTTCCGGCCGAAAATGCCGGAAATATGCCGGAAAAACCGTTTTTTTGGCATTTTCTCGAGATTTCATCATTAGTTTTTTAAGATTTTTTGCACAAAGATGCGTATTAGCAATGCCCAAAACATGGCAGAGTCCAATTTTTGAGAAAAAATCTTTTCCGGCCGAAAATGCCGGAAATATGCCGGAAATCGCCGTTTTTGCAGATTTTCATCGGACTTTTTCCTTATATTTCGTTGTTTTTTCACACAAAAACATTATTAATAGCAATGTGTACGATCAAGAATGGTTCAATTGTCGATAAAACTGATTTTTGAAGCCGGAACTTTCTAAAAATCGCCGGAACAGCCGATTTTCGCCGGAAAAACGGTATTTCTTGAATTTCTCGAGCTGTACCTTATGTTTTTTTAAGAAATTTTGCACACTGATGTAAAATGACAATATCTAAAAAGTGACGGGGCCTGATTTTCGAAAAATATTTTTTTCCGGCCGAAAATGCCGGAAATATGCCGGAAAAACTGTTTTTTTTGGCATTTTCTCGAGATTTTATATTAGATTTTTCTGATTTTTTGCTCAAAGATGCGTATTAATATTGCCAAAATCATGGCCAAGTCCGATTTTTGAGAAAAAATTTTTTCCGGCCGAAAATGCTGGAAATATGCCGGAAATCGCCGTTTTTCTGGATTTTCATTGGACTTTTTCCTTATAATTGGTTGTTTTTTCATTCAAAAACATTATTAATTGCAATGCCCACCATCAAGCATGTTTCAATTTTCAATAAAATTGATTTTTGAAGCCGGAACTTATTAAAAATCACCGGAGCAACTTATTTTCAACGGAAAGACAGTATTTCTTGAATTTCTCGAGCTGTACTGTATATATTTTTATGAAATTTTGCACACTGATGCAATATGACAATACCTAAAATAAGACGGAGCCCGATTTTCGAAAAACATTTTTTTCCGGCCGAAAATGCCGGAAATATGCCGGAAAAAACGGTTTTTTTACATTTTCTCGAATTTTCACCTTTATTTTTCTGATTTTTTTGCAGAAAGATGCGTATTCGCAATGCTCAAAACATGGCTGAGTTTGATATTTGAGAATTTTTTTTTTCCGGTTGAAAATGCCGGAAATCGCCGTTTTTGCAGATTTTCATTAGATTTTTTTCCTTGTATTTCTATGTTTTTCACACAAAAACATTATTGATAACAATGATCACCATCAAGCATGATTCAATTGTCAATAAAACTGATTTTTGCGACCAGAACTTTCTATTTATTTTTTCCCTACAACGCTTCCCTCTCCCCCCATCAACAATCAATGATGAATTTATTGCGTTATGCATTTTCGCTAAACTCTATATTTTCTGACTGACTGATTTTTTTCTCCTCGCATTGCTATCTAACTTTTATCATCAGGTAGGTCCATTCAGCATCTAGCTTGTTCCATTTTTGTTGACTTCGTAAAACTTGCATCTCAATTCGCAAAAGAGTACTCAACCATAAAAAGTTGATTACTGCAGTGACGTAGATAAAATCATACTAAAAATACGAATCCTATGAATTAGGCTAATTCTTTATGGCAAAATGGAGGTAGTTCAGAGCTCTCATTCTATTTTAACCAATTTGGTTGGTCACCCCAGGCTCATCTTTGTCCTTAAATCTTATGTTTTGATGTTTCTGAGCCATGTTGTTCTTACGGAATGTTATATTCATAAAAAAGAGTGGAATTGTAAAGATGGTTACCTCGTGTTTGTAATTTGTGGTTCCGGTTCTCCTATTTCGAAACCTGCAAAAAATAAAAGGGACGAGCATATCAGGGACGATCAAATTTACTTTTCTAAAATAGGCTGTGTGGTTCCATGCAATAGTTTTTGTTGTAATAAAACATATCAGAAAGCAGCCGGTTCCCTGTCTTTGTATAGAAATATCTGGGGGGAGCACTTGGGCAGAATTGGGTATGGGGACGTGCGGCTGTTCAGGTTCCCTTTTTTAAGTCCTGGAAATATTTGACAGGGTCTCAAATTTACTTATTTTCAAGCAGTGTATCTGACTGACAGGGTTAACTTGTGGCTATTTTAGACGATTTTCATTCTGGAAATTAGAAATTTTCAGTTTCTCCTCCACTTTTAGTCATTTTTTGTCACTTTTCAGGGTGAAAATGGGAAAAATTTGTCTGACAGGATCCCAAATTTACCAAAAATTCATATCTGTCAGGGTCCACTTTTCAAACTCTAGCGGGGACGTCCCCGTCGGCCGTCAAGGTAAGTGCCCTCCCGAGAGAAGTATTTCTTGAAAACGGTATGCAATTTTTTATAGTAATGTCTGACCTTTATAAACCCTGGACTAAGCTATATCCGCCATCTTTGATAGAAGTTTTTTCCGAAAGTGGTACCCCCAAGAAAGCTATCGTAGTATTAAAACTTTGCTTAATGGAAAACGGCGCTACATTAGAAGTATTCAAGGAAAAGTAGATCTATAGCGCTCTCCATGCAATACATCCACATTTTAACCATACTTTCTAAAAAAGATTCGAACAAAGATTTTGGTTGGAAGCGATTGTGGAACTGTCTCCAGTGTTTATATAAAGCTCAGTGATTTGCTCTCACTGGAAGATAGTGTTTCTGAAATGTAACCAAAAGTTTGTTGCATTGCGTCTCTGTCCAGGTCCAGTTCTATAAAAAGAAAAGGTTTTATTGTTTGTTTCCTGTGTTGCAATACAGTGTGTCCAGAAAAAAAGAGTAACAGAATCTACTTAAATTAAAATACATGTTTTTAGTTATTTGATTACATACTCAATTTCCTTCTTTAAAACCCATTTTTATTACCTTACAAACGGAATGTCTTTTGATTTAAGAAAGCAATTCCATTATTTGTTCGATATCCGGCTCCCTAAACATCGACTAGAAACGGTGACCATGACCGGCGACTACCACCAGCGACCAGATAAATTTGGGTTATCGAGTTTTTTCCCTGCCTCTCCTTTTAATTTGATTATATTGTATTGAAGAGTAAGCCCCCTGTGTAGTCTATTTAGAGCCACGTGCCAAGTGCTTAAAACAACCATTCCGACGTTCTTGGAGCTTGATTAGGGTATCAATTTCTATGCTTTTGTATTATCAGCATCAAAATAATCAGCGGCACAAAATCTTTTGAAACTGGTTTGAGAATATTTGTATTTAATCATCGGACTATTATTTCTGTCGAAATCAGTCATTTTGTCAACATGAATACAAACGAATAATTGATTAGATTCATATCTCTGAAACTTGCCTTCCCATCTTTTTCCTACTGAAAACTTCTATCTATTCATACTAAAGGCATCTCATTCAGCATAATTAAGATATTGGGTGTAATAAAGGTTACAGACATCATATTTAATGACCCTGTCAATATTTTTGTTAAAGAGTGCCGATTTGTCAAAAAAAAAATGACTGGTTACAAAGGTTACTTTTTGGACGTTCTCTACAGTGGAGAGAGCAGTTAAACTCGATAACCCAATTTTATCTGGTCGCCGGTCGTGGTCGCCATTTCTGGTCGATGTTTAGAAACTCCCTTATAAACCTTTGCAGAAAAGCTATATCCAAGCAATAAAAAACTCCGGTCTGGTAATGTATTGTTTTAGCTTTTTAATGTCAAACTTCTTTTGCTGTAAATAAAAGGCAAGTTGCGATTTGCTACTCACATGATCAAAAACTAAGCAAAACAAATCCATTTAAAGGTTTTGTTTTTACCTAAGTGTTCCCGTTTCATATCAGACACATATTTCATATCGGGACAGTGTCTTCCTATTGTTATATTATGCTGATTATAAGCAAAAAATGTTTTTCTTTTCCTCTTTCTGATCAATCTGACACAACCGTGTCAATTCAATGCGAAAACCTTGTAAATCAAAATAGATGAGTAAGCAAACGATATCACTCTTATTTAAAAACAAAACCTTTAAAGGCCGGTCTCCACTTTCACTCGAAATGGGCGACAGTTTTTTTCTTAACCTTTTTAGCCTGAAGAAAAGATTACGTCATAAAAAAGTTTCGCGCGAACAAAAAAAAAGTTGAAGGAACTACTTTTTTCATCCGTTACGTCAATTTCTACCATGGAATTGCTTCATTTTCCGACCGACCGATGACCTTACAAAAACGTCAAAATGTTTTTGCTCATGTCGCGCGAAAGTGGAGACCTTAGGGTACGAGAGCTCTTACTGTTATACTTTAATGGGATAAACTTTCGCGGGGATTAAATTTCGCGGTTGAGCCTATCCGCGAAATTCAAAAATTTCGCTGAGACTTAATTTCGCGTCTGGCATTACTGGGTGGTAATATTTTCACGATTTTGTGACTTCTACTGTCAAATCATGCATGTTGGTTGTTGAAATACACAATATTTGCGCTTCTTTGATGCAAGTAACCATTCAAATAGTATTTATTTGACATATTTTGAGTTTTGTTTAAAAATATTTCGCGGATGAGGCACTTCCAAATTTCCAATGGGACTTAATTTCGCGGATTTTCGCGGATGACACCCAAATCCGCGAAATCCGCGAAATTTAATCCCCGCGAAATTTTATCCCATTAAAGTAATGGAAAAGCTTTCCAGACCGGGTTTTTTTATCAAGACTGACTATGATCTAAAAAAGGATTTGGTCTCAGAATCCACAGGTGCAAAACTAAACACATCTGGTGAGTATTATTTTTTCCATTTTTCTCTTGAGCAAATTTTCGGTTTAAAAAATGTTCGCCATGACTTATTTACTGAAAGACAGAGTATGGACTGATTCCTTGAGATTTTTAAAGCTTTTGTCCTTATTCTATAATTACTTGGGCAAAATTATACCGTATTAATTTGGGCATTACTTAAGAGCTCTGATCATAGAACATTTTCCATATTATTACCATGAACAAAATGAAAACATTCTGCTTGATCTACAATGTTTTTCCATAAAAGCTAGTACATTTTTTTAGGCTTGGTTCTTGTTATTTGTGCACTTTGAGTCTCAAACTGCTCCTTGCGTTCTTACTTTTGATGTAGAGCTGTCTTTTAGGTTTGATGTCTTTTTAGTGGGATTAATTCCCAAACTAATTTTGACCCTTTGAGAAGATCATATGGGTAAGGCAAGTATAAAAACAAGTAACAAAATATATTTGTAATTGTTGCATTTCTAGCGGCTGTTCTTCTATTGTTCGTGATTTTCAGGGTTAGCTTCTTACATTGTTCGTGAATATGTTTTTTTCCTAATTCCTTTAGGAGCTTATAAATCCAACATTTTCTCAAGCATCTCTTAAATCTGAGGTTGAGATCGTTCTTAATTTTGTTCGTAGGTTTTGGCAAAGAAAAGAAGCGTATGTTTCCTTTCTCTAAAATTTTTACATGAACAACTTACCGTGCATACTCTCGTAAGAAGGAGCCTTTTCTTGCGATGCTCCTCCTGATCCTTTTGGTGGATTATCTAATTTAGTTGAGTATATCACTTGGTCTGGAATAGGAAGGAAATAATTTAACAAATACTGATGAGTGAATGAGTCGATGCTCAACCTCGCTAATGTAATTTTGACCGTAGTGCAGTGGTAGAGCATCTGGCTACGGTGCGCAAAGTTGTGGGTTCAACCCTCGGGTCTTATCAAAGATTCCAAAATGGTACTTGATGCTCAGAAATTAAGAGCCTTCTCAAGGGTAAGTGGAGAAATCCAGGGAGAGAGAGTGGCGCCCTGCCTTCAGGTAGATAGCTATTGACAGAGGAGCCTTCGGTTCGCGTCCGACTATGGTCGCAGGCAGACTTCCTTACTAATGTAATGTTTAACTTACATTGAACTGGTGTCGTTTTAAAGTTTGGATGTTTTAATTTGATGTTCTCCAATTGTTCTTCTACTTCGCATACCTGTGCGAAATCATAAACATATAAATTTTTCGGGAACGCAAATTTTATCCGATTATGCAAAGATAAAAAGAGCCACAAAAAACTTACTCGAGCTATCTAGACTTTATTGTATTAAATCTTCAAGATCTTGGCATTTATATAAAAAATCTTCGATATTTAGAAACTCCAAATTACAGACAGAAAGCGTCAAAAGTAATCAATACAACGGTAATATGCAGTAGAAGCAAGAATGGCTATAAATTTTGATAGCCAAATTCAATTTCTTAAAACATTTCTATTGTTTGTGTTCGTCAAATTTTCTTCTACTGTCCGAAGGGCCTGAACAAAAATCTAAGTTAAATAAATGGATAAAAATAAAAAGTTTTTCGGTTTCTTACCATATCGTCCTCATTTCTGATACGAACGTGTGTGACCTCACCCTCCACTCTACAAATTAGACGAAACGATTAATTAGTTACTCTTAGGTTCCAAATAAACGGGGGGTTCGAATAAACGGAGGGGTTGGAAAATTTTCTAGATTTTAATAAACGGGGGGGACCTAATTGCCGGGGGGGTTGGAAATTGTACTTCTGAAACCCAAAAATAAGGTAAAAATAGGTTAAAATCAGGCTATTTAGAGCAAAATAAGGGGCTTTCTCTTTGACAGCTGAAAATATTCTTAGAGATTAATAAACGGGGGGGTCTTAATAAGGTCCGGGGGGGTTGGAAAATTTTCGAAAAATTAACAACGGGGGGGGGGGGCCGTTTATTTGGAACCTAAGAGTAAGGTGGGAGGCACTTTCGGCTTTGAAATTTAATCGGCGTATGGTTGATACTTTACTTAAGGAGTTTTTTTTAATTTTCCATGAGAAGCTACACTCAAGATTTTTTTATTCTTTTTCTTGTTTTTTACTTTTTTTGTTTTGGGAACAAAAATGAAAAGTACACTCAACTCGTGAGACTTTTTGAAACCTTACCTTACAGAAAGCGTAAAGTTGTCTTTGATGCTTGAATCTCGAAGCAAATAAGAACCGGGTGGTTGATCTTTAAGAATGGTTTCCGTTTCTTCTTTTGTTATCTTGGGATGATACCATTGCAATTTCTTTGCTCGAAAGAGCGGATCTATTTCTTGATAATCCGATTGCGACTGACTAAATTTTCATAAAGAAAAAAGATGACTCATCATTTATTCGCTCGCAAATGTTGGCCGATTAAACAGAAAGATTCGACTTGACCGGACGTGGCAAACTAGGAGTGGGAGCTCCTGGGTCTTTCTCTTGTTGTCTCCTTTGTCTCATTTAGTTTAATAAAAAACGGGCTTTTTAAGTCTTTGATTACTTGGTTTACAAGATTGAAATATCGACTGTGAAACTTTTGAGTACTATACTCTTGGTTCCAAATAAACGGAAGGGGGCGTTTATTTTCATTGTTGGACCTACCCTGGTGGAGGTCATATAAATTAACCTGTGTTTTTTCGTCCGTTCGTTCGTCCGTTCGTCTGTTACCAACTTTTCTCAGGACTGAATCATAGGAATCTTTTAATTTTTTGGTACAGAGGTGCAAAATGGTTGTGGTCAAAATGTGACGGAGCCCGATTTTCGAAGAAAAAAATTTGGGGGCAAATTTGGGTCAAGAAACAGCTAAAAAACCGGGTTTTTTGGACTTAGTGAAAAATTGAATCATTAATTTTTTCTATTTTTTTGCATGAAAGTAGGGTACCATCATAGGTAAAAAACGCATGTTTATCTATAAGAATCACTATTAATAAGCATACATCAATGTTCTTAGTCAAATTACTCAATTTCTTTATGAGATATATGTTTTTTTTTTTGCTCACGAGGGCTTATTTTTGAAGAATATGTGTGTTTAGACAGGAAATTTTGGTTGCTTGGCGTGTTTTTATATAAAAACCGGCGAAATTCGATATTTTTTTATAAGCACATTATCAATTACTTAGGTATTAGGTTTTCTCGAGATTGGCTCTTTCATTCTTTATAATTTTTTGCACAAAGATGCATAACTATAAACCCTCGAATGTGACAGAGCCCGATTTTCGAAAAAAAAATATTTTTGGGTAAATTTCAGCTAAAAAACGGCCAAAAAAGGGTTTTTTGGAGTTTGTGTAAAAAAAAATTTTTCAGCTCAAAAACGCATCTTTATCTATAAGAATCACTATTAATAAGCATACATCAATGTTCTTAGCCAAATTACTCAATTTTTTGATGAGAAAGATGTTTTTTTTTGCTCACGAAGTCTTGAATATGAAAGAATATTTCAAGAGCATGATTTCAATTTTGGTTTCTAACGTTTTTTTAAGAAAATAATTTTAATAGATCGTCACTATTTGTGTTCTGAATGATTGTTTAATGGTCACGTCACGTAGATATCAATTACAAATGTGTTAAATGCATAACCAGGTAGGTCCATAAACGTATCACTTGTTTTTACTAGTTGAAAGAAAAGGTTTGCATATGAAATTCTTTGAATTATCCAAACGAAAATGAACGGACTACAAAAAATTTATATGATTCAAATCCCTTTGTAATTCGAGCAAAATTGGATTTCCAGCTTGTGTTCGAAACTTAACTGCATTTAAGTGTGTTCACTCACCCTGCAACGTATGATGTATAAACTTCCCCTTCTACAATGATATAAAGATAAAAGGTAATATTAGAATAATAATAATAAGATAAAAGGTAATATTAATGTACTTTAACGGAAGAAATTCCCGCGGAGTTTAAATCATTTTTTTTTTCTTCGCTTTTTTTTGTTTTTACCTTCGAAAAATGGTGAAGCTTGACATATTAGAGAGAGAAATAAATTTAGTGTTGATATTTTGTTGCAATGAAAGCTTGTATTTTATGAAGTAAGAAGTTAAGGCTTTGAAAAAAGGTCTGAACGGCAAAATTAAATTCCGTGAAAATTTCTTCCCCTAAAGTAACAAGATTAAGCTATTCATAGTAAACTTATATTAGGTAAGATAATTTAATAAACTATTTATTAATATCCGAGCAGATTCTGATACTCTACGAAAATAAGCTTATGAGCGAGCGTGATGATTGCCTAAAGCGGAACAACCGCAACAATTTAAACGCTTATCATAAACCGAAACATTAAATCCAGTATCGTTTTACTCAACGAAATAGAAGCCCGAGGGCTAGAAGCAAATCTTTAGTTTTTCTCAGACAAGAAAAAGTGAAGTCTTTAAAATGTGCGCCGTATTTTTAATGATGGATTGAATCTAGCGGTTTCTTTGTTTTCGTGTGGTACATTTTTGAAAATCTGTTTTGCTGTCAATCCGACATTTGTGTAGTCTAGCAAGCTAGACGACTAATTCAGACATAGTAGAAATAAAGCAGTAAGTAATGGAGGGAATGATTTTAGTCGACTAGAAACCTTTGTGCACTAACTCCAAACAATATTACAATTATAATTTTTTCCCGCTCAAAAAAGTTCTTGAAAAAAAAAGTGTGGATTTGTGTATTAAAAATTCTTCCTTTGAGTTGATTTTGTTTTGAGAGTTTTTTGTTGCTTGGGGCCGTCCCCATAGTACGTACGCACTAAAATGTCGAAAATCGAGTACCCCCTCTCCCCCTGTACGCAAGCGTACGCAAATGGCTTCACCCCCCCCTTCGGTTGAAGAAAATTTCGAATTTAAATCGTTTGGCTCGGACCTTTACTTCATACATGAAACTCAATGTTTATCAAGAAACTTTTTCTTTTCCTTGATACGTATAACAAGCGTAAAAATCGACAAAAAAACAAGCAAAAAAGGGCTATGAAAAAATTTCTCTCTGCGTACGTACATTTTCCTTTGACCCCTCCCCCCTGTACGCAAACATACGCTTTTGAGAAGATCCCTCCCCCCCTTAGTGCGTACGTACTATATGGACGGCCCCCTTGATAAACTGTTTTCTCGCGCTATGCAAGTTTCTGCGTAACTAGCCGGAGATTCTATAAGGCCAGAACACCGGATTCTTCCAGTCGTTGTACAAAGTAAATCCCGTAACAATAATCGTATTATCATATAACGCCTATACTACTGTATTACACTCTAGACTCCAGTCTAGCATTTGTGTGGAATCCAAGCGGACTGCGCTAGGCCGCGCAACTTAGGTTGGATTTAATGGCTTCAGATCCTACCTAGGAGATTCACTTCTAGCCCATCGGGCTTCTATTTTGTTGGTTATACTAACCATTACCTCCTGCTGCAACATCAACTGGCATCTCTGGAGAACGGGGCGTTATTGGCGGGGGTGGTGTGTTAGGATTATGCGTGGATGATAAGGCATCCCTTGTTGCGCTTGGGTTTTCTATAGGTTTCTTTTGACTGCTATCCGCGAAAAAGATTTGCCTTAAAAAATGTATACGTTTATTATATTATATCCTTGACCCAGCAGTCTTAAGAGGAGCGAAAACATGGCAATTTTACAGAAGTAACATTTTGATATATACTCGATTTTTTATTTATTTTCTTATTTATTCATAGAATATATTTGACAGGTCTATCGACCTCTACGAAATAAAATATTGTCTAATTCTTCATCTGTCGTCCAGTCGTCAGAAGATATGGACAGAGAAGACGTTTTTTTGGTCTTTGTCCTAGGTTTTCGAACTAGATGAAGGTTTGTTCTAGGGCTTCCTCTTACATGCCAAACGAAATCATCATTTTTTAAATTCATTTTTTTTCGCCTTTTGGCACATATCTTTTATAATTTTTCTTTCGTTGATGGTGAAGTCGTCAATGCTAAAGCCACCAATTTCGTTGAATCGTTTCAGCTTATGCAGATTTTGCATTATCCATTCTCCATATTTTTTAAGATCAACTTGATTGGACGCTATTGTAGCCCTTTTCTGTTTTGTCCAATGCGATTGTGGGATGGTTTGATATCTTGGACGCCAATGTTACCTAGTATACCTTCAATATCTATTTTGTCTTGTTCCTGTTGTTCCTCTCATCTACCTCTAATTCCACCATTCCATGTATAATAATGTTTCGTTTTCTTGATTCGGTGTCTCTTTCTTCATTCTTATTTTCTTGTTGGCGTTCTCTCACTGCTGATTTGAAAGTATCCTTGTGTTTCTTAGTTATTTCAGCCTATGTTTTTTCTGATGTTTTTTCTATGTATTTCGTCGTTTGCTGTCTACTTGGTTTTTATTTCAAAGTATGCCATCTTATTGGTTAAGATGCTTTCGATATCGTTCTTAAGGCTCCTTATATTTCTATGTTTTTCACACAAAAACGTTATTGATGACAATGCTCACCATCAAGCATGATTCAATTGTCAATAAAACTGATTTTTGCGGCCAGAACTTTCTATTTATTTTTTCCCTACAGCCCTTCCCTCTCCCCCCTTCAACAATCAATAATAAAGTTATTGCGCTATGATATTCGCTAAACGCTATATTTCCTGACTGATTTTTTTCATTTTTCTCCTCGCATTGCTATCTAACTTTCATCATCAGATAGGTCCATTCAGTATCTAGCTTGTTTTTCTTGCTTTTTGTCGGTTTTTTCGATCATGTTTTTGATTTTGCTGAATTTTAACTCGGTTAAAATGACTAGAATTATCTGAGCCTCTCTTTCGTTCAATAACTTACATGTTAGGATATCCAGCCTGTATGGTAAGCTTTTTTATTTTTGATGTTTCTGGTTTACTGCCTAGTCTTTCTAAATCGCTTTGCATTCTAAAATCGGAAGGCAACCACGCATGCGTACTTTGTCATATACAATAATTGCGAAAAAAATTGCCGACGCTGGGTTTACAAGCGCCTTGGTAGAACTAACCAGATCAGATTGGGATTGTTTTCTGCACACCACGCTTATGTTCTAAAGGGTTGTGTAGATATGATAGATATGACCCTCCGAATGCATTCGGAATGGGTCCTACCCACGAAGGAGAAGGAATCACGGCGCTGACAGACACTGCGACTTGACAGGCGCGAGCTGCCAAGCCATGGCGTATACAAGGGTTGTATAAAAACAAATAAACCAGCTGCGCTGGAAGCTCCGGCTTAAGAGATCAAAAGATGTGAAAGATGAGTTTATTGAGTTAGTTGTGTTAGAACGTTGCCCACAAACTACTAATCAGAACAAATCAGAAAGCAAAGCAATAAATCTATTGCAGAGCGAGTATGAGAAATAATCTTAATGAATAAATAAACCAGCTGGAAGTTTAGCTCTTCTAAGTGATTACACATGCACTTTCTTGCCTAAAGAACCAACCCCACCCCCGCCCACTCATCCTCGACTAAAAAGTTCAAAATTGGAGTTAAAGGAGATAAACATTTAGAAGTCAATATTTCCAAGTTCTTATAAATTTATTTTTTTCTAAACTTGCCAATAGCAAAGCCATGATGCGCCGATGATTTGATTGTCCGGATAAAATTTCGGGAGAAAAATAGCCTAAATTAGAGGCCACAGCTTTTAGCTAAGCATTATTTTTTCTGTTGGGATAATACCTGGAGGAGAGTAGGATAAACCAAATAAAATGGTACAATAGTGTATTTGGAAAAAACCTGTTTTGGGTCTGAAAAATCTTCAAAAGGAACGGTCGCCCCAGCCAATGAAATTACGACAAAGTCCAAAAAATATAATTTTCAATTATAACACTGTGAAAATTTCTCCGATCTTGTTCAAATTTACACAGAAATTGTGTTTTAGTATCCTTTACTGAATTCTCATAGTGATATGTTTGTAAAAAATCTGTGTCGCGTTTGAAATAAATCAAAAGGAATGGTCGCCAGCCGCAATGAAATTATGACAAAGTCCAAACACGATCATTTTCAGCCATAACACTGTGAAAATTTCTCCAATCTTGTTCAAATTTACACAGGAATTGTGTTTTAGTATCCCTTACTGAATTCTCATAGTGATATGTTTGTAAAAAATCTGTGTCGCGTTTGAAAAATCAAAAGGAACGGTCGCCAGCCGCGATGAAATTACGACAAAGTCCAAAAACAATCATTTTCAGCCATAACACTGTGAAAATTTCTCCAATCTTGTTCAAATTTACACAGGAATTGTGTTTTAGTATCCTTTATTGAATTCTCATAGTGATATGTTTGTAAAAAATCTGTGTCGGGTTTGAAAAATCAAAAGATACGGTCGCCAGCCGCGATGAAATTATGACAAAGTCCAAAAACGATCATTTTCAGCCATAACACTGTGAAAATTTCTCCAATCTTTTTCAAATTTACACAGGAATTGTGTTGCAGTATCCTTTATTGAATGCTCATAGTGATATGTTTGTAAAAAATCTGTGTCGCGTTTGAAAAATCAAAAGGAACGGTCGCAAGCCGCGATGAAATTACGACAAAGTCCAAAAACGATCATTTTCAGCCATAACACTGTGAAAATTTCTCCAATCTTGTTCAAATTTACACAGGAATTGTGTTGCAGTATCCTTTATTGAATAGACCTTTTCGCCTTTCCGTCCGCCATCTTGAATTGTATGCAAAAATACAGGAACGAAAATGCCGTGGTTGGATTTAGTTGGAATGTATGCAAAACATATGCAAGTTTACACAAAGACTAAAAAGACAACAAAGCATCTTATAAATAAATATTATAATCATTAGAACAATAAAAGATGGAATTTCTTAATCCAAAAGGAAATATTTACAGAACAACAAAAGCCTTTTAGGAATTTGTTCTTAAAGACATTGCATTTCCATATTCTGTTTATATGTCATAAAAAAATTCCACGAAGACGGAGTACACACATCAAACTTTCAAATCACGCAAACTGAAAGCAGTAATTATGACGTCACACTTTCTCAATGTTTTGATTTGATCATTTGGCGGCTCTATTCCCAGGAGAATAATTTGCCGTTAGCCGAATAAGGATCGTTTTTTACCTTCGCGGGTGATTTTTCAGTTTGAGTTTCTGTCTAATGTTATGGTCTTTTGAAGTGCTTGTTCTAAGAGATGAGTGAATATAATTGTTTTTAGTTTTCAAGAGAAGCAAATTTAATCTTTCTTCTACAAGATTACACTTTAATATAATGCCAATTATGCATGTAAGTTTTTAATTCATACTTTCTTTTTGCATATGTTTTGCATACTTTCTAAGGGAATTTCACCACGGCAATTCGGCCACCATAATTTTTGGATACAATTCAATATGGCGGACGGAAAGGCGAAAAGGTCTATTCTCATAGTGATATGTTTGTAAAAAATCTGTGTCGGGTTTAAAAAATCAAAAGGAACGGTCGCCAGCCAGTCAACAATGATGAATACAAAACAGGATCATTTTCAGCCATACACATATGACATAACACCACAAAAACTACTCAGATCGTTTTCAAATTTGCACTGTAATGTTGTAATTTTAGTATTCTCTTTTGAATTCCAATGGCTGTTGTGTGTTTGAAAGTTTCATTGTCAAGTTAAAGAGTTTTATGGTTTTGTGCGTCTAGAAGAGAAGTTAGCCATATATATGTAAGATTTAAAAGCACTCGATCAGCTGACGATTCATGGCCAAAATTTCTCCAAAGTCTTTCCATATTGTTAGAGAACCAGTTATGCATCAAACTTCTCATAAATCATGTCCAAAACATCATGAATAATGATGAAAATGATCAATTTTTTACTGAGATTTGGCTATTCGCTACACAGTCAGCTAGCCCACTTTCGGCAGCCATCTTTTTCTAAATACTTTCGGCCGATCAAATCCACAGATATCAAATCCAATATCATCGCAATCCAGATAATCCGTTTTTATTAAATCGGAATAGATCATCGGATTAGATAAACAAAAAAAAATGTCTTGACGATTGTCGGAAGAGAGAATTAAAGGCTCCTAGGCCGGAGCAAAAAAACAAAAAATAAATAAATAAAATGTAATCTCGAAAACGTAAGGACCGCGTATCTTGACTTTCCGGCGCACAACAAGATTCTTGTTGTAGAATTTTCCGCAGGAGGACTATTTTCCTCAGATGTTTAATTTTCAAGCGTCTTCAGAGGTTTACCGCGCGCGTAAGAAAATTATGAACATCTGTTGTCAGGTTAGGTAGACCAAGCTATAAAGAGCAGAGACATCAAAATGAGAAATGGTAATTTACAGCTTGGATATCTAGGCCTTAACTTACATGTTTGGGTTTTTTTTCATCAATTCGTCGCATTCTTTTGAGAAATTTCTTCTCTGTTCTTCGTATCTAAAAATGAATTTTAAGCTTACCAAACTGGCACGTTATTCGTAAGCTACTTGCCTTTTCCAATTTGACTTAGACTTTTCTTCAAATTAGACTTAAACTTTTCTTCAAATTAGAGAGAGAGAGTTATAAAAAGTTATATAGTCCGAATTATAGTCAGCATTTTACACTATAGTTGACTAGCTCTCTCTTATTCGAGCTTTAACCCTATTGTACCTGGTGACCTCGTATATGGAGCTTTTCAACTGAAATTCTCGGAAAAGAATGCTCGGGTAAAAACGCTGGTTTTAAGCCCTTGATAAGGGGTGTCAGTATTTTAGATTACAAAAAAAGAATGAGAAATAATCGAATTTTCAATTTCATTTATACAAGCTCAACTAAAGCGTCATTTTGGTCTATAATACATAGGGGTATCTACATTCGAATTATAGTGAGCATTTTACACTACTTTCCAATGTTTTTAGTTCGAATAATAGAAGGTCGAATTAGAGTTACATTCGAATAATAGTGAGCATTTTACACTACTTTCCAATGTTTTAGTTCGAATAATAGAAGGTCGAATTAGAGAGTTGACTGTAGTTAAATTGATGTATAGTATCGACTAGTCAATTTGGTTGCGGAAAGAGATTGGGCTCTTACACGAAAGGATTAAAATTTTTGAGCCCTTTAATGATCCAGGAGAAAAACCAGGTTTACTGATTCCGGCTATAGAAAATCGAAGATTTAAAGGAACATTAAGGTACTTGTGAAATTTGTCAACAAGCTATATGTAGTGTAAAGATTGTTGGAAGATTTAACAAAAAAAGACACCTGAAAACTTTTAGTTTCGAAATCAAATCCGAATCCTTCATCATGGGAAGCAAAAAGTGGAGTCGTTTTGAAAATTTCGTCAAACTTAAAATAGTCGGAAATGGCCCAAAATTGGCCACTAGACTAAAATTTTCAAGCTCTCTAGGACTCATAGTACAGTATTTAACGAATCGGAAGAGAGTGTATCAAAACAGACCTTTTTGTGAGTTTATCACGTAAACTTTTCCTTAATTTTTCTGCTTCTTTGTCATTCTTTTCGTTGAATTCTTTCTTGTAATAATTCTTCTATAACAAAAAACATAAAAAAAACAGACGGTATATAGTATGTTGGATTTAAAGTATTCGTTCAAAATAGCAAGCAAAACAAAGACTAGTGCATGAACTTTAATTACTACTCTCGGGTACCTAATAGCCGTCCCCCCCCGCTAATTAATTTTTCCATTATAACATTCCATTCCATAACATTCTTATTCCAACCCCCCGCCGGAAAATGTTTTTGAAAGTTCCCTCTTTTGTCCTGATTCTGCTGTATTAGCCTCCTTTTCAAAGGTTTTCCACCCAGGACATTTTTATTCCAACCCCCCCCCGCTTATTCCAAACCCCCGGCTATTAGGTACCCGAGAGTAGTTGTTTGTATTCAAAACATATCGAAACCTCACAGATCCACTGGGGCCCCTTGCCACTTGAAAATTTGTCTAAAATATCGTCCCGGTGGAAAATTATCCTCCAATTTTCGTCTCCACTGAAAATAATCAAATAAACCAATTTTTTCCCCATTCCCACTTAATTTTCTGACTCGAAAACAAAAGAATTGAAATTCCTAGCCATAAAAATATGGGAATATATCAATCCCCGTTATTTTTATTCCCACTAAAACTAGCGGGTTTGTGAGATGAGAGTGTGAGAAAGAATAACAAAGCTTACGCTATACTCTCGTAGCAGGCAGTATTTTTTCATACAGATATAAGCATCCTCCAAACGACCTTCCTTGTTATGCTTTTTACCAGCTTCATGAACCTCCACCAAAACTTTCAATATCCTACAAAATTCAAAAAGTCTTCATAAATCTAGTGCCAAAGGAGGAAAAGAAAGCTCTTCGTTTCATGGGGACATTTAGCCTGTACCATCCCACCTGTACCATCCCGCACACGGGAATTTTTAATATTTTGAAAAATTTTTCCGTGTGTCGGTCTGTTTCGGTTATCAAGATCTGTGTCTCAATTTGATAAAACGAAAGCATGTAGGAGTGCACTTTTTCAAAATCAAAGATACCATCAGATACCATTACATTGAAGCGTTAAATCAGGGATATGTAATAGCGGAGCTGGATGAAGGACGAGAATTCCTTAGCGGATTGCTCCTTTGTCTTTTCTATTGTAAACTGTTCATAATAGAAATATATCTCTGTCCCCTAGAGTGTTCTGTTTTTATAAGAAAAATGAAGCAGACAAAGTATTCATGCAGTACGTTTGCATTATGTTTTGCTATGATGTTCCCGCTTTTCATCAAAATAATATTTGCAAAAGATACCCCAAAAGCTTCTTTGTAAATGAAATCTAATTTTATCAGGCTGTGTTATGTATTTGAGAAGCTTTCATGATTTCTCTTTAAAAATTTCGGATGTAAATATTTTGACAAATATTGTTTCAATTGACTTGAAATTTTTTCCATAATCAGACATACCGACTTGCTACCTGAAAATATGTTAGAAAGTGAGGCACCCCGCGGTGTAGCGCGGTATTTCAAATGAAAAAGAGCTATTTATAATCTTACAGAAGAAATTTCTTATAACTTTACTAATGAAAACAATGTTTTTCATTTTTTTAAATTGTCATTCACCAATGTTTTACAGACCCTCTTGATAATTAAAAGTTAAATTATCCTACCTTTCAGTCAATAGAGCTTACGACTCTTAATTAAGGAAGATCGATTAAAAGTGACAATGCAATGTGTTTGACTCTTTGTTACGTATACGCTTTGTATTGTAAAACATGAAAGATTCTATACAGTATTATGGCCCCCAAAACGGAGACGGCCCCCAAAACGGAGGTCGCCATTAAAATAAAGATTCTGACTTGTAGATTTATCAGAATTAAACGATTTTTGTTTATTTTGAAAGAATGATGGTTATACTTAAAAATGAGCATGTTTTTGCTGGTTTGAGACGGATTCAAAAAAGTATATTTGCGTCTGAAGGAAATATTTTAACACCAAAATTGGATAAAAATTGCATATAACTCACTCTAGCTCCTTGGATATTGAAAATAAGTTATGAAAATAGGGTATAGGAAACTTTCTACACCTAATGCCGTTCAGAATATGCAGATACATTTGTGACTTTAGAGGCTGGGTAAAAGATATGGCATCTTAAAGGTCAACCAGTATTTTGGAGCCCTAGAATCAGCATGGATAAAACCAAAAATTCTAAATATGAGAAACAGCAAAAAATCTCGGAATTCCATTTCTATCAACTTGACTTAATAGTTTATAACAAAAAATTAAATTATATATAAAAAATTTTGCTGAATCAGCAAAAACGGCAAATTCTGTAATTTTTTTGCAAAATATAGGAGAAAAATACCGTTAAAGCTTAATATTTTCAGTTTCAGTTAAGCTTTTTTCTAAAATTTTCACAGCTTATTCCATACATGAATGAAACTATTTTCAAAAGAGATTGGTTTTCAGAAACTTGATTAAGACGTTGTTAAATCAAAATTGTCATTTTGAAAATTTCTAAATTTTCAGTTTGGACTTTGCAATATCGAAAATCTTGAAATATTTCATAAAAATCATAAATTTTACATCTATCGGGTCGTAAATTTAAGGGAAAACACAAATATGTTCATAGTTTTTCCCCCTATTACCACTGGGCTTAATAATTTGACTTTAACTACACCTACGTTTTGGGGGCCACAAACCTCCGTTTTGACAACCAGGGGTATACTGTAAAAATTTTATCAAATAAATTTATGCCCAAAACCCTCTAAATCACATTTCAAAACTATGGTCAAAATTTTGTATTCATATCTTAAAGTTATCTCGAGAAATCGCTAAATTGCAAACCTCCGTTTTGGGGGCCATTAGAAAAAAGCTACCTATCTTTAAGCGATTGAAAAATATTGTTGAAATTGAAAATTTTGAAAAAGAACTTCTGGGAAATAAAGTAGAGATGTTAAAGTTTTTCATGCAGCAAAAATTTTTGTAATACCTCTTTTCCTCTAGATTTGAGAGAAATTTTAAATTTGATAGACGTTTTGGGGGCCACATACTGTAATAACAATTTAATTAAGGAAGCCTTCCAGTGTAAACGCGCCCTAACTCTTTACCATGATAATTAAGCTCGCTTTGCTCGCTGTCATTAATCAAATGTATTTCTCACTTATAAGAAATATGTAAATGGTTTCTTGTATTTTCCAAGGAAAGTTCACTTTTTAGTATTCTGAGGACTTGATTTAAACATTCTTTCTCTACGGTGGAGAGAGCAGATAAACTCGATAATTCAAATTTATCTGGTCCTGGTCGCTGGTCAAGGTCGCCATTATTTTCTGGTCGATGTTTAGAAACTCCCCGCGTTCACATAAGCATAAACAAAGGATGCGTGTAATGAACAAAAGGTTTTGCGATTTCAAAACTGGATGACACGGAGAAAGAATCTCGAGACAGTGCGAACAGTGTTTTTGATGTATGGATATCAATATCATTCAATCACAGGCTTCTTTGGAAATATCAATAAAAAATCAACCGATGAGAAACCTTCAGCAAAATCAATTGACATGGGCATACAGGAAAACTGGGAGCCGGGAGGCGGGAGGCTGAACCGGGAGCCGGGAGTCGGGAGGCTGAAATCGAAAGTGGGAGGCGGGAGGCGGGAGGCTGAAAACGAAAGTGGGAGGCGGGAGGCTAAAATCGAAAGTGGGAGGCGGGAGGCTGAAAACGAAAGTGGGAGGCGGGAGGCGGGAGGCTGAAAACGAAAGTGGGAGGCGGGAGGCTAAAATCGAAAATGGGAGGCGGGAGGCTGAAAACAAAAGTGGGAGGCGGGAGGCTGAAAACAAAAGTGAGAGGCTCATTTATGAGGCCAAGCACAAACGTTTTTGGTCAAGGGATAGGTAACAAAGAGCTAAGAAAAATCAGATCATTTATTTTTTATAAACACACACAATCATCCATCATGATCAAAAAAACTATTTCAAATAGTATGTTTATTGAAACCAAGTGTTTTCCTAGGAAGCGTTTCTCTTTATAAAAATAATTTTACATAAAAATATAGCAAGCTTTGTTTCGAAACTGCTGATGCAAGATTTAATTACAAAAAAATATAACATGATAGTTTTCGAGTGTTATATATATTTAGTGCAATCGGCCCTTGCATGTTGGAAATAATCTAAAATCATTTCTTTAAGAAGTCAATACCTTGACAGGGTAAAATTATACAAGTCATGGTAAAATAAAGGTTTCATTATAGTCATTTTTCACTTCACTTACATAAAACCTGCGTGGCCGAGTGGATAAGTCGATGAAACGGTATCTGAACTGTAATGATTTTAGAGAGTTCGAATCCTATACGGTGCGACGAAAATTGCGTTATTTTGTCTGTTTTGTCAACATTGATCAAACTTTTTCTGGTTTTATGAGCTCTTGTTGATATTTTTGAAACTTTCTGTTAAAATTTTAAGAAACAAAAATTGGGGGGAGGGGGCCGTCAGGCAAATTGACCGACACCGCGACGGGTATCTGCGACGATTAAGGGTATGTTTTCCAATTTATCAGAAATGCACTGTAAGGGTGGAAATTTCAGCAAATCTATGGGAAAAATTATTGCTCAAAAAATCTTGATTGCTCGAAAATCTTGATTTTTTTTGCTCTAAAAGAGTTTAAAATTTGAAAAAATGCATTGTAAGGGTATGAATTTTTTTCTGCACTGTAAGGGTGCGATTCTAAAAGCCAATTTTTTTGCCGCACATACTGTCAATTGGTAAACCCCCACCCCCGGGAGTGTCACCTCAGCTCAATGCAGTTTGATTCAAGTATAGTATTTCAAAATGGATCAGGTTGGTTAGCGGGTGGAGAGTCAAGAGTCAAGAGTTATGACTTTCCCTTCTCTTGGAAATCCAATGTTCCAAAACTTTCAACTAAAAAAAATGCAAAAAAATTGGCTTTCGTCTTTTTTTATTATCTTATAAACACTTTTTTCAGAACCACAAGTGAAAAGAAAAGCAAAACTGACTGAATATGCTGCCAAAAAAGTGATTGACAGGTCTAGAAAATGATTGACAGGCCCGGGTTAGATATTTCCGTGAGCAATCTCGTTATATTTATAAATAAACCAGCTGTGCTGGAAGGTCAGCCCGAAATTATAAGAAAGATTAGAAGATAAGAAGATTAAAATAATTAATTCAAGGAAAACTAGTTGTCCCGTATTTTCCAAGGAAAATTAGTTATCCCGTATTTTCCAAGGAAGATCACTAGACCGTATTTTCCAAGGAAAATCACTGGTCCGTATTTTCTGAGGAAAATTAGTTGTTGCGTATTTTCCAAGGAAAATTAGTTATCGCGTATTATTCAAGGAAAATTAGTTATTGCGTATTATCCAAGGAAAATTAGTTATTGCGTATTTTCCAAGGAAGATCACTAGACCGTATTTTCCAAGGAAAATCACTGGTCCGTATTTTCTGAGGAAAATTAGTTCTTGCGTATTTTCCAAGGAAAATCCTTTGTTCCGTTCTTTCCAAGGAAAACCAATTATCACGTATTTTTCAAGGAAAATTAATCATTACATACTTTCCAAGGAAAGTCAATTGCTATAGCTAATTTCCAAAGGAAATCATTTGTGTCGAATTGTCCAAGGAAAATCACAGCACTTTATTGATTTTCTTTTGGAAGAAAAGGTATTTCCCTTGCAAAAAATACAAAATAACTGAAATTCCTTGAGCAATCATTAGTTGAATTTTTCTTTTTGAAAAAGAAGATTATTATTCCCTTGAGAAACACACAGAAAATCAATTTCCTATGCAAAAATTCATACCCTGTCTTATTTAATTGAAAATACAGATTTTATTTATTTTTCTCTTGGAAGACTGGTCAGAATGATGATTTCACAAACTGGGGGGAGAGTCTTCAAAAAGTCATGCATCCGACATGTTCTAGTCCAACAGCTAAAAATTCCGATAGGCAATAGAAGCTTGCTCCAGTTTTTCCGAAACCGATTTTGTCTGACAAAAAGTGTCAAAAGAATATTTGTTTCAGAAAATACGTTATTAGCCTGTCTGACTAGCCAACCAATTTTTAACACTTCACAGTAGGCGGAGGACCTTGTCCGTCTAGTACAGACTTTTAAACTAAATTTAGGAAAAAGTCTCTCAAAGGGTCCCAAAATCATCAAAATTTTGTCTCTCAAAGGGGCGATTTTCGATTTTTGCTTTGGACATACCTGTCACCTCGCAAACCTAGTACCTAGTACTGTTTGACATTCTGTTTTTATCTTTTTGAAGGCGTTTTCAAGCTCAGAAAATTATGGTCTGTACCTCAAGACTTGAGGACCGTTATAAAGCCAGGGAGTGCTTGAAAAATCAATGTTTTCGATTAGGTCTGAAATATTTTTGATCCCTGTGGATAGATGCGTTTAGAAAAGAAAAAAAATACACATGGGGGAATCGAACCCTGCACCATCCTACTTTGAAACTGTTGCTCTACCGACTGACCTAATTAGACGAATATATATAGTGAAAGCAAATGTCTTTATATTACCATAAAAAGTAATAAAAAATGACGTAATGTAATTGCGTAAAACATTTTCATTGGCGCATACAAAACAATAGGCAGTTGTCGATACTGGCGTAATCAATTGAGAGCAGGTGTATTCCGATCAGAATAACAACTAATACTTGCTTAGCGCTAGCCATTAGCGATTTCTAGAAATCCGTTCGGGAATGTTTTGCCGAAAACATAAATCGGGGAAACAATTTTTTTGAACGGAAACGGATGATGGAAAGAGCCGATTTGAAAGCTCAGCGGGCTGACCAAAAAGTAATATACTTGTATGTGGAAAGCCCAATTATTCTACTTTTTCGAATGCTGTGTCATGGAATTTTTTAAACAATTAAATAGAACGGGGTTTCCTCTGATGTAAACAAACCTCGAGTCCTATCCTGAAAATTGACATTGAGCGTAGAAAAAAAGACAAATGAAAGTATTTTTCTTTTTAATTCATATTTCCAATAATTAAAGACTAACTTGAAAACACCAAGAGTGAAATGTAGCTAAATGCTTGGAACGCCTTGCGACTTAGAATTGTTTTTTAAAACTGAAAATTTGACCCCGGCTCGAACTACTACCAAAGTCTCTTGTCAATGATTCTGAGTCCAGCACGCTAGCAATGTACTATCGAGCCGATACAAAACTACACAATTTAAAAATCCTTATAAAAAACACTACTGCATATACGGGTGAACTGACCTCATGGGCTAGGCTAACTGTTTAGATCAATACTCCAGGCTCCGTAAGGTTCCTTATTATAATTGAAAAAGCGTATACTACCAAACGATACGGAACTCGTGAGAGTGCTTTTTAAACCGTTGTCTTTATTTATCTATCTTCACAAGATTTTCTTTATCTTTGAAACTTAGTTCCCGCTTTCGGCCTTTCGTCTATTCGTTTTCCGCCTCCCACTTTCAATTTCAGCCTCCCGCCTCCCACTTTCGTTTTCAGCCTCCCGCCTCCCACTTTCGTTTTCAGCCTCCCGCCTCCCACTTTCAATTTCAGCCTCCCACCTCCCACTTTCAATTTCAGCCTCCCGCCTCCCACTTTCGTTTTCAGCCTCCCGCCTCCCACTTTCGATTTTAGCCTCCCGCCTCCCACTTTCGTTTTCAGCCTCCCGCCTCCCGCCTCCCACTTTCGATTTCAGCCTCCCGACTCCCGGCTCCCGGTTCAGCCTCCCGCCTCCCGGCTCCCAGTTTTCCTGTATGCCTTGACATGTTATAACAGATCTCGTGTAAACCTACAGACAAAGAACTGTAATAAACCAGTGTAGTCATCCATCATAAATCTCTTTGTTTGACTTTGATTGATTTAATTAAGGAAACCTACCTGTGTAAACGCGCCCTTTGAAACGTTATTATAGCTGTTAATTTGTTTTACTATCGACCATTTTAAAGTAGAGTTCAAGCTCTTTTCTTTTAATCCCCAAACGTAAGACGATAATGTTGTACTATTACAATACAGGGTGTCCCGAAAAAAAAATCGAGTTCGAACATGATTCTGATTAGAAGGTTGTTGCGTGTGTTTAACAAAATGTAAGAAAATATATACCAACATAATAATTATTTTTACAACAGTCATTATGATTAAAAAGAATTAACTTTCTTTACAATTTTCATGACGTTAAAGTTATTGAGAATTGTTTTTTGTAAACCGGCCATATACCGGGTGACCCACGAAAAAGTTCAGACGTTTCCCGACGTCTTGAGGCCGAACAAATGTCCCAAAGTGCTTGGAGCGCTTGGAGTTTTGATATTTAGAAAGTAGATATCCTAACTTAAAATTTGAGCTATCACTTTTTAAATAGCATACCGCAGTGAATCTAAAAATAGACATTGATTTTTCTGTTTGACCGAAATTCAATCCCATCACCCTTCGCGTTAACTACGCCTGTATGCAAATTACACTCAACTACAAAGAAAAAGTAATGACTTTCACGACTTTTTAATTAAGGCGAAAAGGATTGTGGGATTGATTTTTGGTCAAGTGTTAAAAGTAATAATTATGACGTTTGCATAACGGTGTGCTATTTGACCAACTTGTTCTCTGCTTATGAGCTTTTAAAGTCAAAATTCACTTTACGGAAAGTGTAAAAAACACCTAAAAAAAGGGTATCAAATTTGGTATTTTTAGACGTTTTTGATATACAGTTTTTGAAAAAATCTATGAAAGCGCCAATTATAATAGCTAAACTAGTCTTGTATTAAACAAAAATTACTTTCAAAGGTGTTTTTATTGATTATTAATGTCATAAAACTCTTTAAATAAGTCAATTTGTAAGTGATTTTCTAATTGATTGCATGAATTTAATACCTCTTTTTTACGTGTTTTTTTACACTTTTCGAAAAGTGAATTTTGACTTTAAAAGCTCATAAGTAGAGAACAAGTTTGTCATCTACTTTCTAAATATCAAAACTCAAAGTACTTTGGGACATTTGTTCAGTCCAAGACGTCGGGAAACATCTGAACTTTTTCGTGGGTCACCCGGTATAAACTACGCCTTAGGCGTATTTAAAGTCGACTTCAAAATAAAAGCTTATT
Organism: Clytia hemisphaerica; assembly: GCF_902728285.1. Classification (NCBI taxonomy): domain Eukaryota; kingdom Metazoa; phylum Cnidaria; class Hydrozoa; order Leptothecata; family Clytiidae; genus Clytia; species Clytia hemisphaerica. The sequence continues at coordinate 833,113 of NW_027104338.1, forward strand.
TAAAGTCGACTTCAAATAAATTTTCATAGTGTCCTCCAGGGTTTGTTCCCCCCACCAAATTCTTGATTTTTTATATCCCCCCCTCTTTCCCTCCCCTCTTCCCCCTATGACTTTTCAGTTTTTTTTAGTTTCCCCCCTCTTTTTTGCCTCCCCCAGAAAATTTTGAATGAATATTCTTTATAAAAGGGGGGGGGAGAGGACACAATGACTTTTGCCTCATTTTTGCCGATTTTATATATTTGAATTAGACACGGCAAAAAACCGGCCATATAAACTACGCCTTAATAAAATATGTCTCGTGACAATTAATACAGTATGACACAAAGAGAAACTTTGATAAACATTGCAAATTTAGTGAAACACACACAAGAACTTTCTTTCTATAGAAGTAGTACGACTCGATACTTTTTTTCCGGACACCCTGTACTTCTTGTTGCCAAATGTTGTTTTGTGTTCACTAAAATTGTTCGTATAAAAGAAAAAAGTGTATTTCAGACTCACCGTTCCCAATCCTCAACAAACCGAATTACAAATTTCTTTGCTACTTCATCCAGCTCCTTCAGTGATGAGTATTGGAACTTTTTATTAGACATTATGGATTGAAATATTTTTTGTCGGGATATCTAATCATCTAAAGAGAAAGTATGCAATTTTTATAAAAGGTTAGAATTAAATTGTTCATCTTTTCTTATCATAATTTAAAAATTCACTCCCTCCTTCTGAATTTCTCGGGAAAAAGATAAACTTAGAAAGTATCGAGAGTAAGTGTTATTTGAGCAGTTTGCTAAAAAAGCATTTTTCAAACTTTTCAATAAAAAAATCCGTAGATTTACATCTAAAAATTTTGATTTTATTCCAGCCTTTTTTTAAACAAGCAAAACGAGGAAATTCGGCCCAGATTCGCATCCTGAATTGATAACTAAAAATAAAACTAGTGAAATCCAATGCTCGCGATACCAGAAAAATCCTTGCAATTAAGTCGATAAGATCAAAGTTGATACCAAATCTTATCATCGTATTATTGACAGCCTCATCAGTTTTTATCTCAATACACCACAAAAAATCAGCTTCACCTTCATATATGATATAATCTAAACGTACAGGGGACTATCTATATACATACAAGGCATACAATTAAAAATCTAAAATATCCTTTTTGTCTTTTAAAACCTAATCATACTAAAAGAATGTTATTATAACGGCAGGTACAAAATGCATAAAACATAATGCATATTGCATAATGCATAATAGTATTGTGTAATTTACAGAACGATTTTATATTCTCTGAAACTCTCCTTTGCAGAGGCTAAAACTGCGAAAACCTCTTTAGAAGAGTTCCTTGTAAACATTCCAATCAGAGGGATTTCCCCAGACATAATATTTACTTTTCGAATCCAAACAGATCCGAACGAAAGAGAAAATATTCGAATCATAACAACAAAGGGTTTTCCGTCAGTATAAATAACAAGAAGCCCAGAGGGCATGAAGGCCCAGCGAATAAAAATATGAACTGAACAAGACTTGAGTAGCAGAGGGGATTTAAACCTGGAGTCGCTAATACAAGCCATAGACGCCTTAGACCATTCGGCTATCTCTTATTTACAACAATGAGAAATAATACATGATATTTAATCTTATATACAGAGATGTTAGTTTTTTTCCTAACACGTGAACAACTGAACTGTTCACATGAAAGAGAAATGTAAAAACAACTTTTTTTTAAAAGAACATCTTCCTAAAGAGAAGAAGGTTTGTTACGGTTATTTCTGTGTAAATCACATTGTTTTTCTTAAAACGTACTACATCTGTTATATTCTTATAGTTTTAATAGTTAATTGTATTTTCTCCTTTTATTTGTTTTTTATTCTGTCAATCATGTTCTAACAGCCAATCAAATCCTTCACAATATGTACTAGCCTGTGCTGTGCTTGAAAACGCGTATCGCCTAGTAAATTGTTACACACTGACACCGGGCAGAATGCTAATGAAAGGCCCAGTACGCTAAATCCAGCTAGGCCAATAAGAAGATGCAACAGATCAGATAAAAAAACAACATAAACATTCGAATGTAAAAAGATTTGAAGTCTATTTTCTTTGATCTAGCTTCCGGATGAAGCTCTTTAATTTATATTGGCTGGATATTGGCTTATCTAACAAAAAAGCATTCACATTGGTTAATGATTTGTAAGAGAGAAAACCCGTTGAAATTTATTAGCAATTATTCGAAAAGATCTCTGAGAAAACCCAGAAAGATCTTGCTATAAAATTTACATTTTCGAGTTAGAAAAGTAACATACGGAGGAGATATTTTCGTGTTTTTTCTACATTATACTACGTTCTGTAAAATACAACTATGAAAATCAAAATGGCGACAAGCATTTTCAGTGGATCATGGATTTTCTTCATCATCCAAAATTCAAATTTACAGCTTTCTACCCTTTATTTTCTGGTGGAAATTGGTATATTTGTTTTGTTGAAAGTATTATCTTTAAAATTCTCCTTATTATAGGCTTTAAAATTGACATTTTTCAAATATTATGCATTATGCATTATGCAATATGCATTATGTTTTATGCATTTTGGACCTGCCGGTTATTATAATGCTATTAACCTAATTGTGTGATTTTTCTAAAGCCTATTTCAATAAACCTCGTTTTTAATCGTCATAATTAATTTTCTCATATAAACTAATACTAGGTCAGCGTGTTTCAAACACACTGATGGCGATCGCTTATTTCCGACTAAATCATCGGAGAAAGAACCTTCTGTAGTGTTCACTAAGAAAAGAATTTTCACTTTGTCCATTTTTTCGTTTAGTCGAAGAAGGGCAAGGTTGATGGCTTACACGTTTTTTTTTATAAGAACGTCAAAAATTTTCGAAGCCTTCGGATGTTCTTAGTTTTTTGGATTTGAAGCCTAAAGATGTTCTTAAAATGTTCTTATTTTCAGCATTTTTTGAGCATTTTGATGTAATTTCTTAAGAAAATGTATGTTTTTAAGTCTCCAAAGCCTTAGAATGTTCTTAGAATGTTCTTAAATTTTTGGGCCTCGAAGCCTTATGTTCTTATATAGTTTGTTCTTATAAAAAAAACGTGTATTACTTTACACCCTGTGATGCGGATCTGTCTCTGTTAAAATAGAGCAAGAATAGAGCAGGTAGACGAAATAATAAAGTCGAGTAAAATGGTCGAGCAAACTTTACCTCTTTAAAAGCTGCTTTATCATTGTTTTGTTTCAACGGCCAAGCAATTTCAATTCGAGACAACTTATTTTACTATCAAAATCGTTGTAGTAAATAATTATATGGTTGATTACATTTAGCTTAGATTTGTAAACGAGCGGGGCGATAAATCCGTAATAGCCCCGCTTTTTTGTAATCGCCCTGATGTAAACAAAAATTTCTATTGGTTGAAAGAAAAGTATCGTACGATATTTTGATTGGTTAACAAAATATCGTACGAAATTTTTAAGCCAATCATAATAAGAGTGTCAGTCGAATGTTTTTTTATAGTTTCGAATGTTTTTATAAGTTTCGAAAAGAATAGCGATTGAGTGTTCTTCAATTCTTTTTTTGACCATATAATTAACGCGGAATAACATGGTATTCTCGGGTGATTTTGGATTAATAACCCCTCGTTTCATTGAAAACACTTCGAAATAGCCCTCACTACGTTCGGGCTATTTTGAAATGTTTTCAATGAACCTCAAAGTAAATCAATTTAACAGCTCTAAGCATAATGTGGCCCCAATGTGGCATAATGAACATGGATAAATGAGACGAGCATTAGGTAAGCGAGTCAAGCATTTACTTTGATTTTAAGATTCAAAAACGAGATTTGACTTGCATATCTACACTGTTGAATCCCCCTCAGGCGATCGATAAAGACTTTACGGGGGATTTAACCTTCCATACTTTAGGTTAAACATCGTACTTTTTTATAAAAACCAGTAAATATTTGTCTGTTCACCTTTTCATGAATTTCAAGTTTCTTAGGGTGGTGTGGTCTTACTATGTTAGATGACTTCAAATTTTCTTTTTGTTACCAATCTCCGAATCCGAGCTTCAACTTTTTAATTTCTTAAGTATTTCTTTTGTTGCAACAAAAATGAACCTCGTGTTCTTATATAACAAGAATCGCAAAATTGCGACTAAATATTTCCTTAAAAATGAAGGTCATTATTGACATATACTAGCAAGTAGTTGTCGTTAAGAATACCCCGCATGTGTAAATTTTAAATTCGTTTTATCGATAAAATTTAAGTTGGAGGATAAAAGCTTGGTTTCAACTTTACTTTTGAGATGACATGGGATAGACGGTCGCTCACATCTCAAAAAGAGAAGTTATCGCTCACATGTTATCACAGTGAAAACGCCAAAAATTCTAAAATTTATGTGATTCTTATAAAGTAGACTCATCTTTTTCGCCATACTTTGTTTACTTTGTAAAAACTAATTAACGAAAGATATATTGCCTTCAATCAAGAGTTATTGATATGATTCTTATTAAGAAAATGCTTATAATAAAGATAAATATGTTCATCTTTTTCGCCATCCTTTGTTTACTTTGTAAGAACTAATTACCGAAAGATATATTGCCTTCAATCAAGAGTTATTGATTTGATTCTTATAAAGCAGATGCTTATAATAAAAATGAATATGCTTATCTTTTTTGCCATACTTTGTTTACTTTGTAAGGACTAATTACCGAAAGGCATATTGCCTTCAATCAAGAGTTATTGATTTGATTCTTATAAAGTATACTTTCTTTAGGCGCTAAAACAGGCGTCAGTCAGGGCGTACGGAAGGCGTTTTGACACTGAAAATTATTATGGAGAAAGCCCATTTTAACAAATATTTCCCTTTTGGAAAACGGGAAATATTTAAAAAGGATTTAGAAATTCAATACTTTGCATCGGTAAGAATACTAAGTGAATGACTTTGAAATACTTATTCAATCTTTTAAATGATAGCTTGTTGATGTGTTGTCATTGCGTTACTACGGCGTAACACAAATCTACATTTCTTTGAAGATTTGAAGACTGCGGGTTTTGCGTATTTGACACGTCAAAATTTTCGACTTATTATGTACAAAAGTGTACTGAAAGGGTAGTCAAGCAAGCTAGACGACTAATTTATACATAGTAGAAATAAAGCAAAAAGTAATGAAGGGAACAATTTTATACAAACTTAATGCCGTATTATTATTATTAGTATTGGTATTATTAGTATTACACGCATTATAAACGACTCCAGTCTACTGAAAGGGTTGCTTTTTCGCTCTAGATCTAGAGTAGCGTATTTGATACGTCTAAATTTTCCATTTATGTTTATGTTTATGTTTCTTTTCTTTAAAGTTGATGCAAAGTAGTACAAATTGTACTTAGCTCGAGGCTAATCAATATCAACTTTTAATTACAAATCTATTTAAAAGGTTGATATTCAAAATCAATTATTATTTACAAATTAATTTAAATTCAATCGATAAAACCAACGCCATGAATAAAGGTGCGACAGTTTCGGCAAGGGCAAGTAGTAGGCCTCCATTTCTTAATTTCTTTTTTAAATTCATCTAGGTTTTTAAGTTTTTTAAAGTCATCGGGAAGGGTAGCCCAGATTTTAGGTCCCAAGAAAGCTAAAGACGATTTTCCATTTATTTCACTTTCAACTACTCTACTACTACTTTCAGGTCTGGAAGATACTATTGACTGAAGTTTTGACAATTTTACCAGTATTTATAATTATTTTTGGACCAGAGCCTTAAAAAGTGAACATTTGGAATAAAATACCGCAATGTGCACTTTATGGGTCGAAATTGGAAAAAAGTGCACTCTAAGGGTGTAAAAGGTGAGAAAAACAAAACTTATTGAGAAAGATATCGGAAAATCTGACCTTTTTCGATTTATTATGTACAAAAGTGTACTGAAAGGGTGGTTTTTTCGCTTTAGATTTAGAGTAATTTGGGTAAACTATAAGAGATAAATGGCCCATACGGTTGTTTTTTAATCGAGTGCTCACTCCCCCGGGGTTGCATTATACAGTATGTGTGGGAAAAAAATGGAACAAAATTTGGACGACATAAAAATTAGTTTCTTTTAATCATCCTATTTCCAATTTCATTTATAAACTTTTTGCTCACCAATGTCAAAGTCTCTTGTCTTTTTGTTGTTGTTAATAATTAGCTTCACCGTTAGTCAAAAATTATAATTAATTAAATTGACCACGGATTAATAACTTCAACAGTCTATTTGAGAAGCCCAATTTCCAATCTCTAATAAGTATAATCGAACCGACTAAATGTCTTTAAACGATCAGATTTTACAGTGCACAGTGGCTAAAAATACCAATCCAATCCATCTATCAATCATTGTTGGTGGAATCGATCAACTTGTTTGAGCCGATTAAGCTCAATACTGTCGTCTTTAATGATTTCAACTGCAATCTTGCATCCAGAACAACTTGCACCACTTTTTGAATTCACTGATAGACGTCGTAAATAGTATCTTTCGTGAGCGCTATCAGAACTAAGAAACTGAGCTCGATACTGCTACCACTAATCATTAAAACAATAGAAAACATTCAATGTCGTTCATTCAACCACTTCTACTGATAAGGTAACGTCATTCACGTAATGTCGCCGTTCTGTTACGTCGTTTTACGTAACGGTGCCATAGGAACATAATACGTTTCAAAAAGACTTGATATTGCGTCTTCAATACGTGGGAACGAGTCTGATGCCTGAATATTGTTCGAAAATAGAACGGATGTTAATTGTGTCTTGGTATACAGCGTGTCCCAAAAATTATATATGAAGTAAAATCCTCATAATTTATGCCAATTTACGACTCGTATACTTAATATTTCAAAATCAAAAACCTATTCACACATCTTGGGAATTGAATATCTATTGATTGAGCAGAGAACTTTAATCTTATTAATTTCTCTTAGCGAAAGTATTACAATAGCCTTCCGTGTATGTGTCTGTCTGGCTGGCGAGACATTTTTTGGGGTTCAATATAGGCGTGTGGGCGTCTTATAAATGGGCGTTTCTTTATAAGAATCAAATCAATAACTTTTGATAGACGGTGATATACCTTTCGGTAATTAGTTCTTACAAAGTAATCAAGGGATGGCGCACAATATGAACATATTCATTTTTCTTATAAGCATTTACTTTATAAGAATCAAATCAATAACTCTTGATATACGGTGATACACCTTTCGGTAATTAGTTCTTACAAAGTAAACAAGGAATGGCGCACAATATGAGCATATTTATTTTTGGACCTACCTGGAGGTCCTATAAAATTAACCTTTGTCCGTCCGTTCTCCGTCCGTCTGTTACCAGCTTTTCTCGAGCTTTACTGTATATTTTTTTATGAAATTTTGCACAATGATGCAAAACGTCAATACCTAAAATGTGACGGAGCCTGATTTTCGAAAAACATATTTTTCCGGCTTAAAATGCCGGAAATATGCCGGAAATCGCCGTTTTTCTGGATTTTCATTTGACTATTTCCTTATAATTGGTTGTTTTTTCATTCAAAAACATTATTAATAGCAATGCCCACCATCAAGCATGTTTTAATTTTCAATAAAATTGATTTTTGAAGCCGGAACTATTTAAAAATCACCGGAACAACCTATTTTCGCCGGAAATACAGTATTTCTTGAATTTCTCGAGCTGTACTTTATATTTTTTTATGAAATTTTGGACACTGATGCAAAATGACAATACCTAAAATGTGACGGAGCCCGATTTTCGAAAAACATTTTTTCTGGCCGAGAATGCCGGAAATATGCCGGAAAAACCGTTTTTTTTTGGTATTTTCTCGAGATTTCATAATTAGTTTTTTCTGATTTTTTTGCACATAGATGCGTAATAGCAATGCCCAAAACATGGCCGAGTTCGATTTTTGAGAAAAATTCTTTTCTGGCCGAAAATGCCAGAAATATACCGGAAATCGCCGTTTTTGCAGATTTTCATTGGACTTTTTCCTATTATTTCTTTGTTTTTTCACGCAAAATCATTATTGATAACAATGCCAACCATCAAGTATGGTTCAATTGTCAATAAAACTGTTTTTTGATACCGGGACTTTCTAAAAATCGCCGGAACAGCCGAATATCGCCGGAAAAACCTTTCTTCTCGAATTTATCGAGCTGTACTTTATATTTTTTCATGAAACTTTGCACACTAATGCAAAATGGCAATACCTAAAATGTGACGGAGCCTGATTTTTGAAGAAAAAAAATTTCGGCCAAAAATACCGATAATATGCAGTCAAAACCGGTTTGTTGCCATTTTCTCGAGATTTCATCAATTGTTTCTCCCGATTTCTGCACAAAGATGTGTATCAGCAATGCCCTAAGTGTGGCCGATTCGGATTTTTGAGAATCATGTTTTTCCGGCCGAAAATGCCGGAAGTATGCCGGAAATCGCCGTTTTTGCAGATTTGAATTGGGCTTTTTCCATATATTTCTTTGTTTTTTCACTTAAAAAAATTATTGATAACAATGCCACCATCAAGCATGATTCAATCGTCAATAAAACTTTTGCAATTTTGCAAAATTAAAAATCAAAAATCAATGATGAAATTTAATGCATTTTTGCTAACCGCTATATTTTGTTAATGATTGTTTTTCTCCTTACTGCTATCTAAGTTTCATCATCAGGTAGGTCCATTCACTTTGCACAATATGAGCATATTTATTTTTATTATAAGCATTTACTTTATAAGATTCAACTCAATAGCTCTTGTATATGCTCATATTGCACGCCATCCCTTGTTTACTTTGTAAGAACTAATTACCAAAAGGTATATCACCGTCTATCAAGAGTTATTGATTAAAACTTTATATGAGTTCTTAAAAATTTAACAACAATTGTTCTTAAATTGGTCTTATTTTTTATAGCGATTTTAAGACTCGTTGTTCTTGTAAAATTGTTTCATCAAGGCTCGATGTAAAGTAGATTTCAGATTAGCTTCAATCTCTACTTCTTGTTTTCCCATGCAGTTCAAATTCTAGGCCAAATTTTCGACTTCAAGTCGTCTTGTTTCAATTATTCTAAGCCCAGTTTAGATAATGACTTTTGAGGATTTTATTTTATATAGTTTTTTTTGGGACTCCTTTACATATCGTGTTGCCCAAAAATGGGAAATCATACCTCCTTTACTAAAATAATCAGGTAAATGTACAGTTAATGCGAAACGCAGATCAAAGGACCAAGCGATCACTCGTAGCCTCGATTACTTTAATGCATGAGCAATTCTTATAAATACGGGCATCGAGACAGGATTGTAATTGTTGTCGAGATTGATTTGATTGAATAAATTCGGATAGAACTTGAATTCGGACAGTATATTTATAATACTCCGTAGAAAGAAATAATTTTGGTTAGTGGTTAAAATGAAAAAAAAAATTTGTTGTGAACCAATCTTGGCAGAGAACATGTAAATCGGTATCTGAGACAACAATTTAGGGTTTTGTGAAAAGCTACGGAAAATCTAATCTTGTCGAAAACTCATTTTTGCAGGATTTTTATTATTTTGATTATGGCTAGAAACGCAAAATTTTACAAGTTCGTTGCCCTTGAAGGTATCAAATATTTTTGATCTGCGTAAGTCAAGATTACGTCATTTTCCCTATCGGAAACACCCGAAAACACCTGCATTTGACCCATGAGTGTTACTAAAAATAGCAACAGATGAGTCAAATTCCGGTTTTATCGGGTGTTTCCTATATAAAAGATGACGTAATCTTGACTTACGCATATCAAGAATTCACCCTACCATGTAATAAGGATTTTCCGGATCACCAACGGTATAGTTTCCTGATGACAATTTCGTAAATTTGACATGTTCACAATTGCCGTCTACTTTTCTGTATCGAGATGTAAAAATAAGCAGATAAATCAATCATTCAACGTTCTACCTATCAAGCAACATGAGAATAATTTCATTCTAAAACTCAAAAATTTCCAAAAATCTAAAGTGAATTAGTCGCAAAGGAAATACTATAATAGGAAAACGCATATTAAAAGACCAGGTCTTTCCAAAGTTAGATACTTTCCGAAGTTAAATATTTTCTAAGCCTTCAGTATGCTCTGAACTTTTTAAGTTTTAAGCCTAAAAATGTTCTTAAAGTGTTCTTAAAGTGTTTCTTTAATTTTTGTTGGTATTTTTGTGCGGTTTCGTAAGAAATTTGTTATTTAGAGTCCGCGATGCCAAAATTGTTGTTAACTAGTTCTTAATATTTTGGCCAGGAAAGCCTTATGTTCTTGTATAGTTTGCTCTTATGAAAACATGTGGTTAGTAGTCAACGGTGACAAGAATTTTCAGCGTTTCAAGAAGTTTGGACCCTCCTAAACAATAAGATTTTGGTAAGGAAAAATTACAAATCTAAAATAAACTTTACGTCTTAATAAAGTTTTGGAAATAAAATTTTAATTTTGATTTAAAAAAAAGGTTTTTACCTGATTGATAAAATGTAGTTGCCTTCGGGTTTCGTTTTATCATTTCTGACAAGGAACTGACCGTGGTGTTTATCTCTCAGCAACATATTGGCTGTGATCTCGTCAATGTCGGGGTAATGATATTCATGGAAACTTTCAACTGAACTGGATAAAAGAATACTGAGGTTAAGTATATCAGGATAATCACGACGACGGACGAAAAATGTAATAGGCTAGTGAAAATACGAAATTGATTGGTTAAAACTCACTAGCCTGTTGAATATTCGTTCCTCGTCGTGATTTTACCGGTTTACTTAACTTCACTAATGTAAAAGATTCATAGACGAAATTTTCTTCTGCAATGTTCGAAGTCAACTTATTTTACCAAAATCAAGGTTTACAGGAGAGTAATTGCTTATTACGACACAAAAACAATTAGTCATATTATTAACATGAATGTCTATTAACGACATTCTTTTTGGATTCGAATCAAACTTTAATCATTTTCGTGTATTGAATATATTTAAACTAACCTTGTTTCTCTACTTGGAGGTTCTGTCCTTCCGATATCTGTCAAAAATAAAAGATACTGTTAAGCACTCATGCAATAACAGAGGATTGAAAAATTGATCTAAAACAAGTTGTTATCATTAGATTTTCCCTAAACGTTTGTTTAAAGTATAATTTTCTTCGAATTTTTCGAAGTAAAAAATATCGCCAGATTTCGAAAAATATGCCGTGTGAAAACAAAGAAAAGCTAGATTTAATCCATCATTTCAATTGCGGCGCAAATCTTGAGGCTTCACTTTTTCTTGCTTGAGAAAGGTTGAAGATTCATCTCTAGCCCCTTTGGGACTTTAAACTCAATCGTAGCCTCCCAAGGGGTAAAAGAGAAGAAAACGGGTTTCAAATAAGGAAGAAGCATGCAAATTAATTTTAAAAATATGGTTAAACTGCCCCCTACTCCTTTTACAATGGTGTCCTACATAGGGAAGTAAATAAAGTATTACTGTATGAAGGTGAAAGTGGTTTTGAGTGATGGGCGTTCCATGATGGTGTTCTGTTTCTGTCCAATGCTAAAAAGTTAGTTTTGAAATTTGGTATGTAGAGGTCTTTTAAAAGCTCTTCAAAAGTATTTGACACAAACTGACGGTAAACACTGATTTTTGATGTTTTTACCTATTTTCCCTTTCCCAAGCTTCATTGGTTGAAACTACAGTCCTTTTGCGCCATCAACTATTGAAGTTATTACAACATGATTATATTACAACTTACTATCATAAATTTCGTCTGGTGAACTCTCGTTGGGTATCGAAGCTTCTACAGCTTGATTGTTTAGAGGTGTATATGGCGGTGTATTATTTCTCCGTCTTTCTTCTGCTTCATTTCTTGAATCCAAATAAAATGGTGGAACCCCTGTTGATAAAAACCAGGGAGTTTCAAGCAAAGGGACGAGCTTATCGGGAAAAAATATTGCTGACGGAAATGGGTTTCAACTTAGCTTGGCAAATGTATTTGGTGAATAAATATGATTTTCATTAGTTAAAAAAAAAAGACCCGAATCTTAGCTTTGTTAAGCCTTTTAAAAAGGATGAAGCAAAAAAATCTTACTCGTTGAAGGAGTGTGTTGCTGTTCTTGTACTTGCTGGAATGGATTGTTTGGGTTAAGTGGAGTGTAATTTGATGCGCCTGGTCTACTTGGTAGACTTCTCCTCTTTCGGACTTGGTTATAAGCTTGAACAATAATTGAATCAGTTACGGAGAGTTTTGCAGGCAAGGTTGCTATTGAGTTCATCTTGGTCAAGGAGAGATCAGATGTAATATAAAAAGCAGACTGTTCCCAGCTGGCACACAACGTTGTTTTAATGTTTATCTAATGTTCACAACGTCCATGTAATGTTAGATTAACATCAAAACAATGTTGCGTGCAAGCTAAGTTTGTTGATTACTAATTAACCCACTGGCCTCTTATTAGTTCGAAGTCAACTATGAGGCATATCTGTGAAAATTAAAGTTATAGAGAGAGGATCCAGTAGGAGAGAGCAAGTCTTGCGACCGCAATCGGAGGCGACTTGAAGGTTCCACCTACGATAACTATCTATCGGAAGGCAGGGAAGGGTGTGTTGCCGCCCTTTCTCCATGGATTTCTACACTTAGCTTGATACTACAACTGTTTGATTACTGAGCCACAATCATAGTCATAATATTTGAGAAAAAAAGAAATTCCCACGAAATCTTACAACCACAAACGATTTGGAAGCGCTCTAAATTAGATTGGAGTTTTAACTCTAGTTGTAACGCTAGACTTAGGACTTATGACCTTAGGATCTGAGGATCCAAAAGTCCAAGAATATAGCGTGGAAGTCTATAAACCCCTCCCGAAATGAAATATTCGAATAAACTTATAAACTAACTAGCCCAAAAGCGACTTTTTCGCCCGAACTTTAAATTGCTAAAAAACGAGGAATTAACCAAATACTCCCCGTAACCTTCACACTACGGGGCTGCTAAAAAGAGTAGTTGGAAGAAAATTAATATTGAAAAATATTATATTTTTACTATTTTGTTGATTGATGTTTGATGCTTGAAATGGATTTGTATTCTGTCTTTGAAACTTCTGTTGGCCTGTAAAATGTCAAAACATTACGTAGCATTTGTCGTGCTTCTGTTGTGATTACTGTCATGTGCCTAATAAACGCCCCACCCTCCCACTTGTTAATTTTTTGACCTTTTTTCTAACACCTTGGACCATATATTAGAACGGAGGGGGGGGGCGTTTATTGATTTTTGAAAATAATCTCAGCTGTGAAAAGAGTCCCTTATTTTGCATTATATAGATTTTAATATATTTTAGAGGTATTTAAGGGTACAATTTCCAACCCCTAATTTGGTCCCTCATGTATTAAAATTTGACGATTTTCCAAGCCCCCGTTTATTCAGATCCCGTTAATTAGGCACCCGAGAGAAACTCATTAAATGCTATTACCGTGACTCCAAGTTCTTCAGGGGGGGGGTCAACATTTATAATACCAACCCATAGCCCAAAAACCTGACTTTTGACCTTATGAGCTAAGTTAACACCACCACCCCAAAATTGGTATCGATACCAACTTGAAAATCATAATTTTCAGAAAAAGGGGGGACCCACCCCCTTACTTTGGTATCAATACCAACTTGAAAATCATAATTTTCAGAAAAAAGGGGGACCCACCCCCTTAATTTGGTATCGATACCAACATGACTTTTTGAATTTGACAAAATATCATGGGACCCACCCCCTAATTTAGTACCAATACCAATCTGACAAATTTCAGTTTAAAGCTGTTTAAAGGGAACCCACCCCCTCCCACACAAACAGGGTACTAAGAGAAACTTCAAAAAACTCATTTTTGAAATACTCTTTCTTCAACACAACAAAATGTCATATGCTAAAATAGAAAATGACTAAAAACTGACAATAAAATTAAAACAAAGCCAATGAAGCTAGCAAAATCAATCTGAATCAATATTATCTGAATATAATTGATGTGCAAAAACTAGGAGAAGCTATTATTAGTACATAATTTTAGAACAGAATAGATTCACTCATTACCAAATGCTATCACAGAAAAAATGCTTTGCTTCAGGCTTGATCAAAAATAAAACTTGAAAATATCTTATTACTTATTACTCATTTACAGTCATTATACTCAAAAGCTAAAACAAATCCAATTGAATCCGGGGTATTTTCAATATTATTAATCATATTATTTAAAAAAAGGGGTACCCACCCCCTATTTTGGTATCAATACCAACTGAGGATAACTCTTTTTTCTAAAAAAAGGGGGGCACACCCCCATCAATACCAACTTGACTTTTCAGACTTTTAAGGAAAAAAAGGCACCACCACCCGGCTATGGGTCTGGTATCTGGATGTTGACCCCCCCCTGAGTTCTTAATACTTTTTTGATTTCATTTTGTGCACACGTCGTCCCTACTAAGAAATTGGAGGCTTACTAACTTTTCATGCTTTCATAGATCGGTTCTGTTGGCATTATTGGCGTTGATTGTCTTCTGTTTAATGGCGGAAGCGTTCGTGAGAGTTGTGCTGACGAAGAAAAAGAGAATCTTTATCTAATAATGGACGGAAGAAATTGTAGCATAGCAGTTATACAAACTAGTATTATGCTGTAAAAATTATCGTATTATCATAGTCATAACACAGTCATAATAAGTATTACATAGATGGTAATCTTTATCATAATGCTAAGACTTTATTTCACTTATTCGGATTCGAATTTATTTGGTAAAGAAACAGCCTTCGGCTTCTAAAAGCGTTTCTCATTATTTTCTGATCGACTGGATTATGTGTGTTTTGATTGTATTTCTACAAACTTTTTAGACCATCAGGCGAGACAAAAAAAGCGGGATAATAGTATCTTGTAGCGTAGGCAAGCCAAGAGAGGCGCAATATAAAAAGATAATTTATGTTTCATGAGCCCACTGCAAGGGAAATAAAGGAAAAGTCGAAAAAAATAGCTAACTAGTTTATTTTGGTACAAACTTCATCGCTTTAAATTTAGTTTTCAAAATCACATTCTATGAATTTTTAACTTCTCACCATTTGTCGTTTCCGCATAACAATACGTCGATTCGTCTATAAACAAATATAAAAAATAGCTAATCAAGTTTCTTCGTGATGATTTGGCGTCAATTTGGTAGTGTTGTTCAAACGCTCTTACCTTAAAATTCTCTATAACTCGATTATATGCACGGGAAACGCAAATTTGCGCTCGGGTTATAAAAATCTCGAGATATGGAGTAAGGTTTATAAGACATTGCTAAGTGAAGGGAGTAGAAAACCTGTTTGAGTCAAGGAGAAATTCGAGTTATAGAGGTTCGAATTAAAGAGACTCGACTATATAATGTAATTTTTCCTAACAGTGACCTTTACAGGGACATAAAAGTACTGACGAAATTTGTAAACAAACCGTATGTAGCGGGATACAAAATCAAAACAAATGTCATATGTCAGAATAAAATATCAAAACAAATATTTTGATTGTTTCAATTGTTCTACAAGTTTGGTTTAATTGTTCTCTTTAATGACACGTGGTTCGCGCAATGTTTACATTTTACTACTTTTATGTCCCTTTAAGCATATTTAACTAAAGTGGGTAGCCACTTTAACAGCTGGTTCATCTGGTCTTATTTAATAGATTTGTCTTTGATAAAACCCCCTGTGTCAGACCCTCCGGGACTCCCGCTTCAATGAATACTGAAGTACACCTTCTATCGAATTATTTTCTATAGTAAAGGCTATTTCATAAATCCAAAAATTAAGATAAAGAAAATTATTTTCTTACATAATACATGCTTAATTCCGTAATGTGGATTCTGAAGTTTGAATTTGTCCAAGAAGAACTTTATTTTTGCCAACTGTTTGAGAGAGAAGTAAAAGTTGAATTACCATTTTACTTTGAATAAACGCCCTTTAAGATTTTAGAAGGGCGTTTATTCGAGGAGCGTTTAAAAGAAGGGGGTGTTTATTAAATAATCTTTAACCAAGGTCACTTTAATAGTTAATGGGGACCTTGACAATTATTATCACAAGTTTTCCTCCATACGGTTGTCCCCCTCAGCTATTCCCCTAGAGGTGTTCATTCGTAGGGGGCGTTTATTATTGGTCAGAAAGAGGGAAAGAAAAGCAATTTCTTGTTTATTCAGCACGATTTCGAATACAATAACAATAGGGGGAACCGGCCTGATATTAAACATGTATCTGATATGAAATGGAAACACTTAAAATTCAAAACTACAACCCTTCATCCATGGGAAGTCAGTAAGGCCAAATCGGGCAGAATGGCTTCAAGAGACATTGAAATTTTTCTCTGCAGAGCAATTTACCCCACAAAAAAGAACACTCTCAATCATTAATCTTGAATACTTTCTGCTACCACTGTCGGTCAGGTCCCATTTTTAGCTCTAAGAATATCTATATTTTAATTTAAGCACTGAGCAACTTTTAAAGGAATTGAAAAAGAAGAAGAAATCTTTGATATTCCTTACGATATCAATTTCTTCTCTAAAATGCATATGTTTGATGCCGTCTTCCAACCTGAAAAAATAACAGTACATTCTCTTGGATAAGTGACTACATTTTTAAGTAGTTTTACTCCAAGTCTACTTTACTGTACTCAGCGTCATTAAAAATTATCAAAAGCAAAGTTCAGCCAGAAGTAGAGTCTACGGGCAATAAGGAAAAGGTTAAGCTAAATGAATAAGGTCTCTCTTGGGAGTGGTTTTCCACATGGTAACATCCAGGGTGGTCAGTAAAATCGGGTTGAAAATCCAGGGTGGTCAGTATAACGAGGTCGAAAATCCAAAAGAATGGGAGAAAAAAATCCAAGGGGGTTCTGAAAAATTGGAAAAAATACGTTAAATTCACTTGTTTTGCACCTTATAGAAAATGAGAAAGATTTATTGTCTTTATTGCTTGAATCTCGAAGCAAATAAGAACCGGGTGGTTGATCTTTAAGAATGGTTTCTGCTTCTTCTTTTGTTGTCTTGGGATGATACCATGATAACCCTTCTATCTCTGCTCGAACCATGTCTAAATCCTGATATGGTGGCGGTGTTCTAAAAATAATCGCGTTGATAAAGTAAATGAAAGATGTTTGCTGGAGAGTGATTCAAATATCTTAAGAGTTTGACCGAAAATCAAGAAAGTTGTGTTGATAAGATCTCGTTTCTTTGTTAAATATATCTTTTCCTGTTTTTTAAAAAGACCATCTTTATTTATGCGTAAATTTGAGTAAATTTGATATTTATATCAACTTTTGTTGCGGAAAGATCACATTCAGATCTTTGCCCATAAAATGAACTTCATATTTTCAAAAATTGAATGTGCCGAAAGCTCACATTTACACATATTTCATGCTTTTTTCAGGGTTTTCACATATTGAAAATCCCATTTTTTCACTGAACTTCATCTGTGTGCAAGAGATTTAAAGACTGCATGAAAAACTGGGATTTCTTAATTCTGTAAGTCGAGCAAAAATGATATTTTCTGACATTTCCTTGGATAAATATATCTTTTCCTGTTTTTTAACAAGACGATCTTTTTTTATGCGTAAATTTGAGTAAATTTGATTTTTATATCAACTTTTGTTGCGGACAGTTCCATCAATATACCAAAAACATTTTGTTCAACCACTTTCACTTCAAGATAGGCCACCATAGAATGAACTTTATTTTATAGGATGAAACATATCCATGTGGCTTTCAGCCTTGCACTCCATCGCAGAGGCTATTTGAGATATTTTACTAACTAGCCCAGAGAAAAATTTTAAGCCTTTATTATTTGAATGCATGCCTTTTTAATACTCAAATATAAAAAAAATAAAATTTTTTAACTTGGTCATTAGTCAAAAAAGTCATTAAAATTGATTAGCCTCTGCGATGGAGTGCAAGGCTGAAAGCCACATGATGAATATGTTTCATCCTATAAAAGGAAGTTCATTCTATGGTGGCCAATCTTGAAGTGAAGGTGGTTGAACAAAATGTTTTTGGCATATTGATGGAACTGGCGGAAAGTTCACATTCAGATCTTTGCCCATAAAATGAACTAAATATTTTCAAAAAAAAAATGTGCCGAAAGCTCACATTTACACAATTTCATGCTTTTTTCAGGGTTTTTCACATATTGAAAATCCCAGTTTTTCACGCAGTGTAAAAACTGGGAATTTGAAAAGAATTTCTTACAGCGATATGTAGGTCAGCATATCAGCTTCTTCATCTTCTTCTTCCAGCAAGAATTGTTGTTGGTGATTGCGAATGTTCTGTGGTTCTAATGGCCGGCTTAACCTTCCTAAGTTTTTGTAAAGGATAGAAGAAAATTATGTGCTTTTACTGAAATAAGTACAACCAGTCACGGCCACCACCAAAGGCTAATTGGTGTTTGATGGTGTTGCAAAAATAAATGTATCTGTACTTATCTCAAATGAATTGATTTACCAGTCAAGAACACCGTCGAACTAGCCTTATGTCAGAGGCTGTTTAAATTATCATAGGGTAATTAGATTATTCAGCTGAGGAGCTGGAGAGGAGAGCTGGTTAGTAAATAATAGACTCTCTAATAGAAATAACTCTCTAATTTAATAAAATCTGATTGGAGTTAATCACCATGCCAATAATTTCAAAACGAGGCAAGTGATGTTCGTAACGTAATTTATGAAAATTTCTATTCGAGAAAGTCTATTGTTTACCAACCAGCTCTCCTCTCTAGCTCCTCATTTGGAGCAGTCAGATCAATCAAACTTCCTGTAGCTACATGCATCCAACTTCCTCTTGTCAAATCTGGGGAATGGGGATCTTGTGGAGATACTGGCGGGGGTGGAGTTTGAGCGGGCGGGGGTGGAGTTTGGGCGAGTGGTGTTGTTGGCGTGCTTTGTCTTCTTGGTTGTTGTTCAATCCTCATGTTTCGAAAATCATCGCTGAATGTTTTGTCCATGAAAAGAAACTCCCTGAAATAATACGGTACAGAATGAATTCGAATTTATTAATGGCATTAGCCAAAAGTATTCTCCACAATTTTAAAACCTCAACAAGGTTAAAATTCAAGTTAATTCACAATGTACACATCCCGTAAGATTCTTACTTGTTTGGGTGTTTCTGTTCCAGTTTATTGAATTTATGATTCAGTTTTGCTCTTTCCTCTGCATATCTAAACGGGATTGACATAAGAAATAATACTTGGAAAATCCAAAGTCAGGATGTACGTCTTTATTCAATAAAAAGAATCGTTTGGCGAGACCAATTTAATTTGTTGTTCTACGGGTGCGACCGACCTAGCATTTGCTCCAAACGAAAAACTAATAATATTGAATTTCCTATGCCACAAATTTCTAATACTAGTCATTTAAAAAATTTACACTTAAAAAAAGTTGAAAAGAATCTAAAACCATGAATTCTATGCACGAAAGATTTTATTACAAACTCCATCAAAGATGAATGATGAATTTTCGACCAAGATTATTTGAAAATATTACTTATAGCCTAATTACCTTCCTTGATTAATGAAAATCTTATTTTTATTTTACCGACCGACCGAGTCATATTTCGCTAACGATCTGCCCGTAGAACAACAAATTAAATTATATCTCGCCTTATATTTTTAAGGAAAAGAACAGTGTGTAAAATCAGGGCTTTTCAGTGGACGTTGAAAAACTCGTTCTCCCCTTTTGATAATACGCCATATACCGTTTGCTTAGCTCTCGATATAAAAGACTCCATATTTTGCTTGCTTCGACGTCATTTTCTTTGTTGAAATATTCCTTGTAATAATCTTTCTAAAAATATGAAAAAAATTCGCGATATCCATAAAGTTTTGTTTTACAACCATGACAAATATTTTTATTAAATATATTTGATTCTCGCTAATTCGCGGGGAATGGGAATTAGTTTGAATTATAGAAAGAATCGAATAATAGAAGTTCGAATAATCGATAGTCTACTGTATTATGACAAATAAACACAACCTTAGGGTGTGATCATAAAGTTTCTACTAGAGAGGGTGTAGGATTTTCTTAAAATTCAAATTAAAAAATTCCTCTAGTACATAATGACCGCTCCCTTCCTGATGGCGGAAAGATTACTTCACGGTGGACGCGATTTCAAACTTACTGATAACTCAGGGAAGTGGGGGGTATTTGCAGAAAAATGTAAGAGATTTTAAGGTGAAAATTGTTGTAGTGAAACTTTAACATACTTTCACTAAAACGAGGATTGAAGACAAACTGTATTAATAAACTCTGTAAACGCTTTTAGGTCTTTTAAGTCTAAAACTCGAGCAAAAAGAAGAAAAAAACACTCAGTTTGGAGCGAATAAATTCGGCTATTGGAGCGAATTATGATTCATTTACCGAATTTGTGATTTAAATATTCGGTTAAATTCGGTCTGCAGAGCGAATTTATTTTTGAGACGATCCCTTTACTGGCTTTTGATTCCTCAATGAATAACTTTTTTCTATTTCTATTTGGCTGAGTTGCAGGAGGCTCCGAGGCCTATTTTCGCAACTATAGACGCTTTTAATGAGCGCTCCGTCAGCACCTTGGACTGACTACCCAATTCCCCTCACATGGCATGGGTTGACCCGGGCGAAGGCTCATTCACTTGCCAAGGGAACCGCTGCGAGTGGGAATCGAACATCAGTCGCCTGTGCAGCAACCAAGGTCAATGACCACTATACCACAACCACCTCAACACTTACTCTATACTCTGCATATTGGTCGATCTCTTCACGTTGCTTCAAATATTTTTTCATCATAATATACGAATATTCCAAATGACCTTCTTTGTAATGTTTCTTGCCAATCTCAAAGATGTCCTTTAGCTGTTTCATTATTCTGCGAGAAAAAAAAAGATTTTCATTAGTAGCCTAAATTTATGAATTGAATTCAAGATTTTTTCTGCCATTAGAATCAATATTTTTCGTTGCAGGGAATGTACTATATTGCGGGTGGGAGGGGGGTGGTGAAAATTGGAGAAGAGACTGTAGGATATGTCTGCATCAGCGGCTCATCGTGCTTCTTATCAAATAATCGACTACTGCCACCGTCTCAGCAGTACTGTTTTCATTGCACACTGTTAAAGGACATCATTTTACGTACCACTTGCTGAATCAGCATTTTTAAATAAAATAAAAAATAATTCCCCATTCACTAATTTTTGACTTGGCAGCAAAAAAGGCTAGTCTGGGCGCGTCTCTTTATCATAAAAAAGATTATAAACTTACACTCGAAAATGCTCAAAACTCCATATTTCAATTGGAAGAGATTCTTTGATAATCACTTTGTCCAGTTCTTCGATAGAAGGGTACAATAAGAACTTCTGCTTGTTTTTGGGAGGCATGGTATGTTCGTTTTCTTTCTGGTTATACCTTTTCTGTTGGTGTGGAAAATGGAAAATTAAATCATTGAAATATGATAATTATTTAGTAGCCTCCCGTCAGGTTTCTTTTTACTGTCACGTGCAATATCTTTTTAATCCGAGCGGATTACTAGGTTTGTTAGTAGTAATGGGTATCCCGAGCCTAAATCGGATAATCGACCCTAAAAAAATTTAATTTTAAAATGTTTTCCAGTCTTTGACTATTTTGAAACCCTTAGAAAGACTAGACCTTAACTTTTCCTCCTGCAGTGCTCATAACTTGAAACAACATGGAAACAGTTCATTTTGGAGACATTTGGATTATATTAACGCGACGTGACCTTGCGTTGCAAATGAGATGCTGATCCCATTCCTTTCCTCACTTTTATAGCCTTCTTTGTTCTCCAACCCCGAGGTTTCCGTGGAAATAAAACGATTCCTTTTATAGCCAACCACTAAGATGGCATTAAAATAATAGGAAATATTGTGATTGGCAAACTTTTCCTTTCAAAGTAAATAATTAGAACATACTCAGAAAAAAAGGCTCAATATTGATCCCACTCTTACCTGAAAGACCCCTAAATCATTTTAAAAAAAATCATTAAATTCCATATATCTGCCTCATTCCCTATATGTTGGTTTTGATAGTTGATGATGATCATATCTCGACTAATACCCTAAGCCTTGACACATTGGAACTGCTCTTCATGTGGACAACTGATTGGTTTTCAGGCTGGGCCCCATGGGGACGGTCCCTTTGTGTTTTTGTTTTATGGGAAATTAGTTTTTCAAAGTAAGTAGAGCATACTCAGAAAAGAAAGACTCAATATTGATTCTACTCTTTCCTGAGAGACCCCTGTTTTCTGACTCTTTTCTTACCTTGGAGAAGATATCAGAACCTAATTCGTCGGTTAAAAGCTGTATGAAAATAGCTTAAGTAACAGTTATTTAAATCTTGATCGATGAATAATCCAGTCAGCAAAATTAAACTTCCTACTTTCTAACTTTTAATTTAATTATTTTGACATGCTACAACGAAACTATAAATTTTATTTAAAGCCTAAAGTAGTATATACCGATTGTTTTTGGTGATAAAAGAGAACTTAATAAAATAAAATACGGATTCAAATTACAGCTTTTGATGCACATAATTTTTTGACTTGGAGATGAGATGAAAGCGGCAGAATAAATATTTGTAAGCCAAATAATAATCGTTGCATCAGACCATTTTTGCACGTGACGGTTCCGTCTCGCTCCGAAACGAACTGAAGCCATTTTATTGGTTAGAAGTGACGTAACACTTGGATGTAACCAATAGGAAACATCATATACTGTCTCAGACCGTTGTCACTGTCCGTTCCTGAATCTCGAAAATCACGTTTGTAAAGTCTTCAAGAGTCATAATACCATACACATTATAAGCACAAACTGTAGAACAAAAGGCTTCGATAGCCAGAATACCAAGAACAAGTTAAGAACATTCTATGGGATTGATTACCTATCTCTTCTTAGGAGATTACCAACTAAAAGTATTAAAAAAAAGATAGAAAAGCCTCCTCTCATTTTTCCTGTAACTTGTCTCGAAACTTAAATTTCCTTTCGAAGGGTTTGATGATTTGGCCTATAAATCTGGACCAAAATTTGTGGAAAAATGGAAGAAAATGAGTGGAAATGTCTATTTTTTAGCACTTGTTTTATCGAGTAACAACTTTGTCTTGGTTGGTTGCAAACTTACCTGTTCCTCGTTTGAAGTCTGGGGGGGGGGTGGCTCGGTTAAAAAACAAAATAAGGCCTTTGAAATCGGACCCTCTACCCTTACGATGCACTTTTTTTGAATATTTTGGACCATTTTGAGGCAAAGTATGGTCAGGTTTTTCAAATTCTTTCTCATCTTTGCTCATTCGACCCTTACAGTGCACTTTGGGAAGCTTTGAAAAAAGGACTCGAGTCGACTCTTAAGTGTTACACGTACTGTAGGTCGCTTACCCCGGATGCCTCCCCCTAGGTTTCAAATCAATAAAAAAGTGTCACATCTATGTTGACATGCTGTAAACTCTAAACCCAACACACTGAAAGCTTTATATTAAAATGTAAGTAAGACTTTTCTCTAAGACTCAAAACACCAACTATATATCGTATGAAAATATAAGAATAAGACTTCTTTCATCGGACGATACCATGTCATACCATCAAGTCAGTCCTTCAAACCTTTATGCAAAATATAACTACCTTACGACAGCAGATATCATATATATGAAAGATTTTAAAATTCAAAATGCTCATTTTTTCTTTGAAAATTGTACTAATGGTATTCCCTTGTTAACTTGTATTCATTCTTATTATGTCATATTTTAAAATGCTATTAATCCTTTAAATGCATTAAAAGTATAAAGGAGATAAACTCTTTTGATAAAATGAGTTAAATAACTTAGTAATGAGATTTTTTATAAGATCACATATTTCACAGATTTGACATGGAATAGCTTGATGATTAAAGATTTTTCGGTGCAAGTTATTCCTAGAACTTCCCAACTCTACCACAGGCGATTCTTGAAAGATCTTGCCGTGTGTATGTCTGTTAACTCTTCGAGCATCTAGGGGGGGGGGAGGTCCCTCTTTAAAATCTCAAGATTGATAAGTGCTATGACCTTGAAATCTTGACCGAGATTAATTTCAAGATTTCGTTTTGGCAACCTGGTTGGTTGGTTGGTATTTTACAGACTAGAATGTAAACTTGAGATGCAAAATGCTCGAAGGTTTAACAGACAGACACTCGGCAAGATCTTTCAAGTAAGATGCTGGAAGGGTTAAGGCGAATTCCGTCTATATGAAGAAACAAAAAATACACGTTTTTTTTTTTTATAAGGAACACGTTTATAAGGAACTCGAGGCTGAAAATGGTTCAAAAAATAAGGAATTGTTAAGGAACTGCCCAGGCTGAGAATAAGTGGATTTGAAAATAATGTACCTTATTGGGACTAATTTGACCAAATTTTGATCTTTCAAGGGGCAAAAAGTTCAAAATTTCCTATGTAGTAAGGAACTCGATAAGGAACTTTGAGACTGAAATTCTCTGTAAAAATAAGGAACTCCAGGCTCAGAGCAAAGTTAAGGTTCCTTATAAAAAAAAAACGTGTATTGTTTGTTTGTTGATTCTAACATACCAAACTTTTTCATCAATTCTAACTGCTATGAAGAGCTTAGTTATTCATTCACATCACAAAATTTTAATTTTCTTATAAACTTTTTAAAATGTCAACAATGTTGCTACTGTGTAAAGCTCCCTTCAAACTTTCTGAGAATTTGATTTTAAATTCCCCTCATTTTATGAGTTTTCGTATGAAAACAGTAGAAGCTGAAAGTAAACTAGTGCCACTTTTACGTTTTAGCATTTTGAATTATTATGATTTTTTTTTCCAATTAAAACTTTCATCATTTTTATTGTTTGTATATTTGTTTTTCTCTTTGGAAACAAATATTCATACTTAGATGTTACATATACATACTACGTTTTATAAAGTCTATGATATGAAATTCTTAGAAAACCCCTTCCCCTAGTAAACACAAATTTACGAAAAATTACTAAGGTACTAAGATAGTCGAGATGCCTTGGAGTTTTTACAAGATACTTCAATAATTGGTCATTTAAAGTGATAGAGATGACGCGTTCTTTAAAAAAAGTAATAAGATTCTTTTATTACAACTTAACGACCAACCAAATCAAATAAGAGCTAGTCAAAACTCCAGCTGGTCCCAGATAGTCAAATGAGCCGGCCAATTTTCCATCAGAGAGTATACCATAGCATTACGTTGAATATACGTTTTATTATATACCTAATTCCCCTAACTTGAAAAATATATCCCATCTTGTACTCGGTACCGTGCGATAACTATTACTTATTGTTAAAAGAACGACATATGCGTGTTAATACAGGAATTATAAGGCGCACTCACTACCACTCCTCTCGTGCGTTACAAAAAATCTTGTTTCGACTTGCCGACAATTCTCTTAGTCGTAGCCTGGGTTACCTGACCACCTTCTGCAGTACCATGCGTCGCGTGGCTAGGAGATGTTAATAATTCAAACATTCTTTATTGCATTCTTTATTCTCATATGACAATATGATATAAAAATATGGGTTGATCAACTCAAAGACCCTTGACCTGACCTTCCTAGAAAGATCAAATCCATAGCAGTTCTTGATAGGTTTATAATAGGTTTTGTAAAGGACTAAGTCCTTTGGTACAATTAGGGTGCGCGGTGTGTTTTTAGTCCTGTTCTTTTACAGTATTGAAACCAAGTCATGGTTAAATATTTTTGAATATAGACAGTCGTTATATTATGAAGTAACCTTTATTTAAAGCGCATCATTTAACTTACCTCCTAACATTTGCTTACGCAGTAGTTTTAAACAAAACAAAGAACGACTTTCTCCCCTTTTTCGGCACCGTGCGAGCGCAAACCTGGAGAAATTCTTTTGTTTAGTCTACTTTGTCTTTCTATACCATAAAGAAACAAAAATTGAAATTTTTAACATAAAAGGATTCTAAGTTCGATTGGGCTTTTCCAGAAAAAAACCGTGCACCCCCTGTTGACGAGGTCCAACCTTTTCTGACCTACTCCCTTGGAATTCCAGGCAATTTTAGGATCATACCCCTCTGGAATTCCGAATTTTTACAAATTTTCAATCATTACCCCCTTGGAATTCCGCTTATTTTTGACGGATTTTCGTTGTTGTTCGTCATTTTAGGATTGAGTGTGTTCAACGAAGAAACAAGTGATATCTTACGAAAAACCTTACTCCATCTCATCCAAGAAAATGACAAGAAACAAAAGACAATAGGAGAATTACAAAAGCTCGGCAACAACATTAGTAAAAGGTTTGTGAAGTGAAGTAAAACCACTTTGAAATTTGGGTCAATGTATGGCTCCCGACGTGGGGGGGGGGGGCGGGCAAAAATCATATCGCCCACCGCCCACCGCCAACCATGGTTGGGCCCTTATCTTACCCCTTCAACGGTATATTTAGAACAGGGGTTGGTTTGGGGTTTAAATGCCTGAAAGTATACTTTGTTTTGAAAGTTAAAGGACATCGTTTAACGTTTTATCCTATCATTTGCTGACACAGCAATTTATTTTAAATAAAAGAAAAAACAACTTTCTCCCTCCAACCTACCGTGCCGTTTAACCGTCTTTTGTGTATATCTCGGAGAAAATCTTTTGAAACGACTTGAAACTTTCTGACTTTGATGAAATCTTAAAAGTACTTGTTCTAGGGTCATAGGTCTTCAATATCGGGTTTTATGACTTTATTGTGAAACATGACATAAAACCAAGCTAAAATCGCTCAACACTGAAAATTTTAAAATTGCGATAACTTCTGAAGTATTGATTGAATCATATTCAAATTTTGACACGTGATAGGTATTAACAACGTGAATCAAAAAATATTATAAATAAACTGATGAAGTCATCAAATTTTTTCTTCCTGGAAGTTTGTGTCATGATGGAGAACATCTGTACCAATTTTTATGGCCATAGCTCTTCTAGATCAAAAATAATCGAGGGTGGTAGATTCTACCCCCCCCCCTCCTGGGGCTACAAAAATCAAAAAAGGTTAGGGTTAATAGGGCTAACTGCTTTGTCAGCATAAAATACACTAGGCTGCGCGCATCCCCAAAATTTATTTTGATATAGGGGATGTGTATCGTGTATAAAATTCCTGTCCGAGGGCTACCCCAAATTTGTGATCACATGTTTCAATTTTAAGTTAACTTAAATTAAGTTTCTAAAACTCGAATACGCAAATACGGAGGCAACTCTCGGACGAGAATTTTTTGAACGATACATAGCCCCTACATGAATACATAACAGAGGGGATGCTTGCATCCTAAAGAGGCACGTTTCTTTGCTGAAGTAAAAAAACAAAATGGTAAAGACTATGAACCTGGTTCTTTAGCAAGCCTTCAATCTGGCATTGACCGTTATTTGAAAGAAAAACATTACAACTACTCTATCGTTAAGGACAGAGAGTTTACAAGTTCTCGAGCTGTTTTGGAAGGAAAAGCTAGGTTCTTACGAGAGCAAGGAATGTGAAAAAGACCAAACCAGGCAATCAGCTTAATGAGAGCAGAGGAGGAGACACTGTGGGAGTGTGGTCAATTTGGTATTGAAAATGCATTTTCCCTTATCAACACTATCTGGTGGCAATTTACAATGCATTTTGGTTTGAGAGGTCGTCAGGAGCATCACATAATGAAGGTTGAAGATTTTACATGGAAAGTTGATGAAGAAGGAAGCAAATTTCTCACCTTTGCTGAAAGTTTTTCCAAAACCAGACAAAATGGTCTTCGAGAGATTCACAGATCAGCGCAACCCAAGATGTTTGCTAACGGCTCATCTCGTTGCCCAGTGATAATTTACAAGTTTTATCTCTCAAAACGACCACTATCACTTCAATCATCGGGTCCAATGTATTTGTCTATCAATCATAAATCAGCAACAAATCTTTGGTTCAAAAACCAAAACATGGGTAAAAATACCATTGACTCAATCATGAAGAGAATGATTCAAAATTCTCCTCTTGCGGCATCTTCGTCTGGTAAGGAATTTGACCAACCACTTGAAAGCCAACTATGTTCCTCGTTCAGAGATCCACATCACTGGACACAAAAATGAGGTTAGTTTGGATGCCTAAGACAGCGGTGACAAAGTTGAGCAAAGAAAAATCTCCCATGCTATTAACAACGTCCCTTGCTGCAGTTCTCGGAAAAATATTATACGGAAAAAGTCTGGAACTCGTAAAATATTTATCGTATTTCACTCGAAGTCATGCGATAACTAATACTTATTTTTTATTAAGTATATTAAATTTTCCTTTTCCAGGAACATCGGCAGTTCTCCAATAAAGCCAAACCAAAATGGTATTGATCAAACCAAACACGTGAGTTTCTTTCATCGTGGTTCTTCCTAAAATGGAAAGAGAATTTTCAGTCTTAACCTCCCTTAAACAGGGACGTATTTTATTTATTTGTCCTGATGTCCATTTGTGACTTATCCCCAATTCTAATTGTTCGCAAATTGAGAATTTAATTTGAAAAAGATCATGCTTTTGTTCATTTTGAAGACCGTTCTCCGCCATCCTAAGGCTAACCAGCTCAAAATACAGTGTGGATTCTCAAAGTCTTCAGATTTCTAGTGGAGATGAAATTTCAGTGTATCTTTCTCACCGGGGGCGATTTTTTGCTGTTTGCCGTCTTTTTGATTGGCTTTAGTGGTCCTGTTCATCGAGCTTCGTATAAACACTGGCGACAGTTTCTCACTCCTGGGCAAGCAAAAGGATTGAATGAAGTTTTGAAGTTGTACTCTAATGTTAGCACTAAACCCTACTCGAAAGCGATGTCAATACATCGAGAGCGCTAGATTTAATTTTCGTTCAATATTTGTGATTTAGCGCCTTTTGAAATCAGGATTTGATATCTAGCTTCTTTGCGGGTACCACTTTTGAAAAAAACTCCAATCAAAAATGACGGATATAGCTTTATGGTGGTGGTCCCATACACATTTTCGACCGTAACCGCCACCACCCTAAAACCATCCCAGTCTTTTTTTCGCACCTAAAGACAACAGAAAAAAGTGTAAAACAAGGATTGGATCGAGTTTAGGGTGGTAAATTGAATAATAAAGTGGCACGTGCCTGACCGCGCGACTACGGTCGAAAAGGTGTGTTAGGTCATTGAAACAGGGTTACCGGGGATGTACAAATTATTGGAAAACTTCATTTTTCTTTTGATTACTGAAGACTTTGTCTTCTCTTTCTCAGAGGAAGAAACGCAAAGAGCATCGACCAAGCAACAAATGGAGCATGAACATGACCTCCTCCATTGATGTAAGCTTTATCTGAAATTGTAGCATCATACTTTTACTCTTGCAAATATGACAACACTCTTTACTTACAAAATGATACATGTAAGTTTCAGATATATCATTTCATCACTTCAATGTTTCAATGGCTTAAAATTATTTCCCGTATATAGACGAATAAGAAGCCTTCAAAGCAGAATTTTCGTGAAATTGAAGTCGAATTCATACTTTCCGTCCAGATTAACCAAAGCTGATTGCATGATATTTTAATGGAATACTTTCCTTCACTTTTTTTACTGGCCGATATGTCAACATCGTTCATAATTATTTTAATGCACGGAAAAGATGGCAAACTTCACTGTATTCCACAGCCTAGAAATTTTTTTCTCAAGTAATGACGTGTTCTTCAATAATAGGACTTTCGAGCTACACAAAAACATTTTAGACACCCTTACTATATCGTCATCAAGTCGGATTCCCTAATGTTTTAGATTTTCTGGATTCAAGTTACTGCTTTCATTTTCATTGTTTTTACCTTTTAGGATAGAAAAGAGAAGGATATCAGGTAACCTAGCAACGCTTTTTGAAATGTTATCTTTTATCCGTGGTCTACAATCAAGCTCAAATATATTGAAAATTTTGGCTATTTTAACGTTTTTCAGAATTTAAAGTTCGGGCGAGAATTGCGATTTTACTTTATTTCATTGGATATTCCGATCTCGGAGGTGTTCAGTTGCCTCTAACATTCCAGAAGTAACTTAGTAACTTATTTGTGGTGTTTAAACTTTTGCAGGGAAATTCCCCTTTTTATCAAATATTATGACTTAGGTTATAATTAGAGCATTTGGCTATAGTCCATAAGG
Source organism: Clytia hemisphaerica (assembly GCF_902728285.1). Classification (NCBI taxonomy): domain Eukaryota; kingdom Metazoa; phylum Cnidaria; class Hydrozoa; order Leptothecata; family Clytiidae; genus Clytia; species Clytia hemisphaerica. The sequence continues at coordinate 863,203 of NW_027104338.1, forward strand.
TCATTGGTTTATTTCTTTTGCTGGATATTACCAAGAATTGAAAGATTGTTCCTATACGTTTTATCCTCTCGAAGCCAATGGTTTGAGAATTTAATCGCTGAACAACAATTTTGTGAAGAAATGAACATTATTTCTGTCCGATGATATTTCGCTTTCCAGGTATTTTATGGAGCAAAAATACAGCGAGCGTATCAATTCTCTTCAAGATGAACTAGATGTCTTGAGGTATGTCAAATTGTCATTATTATAAGGTTTATGTTAGATAGATTTGACTCGGAAAGTGCATTATAGACCTGCCTGTTATGTATTTACATATACTCGAAAACAATATTTTACAGAAGAATTCTATACTTGTATTTATAATTACAAACTTTAAATTTCCTGATCTAAATAAAGTAGGATTCAATCTAATCGAACCATCAAGTCTCCATATTCCTCAACCTAAGATTCCCATCTTCGCGTCTTAGGATCTTGATAATTAACTTCCGTACTGCAATAGTAAATTACATGTCATATTTGTGCTTACCTATACATAACTCTTCTTCGCGATAAAGAACCTCATTAGACTTGTTACGGTGCGCTTTTCCATGTATATGAGTTTTTTCACAAATCTCGGCGAAGGAGCGTAGAGCTATATTAAGAATTCGAACGACCGATGAACTTGGAACGATACACGGCAAGAATTTTCAAAAAGCAAAATTCGCCCGTTGGAGTCACTGACTTTCATATCTCCCTGGACCAAGCTATATCCGCCATGTTTGATCGAGGTTTTTTAGGAATACACTCTTCTCGAGATGCATAAATTTATTGTTGTCCTCGTTTTCAAACAGATTTCATTGCTATAAAATTACATATTCACAATGATAATTGTGTTGTTTACACCTCATGAGACATATTGAATTTCGAGTACTTTTTTTTAGAGTTAATGTTTGCTATTTGGGAATTTAAACTGGTTTAAATTTATAATTTCATAGCAATGAAATCTGTTTGAAAACGAGGACAACAATAAATTTATGCATCTCGAGAAGAGTGTATTGATTGATACCCGCCGAGAAGAAGCCATTGCAATGTTAAAAATTAACGTCCAACGGCGCTACATCATCAAAAGTATTCGAGGAAAAGTAGATCTAGCGCTCTTGATGCATTTTCACCGCTATTGAGTAGTGCCGCCATTAGGGTACCAATTTCTCCGATCAAAGAATTTTGCTTGACCGGGATTGAGTAACTTTGTCTAGGGATATATAAAGGTTGGTGGTTGGAGTTCGGAGGAGTACAGTCTACATTTGTGCTATTCAAGTCAACGCATAATTCCGAGCAACTACAGTTAGAGTAAACCTTGCAACATATTATTGTCTATTTGGTGCTTTTTGTGTCAACTCGTGTATATTTTTCAAATAAATCGATCAAGATAAGCCCGACAAAGAAGAAAAGCTCCACAACCGATAAAATAGATGCTCCTGTCATCAAACCAACACATCCACCGAAATTCGCGAAAAGGTCTTGCCATGTATATACAGGCTTTTCATTTACAATGTCAACCAAAAATGTGTCATAAGTAAAAGCCAGTGACAAGAAATGATCATTCTTTGTTGAATGATAATGTAACGATAGCTTTATATCTTCCTCAAAGCAAGGCTGTAAGTGACAAACATTGTTGCATTCCTCAAATATTGTCAAATTATCATTTAATTTCCATAGACAAGGTTGGCCAACAGTATCATTAACCGTGTTGGTGAAATTATCGAATTTTCCAGGATTACGCATATAACGCTCATACATAGGTGGGATAGCGCCACATTTCTCGAACACCTTTTCCAAAAAACAGCCTTTCTTGCATTTGTTTACTGTATAATTCCCTATGAACTTATTCTGTTCATAGGTCCCCTTCCCATCGACACACTCAGAATGGGGCTTTCCTAAACGGCTAATCAACCTCTTCTTAATCACCACATTGTAATACCCATTAATAGCCCAATATATGGTAGACGTGGCTCCCGGGAAAGGTTCATTTTCTGGAGTCACCAGGAGTTGAGTCCAACGATCAAACGTTCGATTGGCCTTAATCGTAACGACCAGTTTTTCAGAAATTATGGTTTGTTTGTGTCCTTTAACGGTAAAACAGTTTGTTTGGCTGTCTATGTTCAGTGGTTCTGAAATTCTCTTGCCTAAAAAGTGAGCATAATCACTTGTGAGTTGTGCTACCCATACATATGGAGCGTCGCTGACTGAGAGATTCTCCAACTGTTCTAAAAGGCCCACCGATATCGGGCGCTTAGCTTTTGGATCACCTTTTTCAAAACGATTCTGTTCAAATGATATTGCAGATTGATCGCATATAGTTATAGCAGGGAATTTCATTTCATGTTCAGCCTTCATGGTCGTGTGGGTTTTAACATCGTGTCGTAGAAACGAATCCCAGTGCTCTTTCGAGATCCAAACAGCGGTCGAAAACGAGGCTACAACGAGTACAGACCAGATGAGTTTGGACAGGCTGGAACCAGTTGCTATACGGCTTAGGCCGTGTATTGTAAGGCCTTCAGCGTAACTCTGCATTTTGTCTGAGACTCTCATTTGGCCTTCCTCCTGGTTCTCCTCAATGCTCCCAGTGATCTTCTTTCCTTGGGTTGTCATATTAACATAACAAAGTTGGCTGTTATTCTCATGGTTGGTATTTTGAAGTCTTTTTTCGCGTAAATTTTGAATTTCATTTTCAAGAGAGACAAGTCTCTTTGTCAAATACTCAATCTTTTCATCGTTAGCAGATTCCATTTTCTTATGCTCTTGTTCAATTCGTTCACTTTGCTGTATTAGTATTTTTCGAACCCCTGCGTCAATTCGATTAACTTATGAAGGAAAATGAACAATATTTTTACAATATTTTCATTAATATATGAGCTTCAAGCTGTGAACAAAGTTTACTTTAGTTCAAATTATTTCAAAAGATGAAAATGAAACGGTGACAAAAAGGACCATTTCCAACTTTTTATTGAAAACTCATCATATCACCAACAGTAATTTTAAATCCTACCTACTGTAGGGATATTCAAAGTTTAATAAGAGGATTATTTTAGTTTTATAAAATGCCGAAAAGAAAATTCGATTTTTCTCCCTAAGATATCAGAGCTTCAACATAGAAAAACATCGGTCGAAATGTCAGAATAATAATTTCATGGGACCTAGAACCGACAAAAAAGAGACAATTTAAGAGCAAATCCGAGACTCTGAGGAAAGGATTTCAAATATCTAATTAATAAAAATAGGATAAAACCAGGGGGGGGTACAAAGGCAGGGTACTAACCCATAGCCTGGTGGTGGTGTCTAATTTTGCATTTCAAAAAAGTTAGTACCCTTTAGGGGGTGGTGTCTCTATTTTTTACAGCAAAATTGAAGTAGTACCCGGTACTAAATATGGGTGGGTGGTACTAAAAAGAAATTGAGTGAAAAATCAAGTTAGTACCCTATGGGTTAGTACCCTGCCTCTGTACCCCCCCCCTGATAAAACTCGTGAAGTATTCCGATTTAGCTTTTAAGAATTAGACAACAAAAAATACACTCGACTCTCTCTAATCCGAATCTCTAATATTTAAATCCTTCTTTAATTCGAACTAAAATATTGGTCCCATCAGCTGGAGAGTGGTTGAAATTATTCTAATTCGCGAATCTTTCTCTAATTCGAAGAAAACTTTTGATCTCTTGACGATCGAATTAAAGAGAGTAAACTGTATTTGCTCCACAGATATCTGTAAAGCCCGAAGGGCTAGATAGGCAACTTCAAGCTTTCTCCAGCAAAAAAAAGTGAAACAAAAATTTGACTTTTTAAATTTCGTGCCGATGGATAGGATCTAGCATTTTAATTGTTTTCGGAGCGCGAGATAAAAAAAGTAGGCGGCAAACGCTATTTCACATCTCTCAAACCGGTGTAATTGCATATTTTAGTCACGTGACTCTGGTAGGAAATCCTTCCAAAGATGAGCTTCACTTTTTGACCAAGGCCGCAAATCTAGCCCTTCGGGCTTTACAGATCTGTGATTTGCTCTTATAAAAAGAGTGTAGGGAGACGTACATAGATTATAGGGTGGTATAAACAGAATACCAGGGTTCAAAGGGGTAGTGAGTCTCTCAATCTCCAAAAAGTAAGAAAGTCTGTGACCATTAAAACCATCATTTAACTAACATAAGCTCATGGAATGCAAAAGCTTTAACAGATTTGAAATTTAAAAAAGATCAATTTATATACGCATTGTACTGTACAAATTGAACAATCTTTCCTTTACTAGAAAATCTATTGAGTCTTTCGATATTTCTAAGACGAAAACATCAAGAAACTCTGATATCCTTCCACAAGAGCGTGATAAACATTCAACTGACAAGAAACCACTTCCAAACAATGTAGTAAGAGAACAGCAACATCAACTAAAGATTCCGCAATCACAACACAAGCAGATTACTGAAGATCGCCAACATAGTCAGAGAGGAGAAACTCACCGATCAAAGAAAAGTGAAGACACTGCAATAGCGCTTGAAACACTTCTGGATGATATTTATCTGAAAGATGCCACATCTGCTAAGGTATTTGAAAATTCGCTGTCGTAGGACCCTTAGATATTGTAACAATACACGCTTTTATAGCAGAACAATTTTATAAGAACACGATGCTGAAAATTGACCAAAACCTAAGAGCAAATTAAGAATAATCTGAGCCTCAGATTTCAGAAATTACTAATAAAGTACTGATTTTAAACCCATTTCAAGTTTTAAGTAAAGAAAATAAGCGTATATGGAACATCGTAGAAACATTTAATCCTCAAAAGCGCCTTTTTATCTGTTTTACTGTATCGATTTTCAACCACCTGATCTTACCAAAAGACACCCTCCGTTTATTTTTTTTTGCTTGATTTTGACTCTACTTATCTTTTTAACGGGGTATTCAAAAGCATAATTCCCAGCCCCTTCGACAAATAGGATATTCCCCTCGTTTTTTCCAAATTTGATTTTTTTCCAACTACACCGTTTAGTCCAGCCCTCCCCCCCGTTTATTACCTTATTCATTTTATGTTCGCCAAATGCGTTAAATTGACACTATTCTGACTTTTCAGTCAGGACTTAGGATGAAGCCACCAAGTTATTTGGTTTGCTCATGATATCCTTTTTTCCCAGAAATACAAGAAGAAGTGCGCATCCCTCAAATCACAAATTCACATTCTTCAATCTGAAAACCAACAGTTATCAAATGCTTTGGAAATGAAAAACGAGAAGAATAGTCATCAAAATCAGATTCAAATCAACCAAGAAGTTTCATCATCTGATGAAGGTGGTTTTCCAACATACAGAATATCACCAAGATATTGTGGTGCTGGAGCTGATGGTAGTGCTAGACCCACGTCTACCTCTGGGCAAGTTCCTTCTGCCAGAGACAAGCATTACAATGGAAATATCAGACCCCTGTCAACTGCTCGCCAAATGGCTTCTGCAAGAGATCATTCAACTTCAGAAGCGATTAAGGTAAATAAATTAAACGTACTAGTAACGTTTGGTCTTGCCTAATAACTCCTGAATATAAGGTTTGCAATGGCTGATGGCGAGTTTATGTTGTAAAACTCTAACATGTGCCATGCTTAGAGAAAGAAAATGTCGTGGCATCCTTAATGGCACATCTTCATTCGCAAACCTAGGCTTGCATAATCTCATCATTAGGTCATGTTTCCAATTGTGGTTCTGGTGATCCTGGTTGATCAAATGGTGTGCATCGAAAGCTGTGTTTTTTTTACTTTTAAAGATGGTGCGTTATTCTGCTTCAGGCAGGAAAGAGTAGCTCTATCTAGTGCTTATGATATTTGTGAATGTGAGCCACTGACCTTTACTACTCAATAGCAGTGTAAATGCATCGAGAGCGCTAGATTTACGTTCCCTCGAATACTTTTGATGATGTAGCGCCGTTAGACGTTAATTTTTAACACTGCAATGTCTGCTTTGCGAGTACCAATTCAAAAAAAACTTCGATCAAAGATGGCGGATATAGCTTGGTCCAGGGATATATAAGGGTCAGTGATTTGAGCACCCTATCATTTATTACCTTTAGCTGCTAGAGAACTTGAACGAGATAGTCACTGGTGAAAGTGGAATGACCTACATTGAAATCTTGGACAATCGAATTGAATTATTGAGGCAAATTATGGAATGGAAAGCTGATCAATCGAGATTAGAGGTGCAAAAATTATTAGGATTTTGAAGTTCGAAGATATGTTTTCCGTTAAACGTCTATCGAAAGCTATTTGTTGATTTTTATACACCTACTAACCTTTCTGCCAATAGTCAGAATCGTAGACCTCTATAGATTTCCTATATAGATCCTAGATAAGAAACTCTTTTCGCTAGATGATGAACAGAAGCCTATTTCGTCAAAAGCTATGAAGGAGCTTGGGTCCCGTCGTTTTAGACTGAAAATACGAACGTAATCGCATTATTGTGTTAGACAAGCTAATTGTATTGAAATTTTTTTATTATTTTTTTTTTACGAAAAACTCTTTCAGGAAATCTATGACGCTTTACAATCGCTACAAGAGGAACTAGCTCCACCTTTAAACCCACCTTTAACTGCAACCACTGCGGGAAAACCACCTACCTTGATGTTCGGAGCTTCTCCTTCTCAAAGTCAAGACATTTTGAAACTCATCCAAAATATGAGAAGAGCTTATAAAAAGAATCAAGGTTTGATCAAAGCTAATACGCAACGTTTAACGTTTTTTATAAGAATGAGTTCCATTTTCTGCGAAAACTTGGGAACTAATTAAGAACAATCCCAGTCTCAGCTTTCAAAAATGGCTTAAGAAAATAGTGATTTTGAGTCGTTTTAAAGTAAAAGTATATATGCAATACAATTAAAGAACAAACATTTAAGCTCGAAAATGGAACAAAAAAATTTATAACAGCTGAAGTCTCATATTAATACCTCAGCTAAAATTTATTGGCTCTTATAAAAAAGAACCCTTGGAAAAAAATTTTAAAGTGAGAGTGGACAAACTAAAATTAGTTGTCCGTCCCCTGGAAATTCAAGAATAACTTTTTACCCCCCCCCCCTGGAAAAATGAAAAAACACTTCTTTAGACCCCCTGGAAATTCTTATCGGATTTACCCCCTGAAATATTCGTCCACCCCCTGTATGGTCATAAAATGAAATGGCCCATTAACAAGAGATTTTGGTTTGGTCCGATATCAGCTAAATCAATGAATAATATAATAAAATCGCATATGGATATTTCATTTTCAGAGCCAATCTTTACCAATATTGATCTATCTGAGGATTCATTAACATCAGACCAAATGAGAGCCGTTATCCACCATTTTATGAAGCTTTTCGACGTCAAGAAAGAAAGCGCTGTATACACACGCATTTACGACCTCTATAATCGTTATTACGAGGTTTTGAACGCGTTAAATTCAATTCATCACATGTTACATTTAAGTAAGTAGTATTCTGTCTATTAGAAGTATCTAAGAAGCCATCTTTTTTTGCAAACCATGTTCTGTTGAGGATTGAAGTTTGGATATTTGACGCGGATAGTCAAGTAATGTAAGATTTTGACGAACACACATGGTCCTTAAAGAAAGTGACATGGTTACCGTATGGAGATCAATTGTCGTGTCCCTATAGTTGTGCTCGATGGACAGATCTTACTCTGTACCAGAGTGTATCTCACGTTTATCGCTTCGTAGTACACTCTGTTGTCTGTTTGATAAAAAAATTCCCGTACAGAGACCTCTGCGATTAAGTATGATTTATAAATAGCTACACTTCTCTCATCGTTTCCCCTCTCTCACCAAAACTCGATCGCAGCGGTCAGTTTGAAAAATATCAAGTGAGAAAAGACAATCGGACGCTCTGCGGTAATGAATTTTGAAATTAGTCGTAGATACTGGGTCTGTGTAGGCTGGACAGATCTAAGAAGCACAGTTTGACCATTTCAACTCAAACGTAAACCTTTTGAGAAAAGATCGGATCCTATGTTTGCTAAGCTACCTTATATATTCCTTCGTTTCAAGCGTAAAACCCATTCTCCTAATCTAGTGTAAGCTTAGGCCTAAAAGCCTGGATCTGTTTATTGTCCAGATAAAGGTTTGTTAAATGTCTAGGATATCTAATGTGCCCCCCTCCTATTCTATATTTTATTGATTCATCTCATTCATTACACCAATATTTCCCTTTTTTCGAACTTTTCAGAAAAAGAGAACGGTGTAAATGACATAGTAAACGCTGTCGGAAAACTTACAAAGTTAAAGAAACATCTCCGTGCTCAAAAGATTGACAGGTTTGTCTTGAGTTTGATTTTTAATTACTTTATATCAACATGCTGATATGTTTAGCCCCCTTTTAAGTTGTTTTTTTAATATTAATAATGAGTATACGTCATTTTTCAAATGTAGCATTAGCCTATTACAATCAAATAACTCCGAAGGCTTTCCCGGCACGCTATAAAACAAGTCTAGGTTGCCCTATTTTTTTTAATTTCGCTTAGCGAAAGTATTACGATAGCCTTTCTGCGGCGGCGGCGGGGGAGAATTTTTTTGGGGCGAAGATTATGGCGTTGGCGTTTGACCTGGGCGTTCTCTGGTTAGTTGGTTCGGTATACTATGGAGATAATCATAAGTCGCGTTTTTTTTTGCTCTGTTTGTTTTTTTATTTATTTTCTTATAAGCATATACTTTATAAGAATCAACTCAATAACTCTTGATAGACGGTGATATACCTTTCGGTAATTAGTTCTTACAAAGTAAACAAGGGACAGCAAACAATATGAGCATATTTATTTTTCTTATAAGCATATACTTTATAAGAATCAAATCAATAACTCTTGATAGAAGGTGATATACCTTTCGGTAATTAGTTCTTACAAAGTAAACAAAGGATGGCGAACAATATGAGCATATTTTTTTTTTTATAAGCATATACTTTATAAGAATCAACTCAATAACTCTTGATAGATGGTGATATACCTTTCGGTAATTAGTTCTTACAAAGTAAACAAGGGACAGCGAACAATATGAGCATATTTATTTTTCTTATAAGCATATACTTTATAAGAATCAACTCAATAACTCTTGATAGATGGGGATATACCTTTCGGTAATTAGTTCTTTCAAAGTAAACAAGGGACAGCAAACAATATGAGCATATTTATTTTTCTTATAAGCATATACTTTATAAGAATCAAATCAATAACTCTTGATAGAAGGTGATATACCTTTCGGTAATTAGTTCTTACAAAGTAAACAAAGGATGGCGAACAATATGAGCATATTTATTTTTCTTATAAGCATATACTTTATAAGAATCAAATCAATAACTCTTGATAGAAGGTAATATACCTTTCGGTAATTAGTTCTTACAAAGTAAACAAAGGATGGCGAACAATATGAGCATATTTATTTTTCTTATAAGCATATACTTTATAAGAATCAACTCAATAACTCTTGATAGATGGTGATATACCTTTCGGTAATTAGTTCTTACAAAGTAAACAAGGGACAGCGAACAATATGAGCATATTTATTTTTCTTATAAGCATATACTTTATAAGAATCAACTCAATAACTCTTGATAGATGGGGATATACCTTTCGGTAATTAGTTCTTTCAAAGTAAACAAGGGACAGCAAACAATATGAGCATATTTATTTTTCTTATAAGCATATACTTTATAAGAATCAACTCAATAACTCATGATAGACGGTGATATATCTTTCGGTAATTACTTCTTACAAAGTAAACAAAGGATGGCGAACAATATGAGCATATTTATTTTTCTTATAAGCATATACTTTATAAGAATAACTCAATAACTCATGATAGACGGTGATATATCTTTCGGTAATTACTTCTTACAAAGTAAACAAAGGATGGCGAACAATATGAGCATATTTATTTTTCTTATAAGCATATACTTTATAAGAATCAACTCAATAACTCATGATAGACGGTGATATATCTTTCGGTAATTACTTCTTACAAAGTAAACAAAGGATGGCGAACAATATGAGCATATTTATTTTTCTTATAAGCATATACTTTATAAGAATCAACTCAATAACTCTTGATAGATGGGGATATACCTTTCGGTAATTAGTTCTTTCAAAGTAAACAAGGGACAGCAAACAATATGAGCATATTTATTTTTCTTATAAGCATATACTTTATAAGAATCAACTCAATAACTCATGATAGACGGTGATATATCTTTCGGTAATTACTTCTTACAAAGTAAACAAAGGATGGCGAACAATATGAGCATATTTATTTTTCTTATAAGCATATACTTTATAAGAATCAACTCAATAACTCATGATAGACGGTGATATATCTTTCGGTAATTACTTCTTACAAAGTAAACAAAGGATGGCGAACAATATGAGCATATTTATTTTTCTTATAAGCATATACTTTATAAGAATCAACTCAATAACTCATGATAGACGGTGATATATCTTTTCGGTAATTACTTCTTACAAAGTAAACAAAGGATGGCGAACAATATGAGCATATTTATTTTTCTTATAAGCATATACTTTATAAGAATCAACTCAATAACTCTTGATAGACGGTGATATACCTTTCGGTAATTAGTTCTTACAAAGTAAACAAGGGACAGCAAACAATATGAGCATATTTATTTTTCTTATAAGCATATACTTTATAAGAATCAACTCAATAACTCATGATAGACGGTGATATATCTTTCGGTAATTAGTTCTTACAAAGTAAACAAGGGATGGCGAACAATATGAGCATATTTATTTTTCTTATAAGCATATACTTTATAGAATCAACTCAATAACTCTTGATTGACGGTGATATACCTTTCGGTAATTAATTCTTACAAAGTAAACAAGGGATGGTGTAAAGTATGAGCATTTTTACTTTTCTTGTAAGCATATACTTTATAAGAATCAAATAAATAACTCTTGATAGACGGTGAGATACCTTTCGGTAATTAGTTCTTACAAAGTAAACAAGGGACGGCGCACAATGTGAGCATATTTATTTTTTATAAGCATATACTTTGTAAGAGTTCTTAAAAATTAAACAGCAATTGTTCTTAAATTGGTCTTATTTTTTTAGTGATTTTAAGTCTCCTTGTTCTTGTAAAATTGTTTCATCAAGGCTCGATGTAAAGTAGATTTCAGATTATCTTTAATATCTACTTCTTCTTTTTCCCATGCAGTTCAAATTCTAGGCGAAATTTTCGACTTCAAGTCGTCTTGTTTTATATTTAAATAAATCAATTAGTCATAGAAAATTTTCAAAATTATTGACGAATATTTGTCAATGCCTCAGTGACACCGACATCATAAATCGCCGAAGAAAAGTTCTGTGTGGTTCTACTACCACGAAAACACGTATATATTGCTCTAATGAGCATAAAGTTCAGTTTGCGAAAAAAACACGAAACAGTCTCTGAATATCATAATCGTTCTTTGTTTGAAATCATATATGAGAGTCTCTTAATAAATTTTAGACATTCTCGACCAGTTCCACCAGTTGCTGCGAATACGAGGGGAGTGAATGAGCCGTGCTCAATTTGAAGAACTCATTCGTTGTACTCTCGTTTTTTATCATTTTCATTTACGACGTAACTTCGCGTCGGATCTTAAGTGGCATACCTCTTCGCTAATGGGTTGAAAACCCTTACATCAAAAAATGCTTTCTGGCCGGTCACCCAAAATCCTCTTGCTGATACATCGAGTCTGGCTTCACGAGATGTGTTGGCAGATTTCGGTAGAGTTTCAATACCTACTAACGGCTGTAGGGTTGGTTCTTTCTGGACATCTCGGCAAACCTTTGATAGCTGGTTTGCTATAAAGTCGCGGATCTCGTTGTGCCTCATTGATACGAAACCACCTTTTTTGCACGTCAGGGCATGTTCGAGCGAGAACGGAGTTCCACATTCGCAATGAGAAGGTGTACGTTGTAATGCCCACCCGTAACGATTAAGTCAACGAAACATTGCTTGTTGAGAGTGTACCCTTCGGTTTTGAACAGGCAAAGTCGTGGTGTTGTCGATTGAGCTCCATCAGCTGGACTTGATTTCTTTGGAGGGTCGTTGTGAGGTGAAGAACGATGTTGCTATTTCGTTCTCTCTTTTCTTTCTTGATTTCGTTTTTCTTTGTAGGCAGTCGAGGATCAAGTTTATATGCGTATTCTTGGCTTATGATTGTATCGGATAGATTGGATGTGATGAGTTTAGAGTTCTTATATTCATGCTGGCACAGTTCACTGAAGATCGGAATCGCAAGACCCCCATCTCTCGCTGGCAACGATAGCAGTAATCTCTCTTCCTCGTTGACTGAAATGCCACCAGTGATTGCTGGAATGAATTTTGTTGTGACTATGTTGTCCAGCGGAACCATGTTATCAGATATTTCTGGTATTGTTCTCATCAAGAATGTAAGCTTACTTTTGAATCCACTTACAAAACAGGCGTATGCACATTGTGGTTCTATGAGAGCTATTTTCGAAAGTATAAGGAGCTCATCACATCGTCAACGTGTGTATCTCGGAATGAATTTGGCCCGATATTCAACTTCAGCTTTCGAACGTTGACCTGCTTTGACGATCAGCCAAGATTTCTTTTCTTCGGGATAGTATCCGAACAATGGACCGAGTCTGCACAGATTATTCCACCAACATCTGATACCACTGATCTTGCCTGCAGCAGAAAAATCGTCAGCGTAGGCTTCGGCTTTCGTTTGATCCAGATGGCTCTCTGGCGTTGCATTTATCACCATCAGTAGCAGAGGTATCGTTGCGATTGCATAAACTGTCATAGCGATCGGGTCTCCTTGAGTCGTACCTTCTTGTGAGAGCAGCTCGAAGCCTCCAATAACAAAAAGACGGGTTTGAATAGCAGTTGGAAACAAATCCTGAGACTTCCAGGCAGATGACTTTGATGTTGTGTAGGAAGGCTTTTCGGTTTACTGCATTGAATGCGTTACTTGCGTCAATTAGCAGGACGGCTTCAGTCTTCTCCTCGTCATAAATTAATTTCATGGCATGGATGGCAGCCTCACAGCCACCTTCCTGTCCGGCACGGACCTGAAGAGACGTGACTGATTTAATGATACGATCGCGAGTGGTAGCGACAACAGCAGACAATTCTTCGGAGGATTTCTCCAACACCGTTCGGCCTGAGTCCTGGGTCCCCTTTTAAATTTCCGTTCAGGAAATTCGATAAGCATTGAAGATCTCATCAATTTTTAAGGGAAATTGTCGTTCTTGAAAGTTTCGCGACGGTGGTTTACGTCGAATGAGCAATTCCATTTTATATTCATACATTTGACGAACATTTCCAGGGTGTAATCCGACACGAATTTCGAGGAGGTCTAAAGGAATGTTTTTTTTTTTCCAGGGGGTGCTATTCTATAATTTCCAGGGGGTTGAAGGACTGATTTTAGTTCGTCCACCACCCTCACTTTAAGGCATGAGAAAACTCTTTCAAGAGGGTCTTTTGAGAATTCTCCATTTTCGAGGGGTTGGTTAAAAAAATTAAAAATTTTCCAGGGGTCATCCACACATTTCCAAGAATTTTTCTTTCGCCTTGAAATGGTCTTGAAGCAGCCCAATTAAAGTGTCAATTGAATTTTGTTTTTATGACGAAAAGACAACAAAGTTCCATCCCATGGATTATTCTGTAACAAGGATACGACATCAGTTACTTTAAAAGCAATTTATTTATTAACAGAGTGATGAACCAAGTTGAGCAGTATGATCAATTTTACGAAGAATTCCATAAACTCGTCCAAGAACTTAAAGATACGTTGGGTAAGAACAAAAATTGCTTAAAATCTTGTAGACCTGTTCCATACGACCTTTGATGAATCAGAAGTTTAATTCTTAACAACACACGGGTTGAAAAATTATACAGTGCAATAAAAACATGTGATTACTCGAAAATTAAAGCGTCATTTGACTTTAGACTTTAATTTTGCAACCCGTGTATTTCAGGTTGACTGTCTTTCTTTTATAAGAGCAATGCGGCTCAAAATCCCCAACAAAACAAGAATAATTTGAAAATAATACTGAGCCTGAAATGACCCAATTTCAAGCAATTTAGAGGTTAAAGTCGTAAAAATTGGGCACAACGCCTAAAATACCTCATTTACATCCCATAAACAAGAGCAGAAATTGAACAATTTTAGGCTCAAAGTGCCAAAAAAAATGTGAACTTCATCACGTCGAATTGAATTTAAAAAACATTTCAAGTGACTACAGTTAGTATCTCCTCTAATAATTCTTCCTTTTCCTTGTTTGTAGGTGTGTCAGAACTGGAGGATATTTTACCAGCTGTTAAGCTTCTTCAACAGTAGGAAATATATTGTTATCTTATTGGCCCTTTCTACATCTACGTTGTTGATGTCATATTGTTAGGTCTGTGGTGGAATAAAGGCCGGCGTTAAAAGGACCAATCAGGTCCCAAATTTTGTAATGACGGCTTGAAAAGGTTAACTTTGTCAGGTTCTATGTCAGGGGGTATGTAGAACTGTTTTTCTTGGTGATATCCACATTCAGAATCCTTTATTTATAAAGGTGTACCTTATCAGCTTTTTTACGTCGGTAGTGCTTCTAGACGTATTTTTTGATCAAGAAAATTTCGTTAAAGGGATCGATAACTTACTGGGCTTATA
>NW_027104338.1:878260-927397 GCF_902728285.1 Clytia hemisphaerica
TTCCATGAATACAAAACTATTTTGTGACATATTTACACTACACTAGGTTTGCGTAATATACCATGTAATTGAAGCTTTGAGGCATCTGAAAGTACGTGCATGAGGATGTTGCTCGAACTACTAAATAAATTTTGCAAGATTAATAAAATTCCGAAGTAAAAACGGCCTGCAATACCGAAATCTCGTAGAATGTTTAGTGTCAGCTACACGTTTTTTTTTATTAGAACACCTAAAATTTGGCTGAGCTTGAATGTGCTTACTTTTTTTAGCAATTTTCAGCCTAAAATATTCTTAAATGCGTTCTTAATTTTTCAGACTACTCTAAATCGACAATATGATACAAAATAAAGAGGACTTAAATTTAGCAAAATTTGGATAATATTTGACTCTCGACTTTTGAAGATCCACCCCTAAATTCGGTTAAAACTGCTTAAAAAGAGGAAAAAATTGTAGTTTCTTGTCATTTTTTTCCAAACTGAGGCTGGGCATGTTCTTAAGATGTTCTTAATTTTTCGACGAATTTCAGCCTATATGTTCTTATAAACTAGGTTCTAATAAAAAAAAGACGTGTAGGCCTATGTGTAAAATTATTTTGGTACATTAACAATGAGAAAGTTTTCTTTGATATTATTATAAACTTTTAATAATAATACACAAAATCTCCCACTGTTTTCTATTTTACGATTTCTGTTACGGTACCAACTGGGTATTCACTGCAATAGACCTTATCGGAGTTTTTGATTTTTCTAAAAAAGCGATGCATTGTGGGATTGTTTCGAGTGTATTGCAATAGAATTCCATCGAGGAATTCCTAAGAGATTTCTATTGTAATACACTCGAAACAATCCCACAATGCATCACTTTTTTAGAAAAATCAAAAACTCCGATAAGGTCTATTCTCTTGACAGGACAACCTCTCCCTCCAGAAAAATACCCGGGGGAGACACTTAAGGCAATTATAAACATACATCAGATTTTTGCTGTCAGACTTGCAATTCAGCAGTCCCCAAGCACCCAATTTCAGAAAAGTGTTTATTGATTCTGATAAGAAAGGGCGTATCAGTTTTCGACAAAACTAAAGCTGTTTACATTTTGACTTTCCCATATGATATATGAATTCTTTAAGCAACAAAATCTTACTTAATCTTAACTTAATCCTGAAAATGGGAAAGCGTTATATTACACTCTTTTATAAGAACATCTAAAATCTTTCAGTTTCACTATATACCGATTTTTCTCTCGTACGCCCCCTCCCATTATTGTACCTACACTTTTTTTATAAGAACAAACTATATAAGAACATAAGGCTTCGAGGCCCAAAAATTTAAGAACATTCTAAGAACATTCTAAGGCTTTGGAGACTTAAAAACATGCATTTTCTTAAGAAATTACATCAAAATGCTCAAAAAATGCTGAAAATAAGAACATTTTAAGAACATTTTTAGGCTTCAAATATAAAAAACTAAGAACATCCGAAGGCTTCGAAAATTTTTGACGTTCTTATAAAAAAAAACGTGTATGTCACGATTCTTTTATTATTTTGATTGACAATGAAACGTTATTGCTAACAGCTTTCTGATCCTGCTGTATCATGTAACACCCCTGTCTCATTGAGCTGATAGTCTTAGCTTACTCTCACTGGGGTGACATATTACTTCCAATGACAATAATGCTTTTTTCGCCGGGTTTGGGGTGGAGGGCTCCAACGGGGCTGTGAGTTAGACTTTTTCATAATTCGTGGATATGAAATGAATGAGCTATATGCCAAAGAGGGGGTGGGGAGAAAATTTCCTGCTTTTAAGGAGCAGTGATTCCAACTTAAAAATGCGGTTGGAGTTCGGGGGAAGTCCCGTTACATCACTTACACGTTTTCTGTTTGAAAAATATCAAAATAGAAATAAAAAGTCACTTTTCACATCTCTTTCTCACAGAACCAAGGGAACCTCTTTCCACTGAAAAAATTGGCCTAAATATCGTCACCAGTGGAAAATTATACTCCAAACTTTTATCCCTACTAAAAATAATCAAATAAACAAAACCTCACTTCAAAAATGTTATTCCCCACTTCCACTGCACTTGAAAACAATGGAATTTTAATCCTCAGACATAAAAAATATGGAAATATCAATCCCCATCGAGTTTCAGTTCGTTATCTCCCCCCCCCGCAACTGGCTAAAAATCCTACCGGGTCTGTGAGAAGAGGTTTTTTATATTCGTCGAAATCTGCCACAAACATGGTATCGGTCATGATATTTGCTGAAAAAAGCACTCATTTGCTCTCGTTTTTCTATGAACAAAAAAGTCATCAAACTTAATCAAAAATGATTTGTTATTTACTTAAACGAGACAATGATGTTTCGCAATGGCATATTTTTCTAACCGCTAAGTGGTTTATAGCTATCAACTTTCGAAAGCAGCCGGTGAGGCGACATTTTTCTGATGTGTTCTGAACACCCCTGTCTCAGTGCCCCGGTGGCATGATTTCAGTACATGATTTTTTTCAGTACATGGTTTCAGTACATGATTTTTTACTACGTCACTGCAGTAATCAAATTTTTATTGCACTCATTTGTGAATTGAGATATAAATTGAATAAAGACAGCGACAATAAAAAACAGTTCTTGAATTCCCAAGCCATTTAGGATGATTACAAATGAGTGCAATAAAAATTTGATTACTGCAGTGACGTAGGAAAAAATCATGTACTGAAACCATGTACTGAAAAAAATCATGTACTGAAATCATGCCACCGGGGCACTGAGACAGGGGTGTTTCTGAGAGTATGTTTCATCTAGAAATTTCGATCTGTTCTGATAAGATCTTCGAGAATTAATCAGCTAGAAATAATGGTGTGTTCTGACGAGACAGGGGTATAATCAAGTTCATCTAACGTGTTCTTGTTGTCTAGGTAATCAGAACACATCTTTCATGGAGAAAAACAAATATTTTACAAGTTTATCTTGGCAAACTTTTTTCCTAGATTGTAGAACACATCAAACCATAAAGTAGTGATAATTTTAATGAGACAAATAGCGCTATAAAGGTCTCCTAGAGGATAAGAACACATATTTCTAAAAAATCTCTCCGCTGGCTGCTTTTGAACTTTTTAGAACACATTTAAGCTTCGTGCCTAGGCCACATTCCTGTCTCAGTGACCCGAAAAGAGATATTTTTACGACATCATTTAACATATACACGCTTTTTTTATAATAAGAATACACTTTATAAGAATGCCCATGATGAAAATGGCCAAAAAATTAAGAATACGCTAAGAACATCACCATCATGGAATTTTGAGACGTAGTATTAAATGTTAAATCTAGTCTGAATTAGGATCCTAACCTAAGAATGCTGTAAGAATATTTTAGGATGATTTTCCGAAAAAAGTTAAGAATATCCATGATGAAATGGATTTTACACCATTCTTATAAAAAAAAGCGTGCATGTTGCAGTATTTTTAAACAAAAGAAAAAATAGATTATTATAAAATAACCACCTAGGATGCTGCCAGTTACCGCTACCTTAGGTTCACAATGTTTGCTTTATAAATTCCAAACTTATCTCACAGCTTATGTTATCCTCATTTTTATCCAGATCATGTCATTTCTACCTGTATCGGTCACGATTTTGCTGAGAAAATCACTATTATTTTCATTTTCCCTCATTTTTCTATGAATACAAAAGTCATCAAATTTAATCTGTTATCTGTTATTTACTTAAACGAGGCGATGATGTTTCGCAATGACATACTTCTATCTAAAATGTTAAGTGAGTAATTTGATATAACCACCCTTACGGAAACTAAATGCTCGTTTTCCATTGAAAACGAATATAGAATGCATTAAAATAGAATAAAATTCTAGGTTCAAAACTCTGATGAATTTCTAATTCATTGGGTATCAAAATGTATTTAAATTCTAGACTTTAAATTACATATAAATGTATAATAAAAGATTACGTTGAACTTGAGCAAAGAAAATACAATTCAAATGTTGTTTCAATTAAATTCATTTTCCATTAACTTTTTTAAACGTAGTAAAATTATATTTTTAATGTGAACCACGGATTCACTAAAATAAAATGCAATTCAGATGCTCTCACAAATAAAATGCATTTTTTATTCGATTTTTTAAACGCATTTAAACTAAATTTTTCGATATGCTGATGAATTGACAAAAATAATGCAGTTCAAATATTTTAACAAATAAAATGCACTTTCCCTTCGATTTTTAAACGCATTGAAACTAAATTTTTCGATATGGTCATGAATTCGATAAAGTAAAATGCAGTTCAAATAGTTTTACAAATAAAATGCACTTTCCATTCGATATTTAAACGTATTGAAACTAAATTTTTCGATATGGTCACGAATTTGATAAAATAAAATGCAGTTCAAATAGTTTTACAAATAAAATGCACTTTCCATTCCATGCTGTTTTAATTTTTTTTGCTGAAATTCATTTTTTTCTAATTTTTTAAAACCAAAAAATAAGTAAAAAGATAAATTAGAAAAGATTAATAACAGAGTAAATAGTCACGAGACTAAATGCAACCTAATATATTTTCAGTAAAACTATAGCCAGTCCATTCGATATTCAGAAAAGAGATAGAATGATTAATGGTACAGGAATTACCAAAAATTTCCATTTTCACCTATTTGAATTCATAGCAGAATGGAGATTTTTCGCAAGCTTTCAAATAAAATGTTACCAAAATTCTTGAAACTTAATTGAAATCCATGTTCTTTCTTTCAGTGTAACATTCTATTTCAAGCTAACCTTTTCTGCGGGGAAGTAAAAGACCCAGCGTTTTTGTAATCTTAAAACCATATTTATCACAAAAGAATGCGGCTATCGCGAAATCACACCCTTACAATGAAGATCGTAATTGTCAAAAATAAGGCACACTGATGATGACAGTACAGTATTTCGCCATCAATTTTAAATCTTTAATCCATGTTTATCATGTTTTGTTAAACCTCCTCCTTGATTAACTCTCTCGCAGCTGTTCACAAGCTAGAGGAAACAGCCCCTAGAAACAGACTCGTTGGGACCCCTCGTCACTTGAAAAAGCCGCCAAAAAATGGTGATAAAAATACCCTGAAATTTCATCCCCATTGAAAAGCTGCAAGAGCTCTCATGGCTGCTGGGAAAAAAACACTGAGACACTGAGGACATCTTCACTGGATTTTTGAGCTGTAAACATTAGAATTTGAGATCCCCACTCATTTAAAAACAAACGGTTTTCCACTCCCATTGGCATATAGCTCATTTTATCTTCACTGGCTAAATAACTTTAACAGGGTTACTGAGACAGGGGTGTCAGGAAATGGATCTGAAAATAATATATAATGTTATATGTCATTGAATATGCTATTTTTCATGAGTTAAAAATTACAGTTCATTGTGGTAGGTTTCAAAATTAAATGATGTCAGAAAACAGATAAGTACTTTTCAGGAGTTCTGTTATTTTGAGAGCACGACCAGTGCACGAGTTTAAAAAAAATCAAATACAGCTTTTTGTGCACAATGCAGGGCGGGTCGGGAAATCATTTAAAATCTTGAAATTGTAGTGACCCAGCCGTCCTCACGATTAATAACGAAACTGTTTTTCTCTGAACCAGATAAACTTTCGATAAGTTTTTTATCGGACAAAAAGTGAATATTTGTCTAACAACAAATACTTTATATATTCGAAAAAACTTGGAAAAGCGAGCGCGTAGCAGCCATTTTAGAAGCTCTACGCGCAAGATAACAGAATATGTTAGTTTTTAGTTGCAAGTAGCGCATGATCCTGAAGTAGGATGAATTCTTCCGCAAATTATGAACAAAATTTTTTGATGTTATTATTATCACATATCATAGTATTTCAAAATAATGGCGCAACTTTTTTTCTGATTCTAATCATAAGTTTTTTGTCTGACAAAAAAAATGAAAATCTAGGGTCTAATTTTCTGTCTTACTTGTAAAAACGAGACTAGCACAGTATTTCCATGGATTTGTAAGTTGAGTTAGTTCACAATAATAAGGACAGAAATTTTGTTTTTATCACAAAGAAAATATCGTTTTTGATGTTTGATTTATTCTTCAATGCAGAAGAAACTTAACCAAAATTGTAAAAATTTGTGATAATTTTTTAATGTTCAAAATTCTTAGATACGTTTAAAATACATTTATTTTTTTCGAATAATTTGGGTAAATTGCTCTGCTCCATTGATAATTGTAGCAAATTAGTTAGCTAAATTGTTTTGTGTATTGGCGGTTTAGTTTGATTAAATTACGAGCAATTAGAACACAAAAGATTTGAGAACATTGATGTTTAAAAGTTTTATTTTAACAAGCCAAGTTGTCAGTTGTGTCAGTCACATGTCCGTCAGGCCATGAACTATGTTTATAATTGATGTTAAGGAAGAGTCTCTTCTTGGCTTAAATTTAACAACTCCAATGTTATTTCCAAAATTTATCTATTAATATTTATTTTTCTTTCTAACTTTCAGGTATAACCATAATATACCGACGGAATACTGACACACAATTGAAGGATGATTAAAATCACGATACCAAACAAAAGACGAAGACTTATTTTTCAATTTTTTAATTTTTAATTTTTTATTAGAATTTTCGTTGTAAATTTTAACTTTAACTTCTGTTTATTCTCCTAAATAAAAAATTCCATTTGCAACTTAAACGATTAGACTTGTATCCTGTATCTCAAAACGCAGTTAATCTGAGTGAATATTAGCCAATACATAAGCCATCGAATACAGCTCAACAATGTATACAAGCATCGATAAACCTCAGATAATAAATAATAAATATTCAGAAAATGCCCCGATAAAATCCCTATAAGGACCCGAATACTGGTAGTGGTATTCTTACAAAGAAAAGAAAAATAATGCATTACAAATTCTCAATTCTTATGAAAAATCTTTCCTATAAGAAATATTTCGGATATTGAAAAGGCATTTTAAATTTGGATTTTCAATTCATTTGAAATCTTGTCTGCTATTTAAAGTGCATTTTAATTTTGACGCCGTTCATTAAAAATGTATTTATAATTTTCCTCAATTCTCTTTTCATGTTAAAAATGTATTTGTAATTGTGAAGTATCAAAAAATTATAAAATTTTTCAAAAAGGTAAATGCATTTTAAATGAAATCCTAATGAATTATATATCCTATTTTTTCAAATGTTATTTCAATGCAATTAAAGTGCATACTGTATGCTATTCCATGATGCATTTTATTTACAAAGTTTTTACTCTAGCAATGCGATTTAAATTCGTTTAACATTTTTGTCCAGGTCCAGGTTTCATTACATTTAAATTGCAATTAAACTCAAATTTCAATGAAAAATTCGATGCATTTAAAACGCGTGGAAGTTCCGTAAGGGCATGAGCACCAATGTACGTTTCTTTATAAAAATGCGCTCTATAAGAATATTCATAATAAAAAAATTAAGAAAGTGCACTTATGATTGCCATTTTTTTATAGCATTTTGGATTACCTGGAAATTTCAATCATCCCCAGAAATGGTAAAATTTCTTCCAAAAGAGTCATATTTTTGCTTAAGATACGTAGATGTTAAATGTTAATTTTTGGCTTGATTTTGGATCCTAGGTTAAGAATACCCCCGGTAGAAGTGCTACCCTTGCCGAACGACGGGGGTGTGCCGCTGAAGTTCGGAAAATAGACCCTACGTGGGACTCGGCTTTTTGAAAAAAAAGTGACCCTGAATGGGACTGAATTTCCAAAAACCTCTCAGAATTTTCCATATGTTTTCCAAATTCTCCGAAAAAGGTACCCTACTAGGGACTGATCTTGGTGTTTTTGCGGCCCTACTTGTAGACTAGAATCGACTTCTGTCTAAACTTTTCTTTTTGACTATTTTGTTGACGCCAGTGTAGTAAACTAGAGGTTTTCGCCATCTTGAATTTTTCACTTTCGTTTTCAAAAATCACAAGAAAACAAGAAAACAATAAAATATATAACCTCATCAAAGTTTATGAAACTATAATATAAACATGAAAGTACCTCCAAAATTTGAGAAAAATTAGTCTATTGGTCATGGTTTTCTGTTTGTTTTTCTACAAAAAGAGGCTGCATCTAGTTGCACAGATTTGTTACCACCTCAAGCAAAGCTAAAAATGAAGTCTGCCAAACTACACGAGGCCATACTTATCAGCGCCATCCAGCCTATCAAAATAAGCTATAAGTGGCCCCAAGCTACCCTACCCGGAACTAATACCAGTGGTACATCATGCCCCGAGGGGTAAATCACTTGAAAAAAGGTGTACGATACTTTTTGACTTTTTGAATTTTCATTTGACTTTTTTACTTTTTTTTTACTTTTATTTGACTTTTTGACTTTTTTTTTTTAATTTTCTCAAAATTTAATTTTGACTTTTTCCAAACAAAAACGCCCACCGCTTTCGGGCGCCCAACATTTTCCGCCCGAATCTGTCCAAAAGCGCCAACCACCCATAAATTTTGCCCCACCCATCCGCCCATTCAAGAAATTTTTCGACTATTTTTTAGTTTTATTTGACTCTTTGACATTTTTCTAAGAACTTTTGACTTTTTCTTTGACTAGTTGAAGAATATCCATTTTGAAATTACAGGCTGTTTTTTAAAACGGAAATGTTATATCAGTTCCATCCTGGGGGCCTCTCTGAAATATTTCAAAATTCATCAAACATTTTCATTGTTGCTTTTGTTTACTTGAATAAGTTTAGAGTTGTACATGCGCAGATATGCCAATTGTATTGAATAAGAATCATAATGTCTTAGTATCATCAGGATAATTGTTACCGACTTTTAATTAAAGACCTTTTCTTTCCCTAATCGAAAACAATTAACATTGACGTGCTTGAAAAAAAAAACAACTATCGAAATTAAATTGCATACATGTTTTTTTATAAGAACAAACTATCTTCGATGGCCAAAATAATAAAAACAAGGTTCGCAATAATGGGACAAAATATTTCCCACAACATTTGTTACAAAAAGCACACAAACTTTTGCTCTTCAGGGCCTTCAAAGGGATGATCTGAAGATATTTCGAGAAACAACGCATTAGAGATTCTAGATATAATATTTAGATTTTATGAT
This sequence comes from Clytia hemisphaerica, assembly GCF_902728285.1. Lineage (NCBI taxonomy): Eukaryota > Metazoa > Cnidaria > Hydrozoa > Leptothecata > Clytiidae > Clytia > Clytia hemisphaerica. Next base: position 887,370 of record NW_027104338.1, read on the forward strand.
ACGCACACAATTCTTTCAACTGATAGAAGTGTTTTTTTCCGGAAACCTTCTATTCTTATAAAGTGGCATATGTTCTTAGGCTGAATTATAGCCCAACGGGAACTGTTGAGAAGTAGAAACAATCTGAAAATATAACTGAAAACGCTTCTTTTTAAAACACAACATCCTGTATGACCACTTCAAAACCTTTTTGAATCAATGAAGTGTATTCATACTGTAGAGAGAAAAATTCGACGATTTGAAACTATTTCAGCCTGGCGTATGCATATACTTAAATTATGCTTAGGATATCTACAAATCTGAGCATGCTAAGCATTATGAAGTGGGGAGCGTACGGGGTTTGCGATTTCTGAAATACGGAACAATTTTGCAAAAATTTTCGAAATTCCATAAAAAAAGTTTTTCAACAAATTTGATTTTTTATGTATGAATTCCAAAAAAGGGGGATAAAAAGTTTATAATACCAAAATTTCGAAGCAAAAATTCCTGGATTTCCAATACCGAAACAATTTCAGAATTCCGAAATACCGAAGGAATTTTGCCCGATTTTCGAAATTTCGAAAAAAAGTGTCGATTTCCGAAATTCCGAAATACCGTACGCCCCCCATTTATGAATATAAAAACATTCATAAAAAGGATATTGTACACAAAAAAGGTCATAGATACCCTTTACTTTCTTTCTCATAGTCAAATCAATATTAATAAAAAGATCAAAATCCCGAAAAATGCAACTAAAAATTCTCCTTTTACAAGATTAGATAATGCTATAGTACAATGAGCGCCGAAATATTTTGGCAATTTTGGGTATTTTAGCGTTTTTCAGAATTTATAGGTCGGGCGTGAATTGCAGTTTCAGTACTTCCACTATGCTGCATTAGATTTGTCGATTTGGGAGGGGTTAAGTGGTTTCCAGGCTATATTCTTAGCTTTATTGGAACATTTTTGAGCTTTTAGATCCTGAGATTCTAAGGTCCTGAGTCTTAAATCTAATGTGAAAACTTAGAGTTAAAACTCTACTTCCAAACTGTACTTCAAGGCACTTAATAATCACTTGCGGTTTCAAAGTTTTGAGGGAATTCCCCTTTTGTGCCAAATATTTCGGTGCTGATTGTAGATACCCCTGTCTCTATGCCCAGTGGGTGTTGATCACCCAGTGGGGTAGGAAATTAAAAGTTTTTTATTACAGAAATTTGGATGTGTGGTGTGGGGAGATTTCCAATGACTAGTCACATCAGCGTCCCGCCGAAATGCGTATCAAAAATTAATCCTGTGAAAGTGCTATATCGTTTACTTGACTCGCATGCAAAAAATGCGCCGCAAAACTTCTAAAGGGATTCATGAAAAAATAACCCAGCACTTTTTAATGAAGTTAACATTTTCAAAAACTATGAGAAATTGCCTAAAACTTAAGCTAAGCCAACCTTGAAAACTAATTTGAAGATCAACTTCCAAGAAAAAAATCTACGGATCACCTAGATCCGCGCACCACCGGATAGGCTATTTCCCGAAAATTTTTCCGGGCCTCAAACACAGGCCCATTTACATGTGCGGAATTATTTTTGCTTTAGCGTATAAACAAGGCTTTAAAAATTGAAGCGGTCTCGGGCATTGAATAACAAAATTTGGTTGGTTGATGCTGCACGTTCGCAATCGGTGATTTTGTCTCATTTTGGGTGCTTTTTCACTACGCTAGATAGATAAGTGGTTCTCATCAACGATCCTTTTCATAAATTTCTAAGGGTTGTAAAAATATATAATGAAGATTCGTGCTTAACACCAGATTTTGATCGCTTCATATCAGCATTCCAGATTTAACGTCGAAAATTGGTCATTAAACCTTTTGTTCTTCAAGAGAGGGCTAGACCTCCTTGGCTTAATAACCAATTAAGCGAAAAAGGCAGCATAAATAAATTGGTTGCCATAAAAGTAGCAGAATGTGTAGTGGGATTCTTTTGTAAAAAATTGGTCATATGGGAAAAGTGTTTTCTTTCCCGACAGAGTTGAAGAGCAGAGTTGATTTGATACAAAAGACAAGGAATCTTGTCACAGAAAATGTTCATTAATAGGCTGTAATTCTAAATCCCTTGATATGCGAGTTGATGATTTTTAATTAAATTTTCTTCAAATTCAAAGGGTTGTAAACGGGTGGTTTTTCACTGAGACTGTCTGGCGAAAATCGATTAGCTGAAACAACGAAAATTGATAGAAAGCATTACTGACTCCCAAAACAGTTGTCGAAGCGTTTACAACCCTTTGAATTTGAAGAAAATTTTATTAAAAATCTCTTGGTCTTGGAAAAACAGGACATTTTATCAACTTTCACAACAAACTAACTTCAATTTTGTTTGTATATTTACATAAATCGTACGAAGGCAAGTGACTGTAACCTGATAACAGATGTTCATAATTTTCTTACGCGCACGGTAAACCTCTAAAGACGCTTGAAAATTATACATCTGAGGAAAATAGTCCTCCCACGGAAAATTCTTCAACAAGAATCTTGTTGTGCGCTGGAAAAATAAAAACCGATACGGCGCCCTATTCATAAACACAATCGCGCAACTTTGTTGTCATTCCCAGTCCTTTTAGACGAACGCGGTCCTTACGATTTCGAGATTGCATATTCGTCAGATTGTTTGTTTTCACACATCCCTTTAGAGCTTCAGCGTGGTGTGCAGAAAACATTCACAATCTGATCTCAGGTTAAGTGACTGTGAATAAATCTGACCATTTTATACCTGAAAAATTACATTACTTGCAATATGAAAAAATGAAAAAGGTTTGCACCCAACGAATGCAATGCCTACAATGCAACAATATAACAATGGGAATGGTTGATGAACTGATTTTAGCTAAAAATTTAAACATGGAGCAAAGTTGACTGGTTAATGATTGAATTTCCCTTGGTTTTTTTATCTACAACAATGAATTAACTGCTGGTTAGTGACAGTTAGTGAAAACTCGTTGCGGTTTTAAATCTCAAATTTTAAAGCTGATAACCGGATCCGGAACGCCACGGCCCCAATATGAAGAATGTTATGTTATACTTCTTAAAAGGTTTATTGCATTGAATATGGATGTAAATAATTTGAAATCACCTCACATGTACAATTAAAATTTTTCTTCCCCGCATGGATTTTAAAACGTGGAAAACTTTAGTTGTGAATTTAGAGATCTTTTGCAACGTGTGTTTTAAACGTGGAAACTTTTATCGTGAATTTGGAAATTTTCTTACCGTCAACTGCTCCAACTTGGGACTGTCTGACAAAACATTGGACGGCAATTTGGCACCATTTTACCGAACCTCTAAAGTCATTTGATTTGACTTAATGAACGGCGTATTAAAAAAATGGCAAAATGATGGAGCGTTTGACGTCACTCGCGTGGCAAGTTACACACGCGTTATTTGTTAATCCTATCGGGTGATAGGCGGTTAGGCAATGGGGGTTCTCTAATTCAAAGCAGTTAAAGCAGTTGACGGTATGTACATTTAAAACGTGGACACTTTTGTGATAAATTTGGAGATTTTCTTACATGTGCATTCAAAACGTGGAAAACTTTTGTCGTGAACTTGACATTTTCTTCCACATGCATTTAAAAAATGAAGAAAACTCAAGTGATTTCCTGGCATGACAATTTATTTTATTTTCTGACATTTTTTTGGAAATTTTGATTGTTTCCAAGTACAGTATGTGACATTTTTTGCTCTTGCAGCATGCTTTTGGAAATCATAAAATGGCTTCTGTTAGGGGAATTTTTTCCTATCGACATTCTTTCAGATTATGAAATGTTTCCCAGTTATATAAAAATGAGATTTTTTTTTTTTTGCATTCTGTCGGAAAATATGAAATTGTTTCCCTGAAAGATTTTTACTTTTTAGCACGTGCATTATTTCAAAAAACTCCAAAAGTTACTTTAGATTTTTACATTTTTTACAATATTTTATATATGAAAGTATAATGCAAAATATTTCATCTCATTTTGAAAATATATAAAATTTTCTTTGGTTTTCTTACTGTGAAATATTCTCCTTTTTGTCATTCTTTCATTTTAAATACCTTAAGTGGATAAATTTTGGCGTGGATTTAATTTGGCGATTGGCCAAAATACGATTTTTGCTGGGGATTTAATTTGGCGATACAATCAAGGTCATAATATTTGAGAAAAAAGGGAAATCCACCGGGAAGTTTTTGAACCACAATCGATTTGTAAGTGCTCTAAAGTAGGTTGGAAGGGTAGAGTTTTAACTCTGAGTTTTAACATGAGACTTAAGACTTAAGGATCTGAGGATCGAAAGGCTCAAAAATAGTCTAATAAGGCTCAGAATATAGCCTGTAAGTCTCTGTCAACCCCTTCCAAATTGAAATATTCGATTAAATTAAAAAGATAGCCAAAAATCGACTTTCTCGCCAGAACTTTAAATCTTGAAAAACGTTAAAATAACCAAAATTCTCAATATATTATGACCTTAATTGTAGATCAATTTCGTAAAATTTGGCGGGGATATAATTTGGCGAACTGGAAATTTTGTCACATTGAAATGGGTGAAAATTACTCAAAAACATACTAAAAAGTTGTGATTTTTCACATAACTCTCTTTTTGTTAAATTTGAGTCTCCAAAATCTTCCACGATAATCTCTAGCACCTCCTGTAGAGGGCTTCAAACTTTCCGTAATCTGGGTTTGGAAGCACTTTTAGCTATCTGCTGATGGTCCTTGAGAATTTTTTGAAGCAAAATTTTGACCTAGAGTGGTTTACTGGTGGGTTTTGGCAGCAAAAATAACATTTTCAGGATTTCTAATTTTGCGTAACCGTCAAAAAATGGCCGAAAGAATTGCTTTTTTGGCAGATCTGGAGCAAAATTCACGATGGCGTATCCTTTTGAACTCACAACAAATTTTTTTGAAACTTTCAGTAAGGCTTCCTAAGTAGGTCTAAAGTCTATTCACGATAAGTGTGCACTCTTTTTTATTTTACCTATAATTTTTGAAGGAATTCTTCAATCTTTATAAATTTGGTATCATTGGAAAGATATTAGTGAGTGGATGTGAAATAAAAAAATCTTTAAAAAAATCCTAAAAATGAAGATGAGAATGAAGAAGAAAAAAAGGAAGATCTTGTAGAAAAGTGTTATAACTTTCATTTTTACTGGAGAAATTCTTTGATTTTGGGAGATCATCACTGTGAAAAAATTTCATTAAAATATTTATTCAATATAAAGTTATGATACAAAGTTAACAAGTGATTGACCCCAAAAAACAGGAAAAAACTGCAGAAAACAGCGTTTTTAGACGTCAATCAGCTTATAACTTTGTTTGATATCTTTTGACTGAATGATTATTTTTGAGAATTTTTTTCACAGTGATGACGTTCGATGATCGAGGATTCATCTCAGTGAAAATGATAGTTATAGCACTTTTCTACAAGATCTTCAGTTTTTTCTTCTTCGTTTTCATCTTCATTTTTAGAATTTTTTTAAAGATTTTTTTATTTCAAATTGTTCCACTCACTAATATCTTTCCAATGATACCAAATTTATAAAGATTAGAATTCCTTCAAAAGTTATAGGTAAAAGAAAAAAGAGTGCACACTTATCGTGAATAGACTTTAGTTTGTAACCTCAAAAAATCTCAGTTGAAGTCTCTTAAAGATATGATCGATTGAAAATTTGCTTAACTTCGTTTTTTTTCCCTCTTAAAATGCTAAATCAGGTCCACTTGGGGGGGGGGCTCTAAAGGCTAATTCTTGTCAAAGTATTGGTTGATATTCTCTAGCCAACTAGTCATTGGCATTAAGGGAACAACTGCAAAAGATTTCAGGTCATTGCCGAATTTGGAAATTTTGGCGAGGATTTAATTTGGCGAATTTTGGCACAATTCGCCAAATTTAATCCCCGCCAAAATTTATCCACTTAAGGTATTTGCCCTTTTTGGCTGTTATGTTATCCGAGATTTAAAGCACTTTGAAATCTTTTGAGGACAAAAATTATTATTTTAACATTTGTAAAGGAAATATTTATCCGCATCTTTGCGGCTCTTATTTAGGTATAAGGATTAGGCTTTCAAGAGTCAAGGAATTGGATTTAGCTGTTTTTACGACCCTTCCTTGGGAGGGTGGGGGGGGGGGCTGGAATTAAAGTTTGTGATTTACAACACCCTTATAGCATAATTTTGAACATGCAAAAAGGGACCCTTAAAAGCGGTGCATTCTTTTTTCTATAAATCATCTTAACATAAATTTGATAATACCTTTGTTTCTAATTATGTCAAAATGCTGCCAAAATGAACTTTGATTAATATTATCTCAGTGAAAAACCCTTACTCAACATTCTACACTCTAAAATCTTTCGTTTTCGGACAAAAGTGACGTCGGAAAAAAGACTTATAAATTGTAAATTTATTTTATTGATTGGGACTATTTTACTGTCGGACTAGAAAGTGTCGGCCTAGTGACATGCACCCTCTCGAGGGTTCTCGAGTAGGGATGAAATCAAAGTCAATTTCCCAGTGGGGCTTAAATTCAAGGGTATTTGCCAACCGGGGACGAAATTTTTGCTTAGTTTTCCACTGGGGCTGGGGTCTCCGCGGGTCTGTGACACAGGGGTGTCGCTTGGCGCTGGGCCAATTAGCGCTGGGCCAAAAATTCAAGAAAGAAACAAGATGTTTTTTAAACAGAATATATTTCGACGAATCAATCACATCACATGAGTTTTTAAGAATATTTGAAACTTTCAAACACCCCTGTGTCACAGACCCACTGGAAAATTTCACAAAATTTCATTCCCGGTGCGAAAATGCTCTGAAAATTCAGCCCCACTGGGAAATTTGACGTCTAAAAATTGCACTCTAAAACCATTCCCACTGGATTTTTTAACCTTGGAACAATAGAATTTCAATCCCCATTGGGATAAAACGAATAATGATATAGAAATAACAGAGTATTTTTGTAGATGCCAAATCTGGTTGCAGAATTCTATTGCCTGTTAAACAATTGTTAAAATCACGTGATATTATTGTTTTGATTGGAAGTGCGAGAATCTGATTGGCCAACATTATCAACGGCTTTTTTGGCACAAAATTCAAACCTAATGTAAACAAATTCAAACTGGGTCATCATAAATACCATACTCTCACTGATTAGCTTCTGATGGGATTTTTGCTTATGTGGTGTAAGTTTGAATAGAGAGTACGGATCTCCAGACCAAACTTTAGCCCATATTTCTCCTTATTTTTGGGTTGCAGTCGAATAATTTCCGACCACGCTTTTATTTAGAACCTGAAAGTATCTTATAATGTTCAGAAAGTCAAATGAAAATTCAAAAAGTCAAATAAAAATTCAAAAAGTCAAATGAAAATTCAAAAAGTCAAATGAAAATTCAAAAAGTCAAAAAGTATCTTACACCTTTTTTCAAGTGTTTTACCCCTCGACATTATCGACCCTTTTTACGCCGTCCCTTATTGGCGTTATTTTTGGCCACGTGGCGTAATAAGGCCCGGTGTTAAAAGGGCCGGCGTAAAAAGGGCAAAGAATTTGCATTTTTTACTTAAAAGTAGCGTTAATTTTTGATCATTATTTCTCAATTTAAAGGATTTTAGGTATGATTCGAAGAACAAAAGTTATCCATTGTTTTACTCCATATCTAAGACCTCACGAAAATCAGTCACTTTGAATGGAATTTTCAACCATTTACTACCGATTGTTTTGAGCTATATATGAGAGTTAAGGAATAATGGGAAGCAGTGCGCGTCACGCAAAATATATTTGGGACATGCCTTAACTCACCCGAGAAAGTATTGCTAAGTAATACGCCGAGAGCTGGCCAATCAGGCCGAACCTGCATTTCAAGGAAAAATCTCCCTGCAGGCGAGTTACCTGTGCCAAGCGTTAAACAAGCAGCAAAAATATCATAAACTAGACTGAAAAAAGTTTAACGCTTGGATACCCAGGCTAGTTAAAGAGATAAAATCATACAACAACGTGTCGAAATCTTGCGATTTATGTATGCCTTTATGAAAACTACTAAATTTTGAACCTCGTCAAAAAGAAGTCTTAAACAAAAGAACTAAACTGGTTTCTAAATGCTGTCATCAAAAAAAAAATTCTTGTTTCTTTTGGGAACTTTTCTAGGTGTTCATTGTTGACTTATAAATTTATAACCAGCAAGAAACCAAAACCTTGAAAAACACAGACAATTTGCTTTACAGTAGACCAAAATCACTCCTTTGATAGTTTCTAGTGGAATCTTAAATACAATTTGATTAACTTTAACCTATCATTCAGAACAATAGTAAGCTAAACACATTCCAAAAATCTCAACTAAACATGTGATTATTCAACCATGCATCCCTCCAATCCATCACACACTAATTTAGCAATACATGTTTGCGTACACACCTTTATGGTGAACAGAAAATTACTCATCCACACTCATCATATAATACCTTCAAAACAAAGCTGCTTGCAACTCAGACAACAAAGCACAATAAAAAAGATCCCCTGGTAAAAACAATGTAAAATCTATCTAGTTTTTTCCTATCGTTGTATTTTTGATAAATAAATTTTTAAAAGGTATTGTATGCTAATAAGTTACGGTATAAAAAGAGAAGTTAAGGTAAAGCCTTTTACAGTATTTCCTTTTTAACAATCAGAATGCTTAAATATCGTTTAATTCGTGTTCATGAAACATCTAATGACCCAATATTCAATCAACAGAGGAATTTTGTAATGCCATAATTATATGTTATATTTTAAATTGCTTTGATACTGAAGCCTTGCACCCAACTGTGAAAATCATCTGATTAAGGCGTATTAAAACTTATCAAATACAGTCCGATGATCTTAAATGGGATTTCAAACAATTAATTTCCTCTCTTATTTTAGATTCTCATTTATCCTTTCATTTCTCTTGCTTGAGATTTCATCCCAGCTGGCACACAACGTTGTTTTAACGTTCATCTAACGTTATATGGACGTTGTAAACGTTAGAAAAACGTTGTGTGCCAGCTTGGATCCTTTGGTTGACATAGTATACACAAATTTATCATCGCTATTTCTATAATATTACTATCACATCTATCAATCCCCGTTTCGATCTATCCGGTTGATAACCATGCAATTGAAAGAAATTGTTCAAGGTGGTCTAATTTCAAGCTCCAGGCTCCAGTAGGGAAAAGAGTGAATTTAATTTATAATCTTCCGGGATAATCTATTTTTAATAACTAATCGATTGGTCAATCTATACACCCCTGTCTCTATCCCAGTGGATGTCAAGCACCCAGTGGGATAGGATGTGAAAAAACTGAAATTCACTGGGCTGCAAGATATTTTCTAAAATCTGAGTGGGGTGACCAATTTTTTCTTGATTTTCACTGGGTGGGGTAAAAGAAATTTATGGGTAATTCTTTGATGTAGAGTAACTAATAGTGCTATCTTTCGAAAGCGGTTGATGAAGCAATTTTTAGGACGTGTTCTTCGCACTTGTTAAAGGTAGAAATCTTGATGTGTTCTGAAATTTCGTATTGTGAAAAAAATGATTTGTTCTGGTGTAATCTAGAATAAGGAGACAGGGGTATTAATAAAAAGTTGACGTGTTCTTGTTTCCTTAACCCTAGAAAATTGGAAAGCTTTCATCACACATCTTTCTAGGCAATAATTAAGGGTTTTGGAAGTCAATACTGGCAAAAACGTTCTCGTAGATATCAGAACAAATTTTTGCCTGCGGAAGGTTGGAGCTTGGGGCACACCCTGCCTAATAAGTTAGAGGCAACAATTTCAAATATCAATTTTGGTCAATAAACTTTAAAGAAAGGATTTTCAGACTTTTTTATAACAATATTTTATGTTCACTGGAATGTATTCTTTCCAAAAAAACAAAAACTTTCTATTTTTGACAACTTTTTATATTTCGATGATGTCATCATTTATGACGTCTTTTTCGCCTTATTTCTTTAATATCTCCTGACATATTCATTTTCAGATATAGGTTGTGACCTTTTACTTTATCAGTTTTTCATGCTCTTTTTTTGTGCTCATACACATGAAATATTTCCAACCAAATTTTAAGGTTTTTTTGTGGATTTCACTTTCAAATCATGGATTCCATGAGAGGGTGGACCTTTTGATTTAAAAATTCTACTGGGGTACGTCAAAATCAGAACATTTTGAGTGGGGTATATTTGGAATTTTCCTTATTTTCAATGGGGTCATTTTCAGCTACAAGATTCCAGTGGGGTCAGTGATTTTAAATCCAGTGGGGTGAAAAATGGGCCATTTTTGGGAATATTTTTCACTGGGGTGACGAGTGGGTGGACTCCACTGGGTCTCAGAGACAGGGGTGTTTCTATACTCTTCTTTCCAACTAATGGTCTATCTTAGCTTCTAGTCACGCTACAGTATAAGGTATGTTTGTAAAACCTTATAGCATACTGAAGACGAGAGGGCTCAAGTTAGCTAATTTCTTGTTCACTATCTCGTAAAGTAAAAGCTTTTTAGATAATTTAAGCATGGCAAACGATAGTCTTTGACCCAATAATAAGCATAAATATGGTATAATATCAGGGGTGCGTTATAGAACCATAGTAACTTTTTATATCATGAGATTAAATTTTCTATTATTGTCCATTAAGCCCTGAGGTATGTGAGCTAATTCCATCCTTTTATATATCGTACAAATCAGATTTGGATGTTGGATATATATTAATTGCAGGTAATGCTTGTTCAATGTTCAATTAAAAGTCTCCAGAAGTGAGGAATAAATACCTATAATAATGATTAAAAAAATATATAAAGATGATGTTTTTCACGTGGATTAACTCGTGGATATTCCCATGCGAATGCCAATAGATTAATGCACTTTTTCCTCAATTAGGGGACTTTTTTATAAGAACTACCATGAAATACAGATACAGTCTCAGCTGTTCACAATTTATTGATATTTTCAAGTTTAAAGTTCATGAAGTGTCAATAAACATGCTTAATTTCTACAAACTGAATGCTTAAAGATTGACTGAATGAGGTTTTCTTAAGTATTTCGGATATCTAAGGAACATGTTTTTCTATACAATATGATCTAAAGTACAATCTAGAAATACGAGGCTAATGTTCTTATGGAAAGTATGTGAGAAGCAACTGAAGTTAGACCATGGAAATCTATATTTAAAAGGGCAAGGACATACCTTTATAAACGATTTTCGTCTCTTTCATTTTTCATCTTCGTTTTTCCCATTATTAAATCTTTTTTATATTTAATAATATTCACTCCAGATTACCTTTTTAACGAGCACAAATCCGCTAACTAATTCAAATTCTATGAAAAGTTATCGAGGTTTGAAAAAGCACTGCCAGCTAATTTGAAATAGACTTTAGATATTTTTCTTGTCGATTACAATGCAAAACACTCGATTGGTGGTTTGGTAATGAAAGAGGAAGTTAGCGTCATAGTACTATAGTATGAGTTACATCAGTTGATTGAAGAGGCTATTCACTTTCGCCCCGGTGCTCTCCATCTTGCATTGATGACATTTACTCATCTCCTCGGGCCCAAATTTCAGAATCTGTAGCTCTGTCTTTACTTAGCTCCCGCTTTCATCATGATACATTTTGTTTAATTTCATTTAAAATTTATTTCCCACCAGCATTTCGAGGTAAATATTGGGCTTTTCTTGCGCTGATCAAAATCAAAGGGTTATCATGATTCCATTGAATGCCATTGACTGGGGTGATGTCTTTCCTTGAGTGATAGATACTAAAAAATGCATATATGAAGAGCTATTTCACCAGGTTAACACCAACAAACTATTTTCTTAAATGAAGTTTATATCTCAAAATACTGAAACAAAAATGAGACGTGAAAAAAAGAAAGAACAGGTCGAGGGATGACTCTAAATTATCTTTCTTATTGGAAAATAACGACAAGTAAATATCATACATCCTCATACAGAGGAACTTGTATAGGCGTTTATTGCCTGCGTTTATTGACTGACCGTACCATCTCCTTCAAAGAGCACTCTACAAACGTCTCATCAAAGGTTCCGAACAATGTAACCTCCTCAAAAGACTTGCCGGAAACCGTTGGGGTGCAGACTTCACCACCCTAAGAACCACTTCTCTGGCTCTTTGCTATGTTGCTATTCAGCTGCTGAATACTGCTTGCCCATCTGGAGCCAGAGTACCAACTGCAAGAAGGTTGACGTTTCACTTAATGAATGTATGAGACTAATCAGTGGTTGTATCAAATCCACTTCAACCGATATTCTACCCGTCCTAAGTGGGATCGAACCTCCTGATATTCGTAGAGACAAAAAACCCCTGGATCTCCGAAACCGCACTCTTTCAAACAATCATATGCTGATCAATCTGATCGCTAACCCCCTACTCAACACAAGACTGAAGAGCAGATCTCCGCTGTCGCTTAGAATGAATTCAATTGCAAATACAGATAATGGTATTTTTGTCTTCCGATCGTACGTATATATTTAATCGTCCCATGAAAGAAAAAAAGAAACCATGGGACATGCACTTTTTTCTTGTGTTGGTGGGATAGAGCATGTTGCATATTGCACCAACGGGAAAAAAATTTCTCGTGTCCCCAAGCCTTAAGCCTCCAGACCAATGATTTTCATACGGACTATGGTAATACTCGCAGTATTGAGGGAGGTATCGACAGGATGTGTATTGACAGTACCTAACGTACTAACGTACAAAACAACTTTCCTCCATGTTGTACAAGCCACTTTTGGTTACCGTGAAAAGCACAGGTCAAAATCATATTTTGTACGCTGTGCCGACGAATCGAGATTCTATTCAGCGCGCAATCAACGAAGACAAAAGTAACCATGACAACCATCCAAGATCTTGGATGAGGTTCAAAGTTGATATTTTTATTCCCGTCGTTGAAAACACAACTTACAAAAAGTCATCAATGTCTTGTAAAAAGAGTCAGTGATAGAGAATCATAACATGAAGTCTGTCTATTATTTCGATTCAATTAAAGTGACATTTCCAAAATTAATAGTTTAGTAATTACTGTTATACATTTGGGGATCGTGTAAAAGATTTCTTTCGAAAGAAACTAATTTCAATTACACTTGTAGGTTTCTGGGGAATTCGTAAATAGTAAACTGCATACTGATACAGTCTGCTAGACATTAATATGGTAATATTTGCTCTTCATCTTTGATTTTTTCTACAGTGATTAGATTGACACATGCGCGATAAAATTTCTATTATTTGTCTTCAGAGGTTAATATATTTTTTGAAAACTTAACCTCTGATACTCAGGGTAACTTTTGGTATACGACAATAAACGAACTTCTTTTTATCATTGAATATAAAGCTCCAAATTTTAAGGTTTTGTTGTTTTAATTTCTGTCGTTGTTGGCAGAATAAATCTTTGAGATGAGCTAAACGTTGCTATTGCTCATGGTCCTCATTGATGTTTTTGCGTGTGATGCTTTCTCTGATGATTTCAGAAGAAATCCACTCCTTGTGGCGTTTATATGTGGCTAAAAATTAGAATAATTATCTCAATCAAAAGATTCACCAATACACCTTTTCCCGGCACACAACGCTCAAACAACGTCCATTTGACATTCATATTGTATTCGGGTTTCGACCGTAGCCGCCAATTGCCGCGCGGGCATTTTTTGTCCGTTTTACCACCCTAAAACCGTTCCAGTTTTTTTCGCACCTATAGACAATAGAAAAAATATGTAAAAAAAAAAGATTGGATCGAGTTTAGTGGGTAGTTAGATAATAAGTGGTACGCACCTGACCGTGCAACTACGATCAAAAAGGTGTATCGCAATGGACGATTCGTTCATTATTTTCAGCCGTTATGACCATTTCAAATACATTTACAGTTGCGAAATTCCGTTGACGCTCTCTAATTCGACATTTTTTTATTCTTGAATTGAATTGAATTTTCTTGTACTAATATGTGTGCTTGTCAATATTTAATGCATTGGTTAATCACAAGCATTATACTCACAACACTTGCCAAATTAGTCCATCGATCTGAAATTAGAAAAAAAAGACATTTCCAAAAATTATTTTACTTCTTTGTGACATCCCTGTGTCACAGACACGGTGGGAACGTGTTATCCCCATTGTGGGAAAAAGTTCCACCTGGGTTGTGAGACATGGGTGTTTTGTGGATACATCAGAGAAATCAATTTAAAATCTCTTTTTGGAGGGGTTTAGTTGTCAAACTATATTCTTATCTTGTTAAGTGTTAAGTCTAATATTAAAAATCTACATTGTTAAAGTTTCAAGTCTAGAAAAAGAAGCAGTTGCCGAAGTGCATAATGAGGATATTCTTAGTGTATTCTAAATATTTTGGCCAACTCCATCAAACCATGTAGCAAAATATTTCAGAGATTCTTTTAAAGACCATGAGTGGCAAGTTATTACATGGTCTTTTTTTACTTTTTTTCTTTGTAATTCATCGATTGATTGATTGACCAATTATCAGCTCAAGGTAAGTACAGTGTCGGTGCTCTCTAATCGAATGCTCTAATATTCGATATTCTCCATTATTCGATAAAAATCTAACACCCCTTGAAAGTCGAATTAGAGAGTTTCGACTGTAGTCATGTTTTTCAATAAGAGTAGAAAGTATATTTAGCAAGTATACCCCTGTATCAGTATTTGGTCAAATCAGCACCGATGGAAAAAGCTAAATCGGTACATCTCTGAAGATCCCCAAAAGGGAAATCTCCTCTAATACTAACCTCTATTGAAATCCTTTTGTAATTTGAACTAAATTAAAAACGCATCGTGTACATACAGTAAAACATTTAATCGCAGCAAAGTAGTTACATCTATTTACCAAATGTAGCGAACGTCATTTCAATCCCACAACAAGAAAATACTTACCAATCAGAATCCAACATCAACAAAACACTAAAGGTTCGTCTGTTTCAGCTTGATTTTGATACAACTTAATACCCTTTTCTCACAGACCCACTGGAACCTCTTCCTACTGGAAAAATTGGCCAAAATATCATCCCCGGTGGAAAATTATACTCTGATTTTTGTACCCGTTGAAAATAATCAGATAAGCCAATCCTCACTGAAAATTACGCTATTTTTTCCATCCCCACATAATTTTCTGGCTAGAAAACAATGTAATTCAAATTTCCAGCAATAAAAGACATGGTAATATCAATCCCCATCGAGTTTTGGTCCGTTATTTTACCTCCATATTGGCTGATAAAATCCCACCGAGTCTGTGAGAAGAAGGTGTTAGATGCTATGTAAATCAAGGGTTGCCAAATGTTTAGATTCGTAGGAAGACCAGGCGGTAAACTAGAAACATCATGATGAATAAAAACAAAGTTTACAGCCTGGATAAACTATGAAGCAGATTTTAGCAAAAAAGTTTTCTCCGCTCCAAAAATCAAGCTTCAGCTATAAGAGGCATTTTTCATAAGTATACCTCAATTCCCTTAATCCACATTACATAGGCACATGTTTCATACGCTCATCCCGGGGGGAGGGGTACTTAGGCAAATGGAGGGTACGGTATATGCCGCCCTTAAGGGTACCTTTTTTGGACTTCCAAAGTCCCGCTAAGGGTCGGAAAAATCAGAAAATCAAATTTCAGTCCCACTAAGGGTCGGAAAAATAGGAAAATTTCAACTTTTTACCCCCTGAAAGATCGAAATTTGGTCAAAATTGGTCAAATTTGTCCCGCTAAGGGTCGTAAAGTTCCCACAATTTTCCTTTGTTTTCTCCTTTTTAGTCCCGGTAAGGGTCCAAAGTTCGAAAGTCGGGCGGCACCCCACCCCGTCAGCTCGCAACCCTAGTACCCCCCCCCCCCCGGGACGCTCATAAAATTGGAATTTTGGTGGCACGTTTTTTTCATAACTTCGGATGTTCTTAACATTTAGAGGTTTATGCCTAAAACAGTTTCTGAAAATGTTCTTAATTATACCATTACAGTATTTGAGTATTTTTATACTATCTCTTCATAAATTGTGTGCTTTAGAGCCACAAAGCCTGAAAATGTTCCCGTAACTTGTTCTTAACATTTTGGTCACCGAAGCCTCACGCTCTTATACAGTTTAATCTTATAAAAGAACGTGTACGTACAGTATGTCTTAAAAAAAGCGGGTCTATAACTTCAAAGTAAAATTATACAATAGGGAAAAAATATGTCATAATAATTTTTATACCGTTAGGTAGGATTTTAATTTTTCTTTCCGAAAATCTAACATTTACTTTGAAACAAAATATATTACGCTGAGTATTCAAGATTTTCAGTTATTAATATGTTCTTAATGTCTTAAGTCTTAACGATCAATTAACTCGAGATATCAAAAGAAAAACCGGTTTGATTACTTTTGTGATTTTAGTTTTTTTAGATTTTAAAATTCCAGAACATTTTATAAGTTGCGATGATTTTTATACCATTGTGATCCTCGTGAAATTGCGAATCTGAAAAAGTGAAACTTGGTAAAATTGCGTTAATATCTAGAAACAGTGAAACATTAGCACATCACGTCAAAAAGTTATAAGAAAATGTTCCTATAAAAAGTGTTCACTTTATAAAAGGTTTTAATTGATGATTAAGAAGCCACTGGAGGTTATCAGACCGAAATACAGTTAATACTCGCTATTTTGATAACAATTTCGGACAAATATTATATTTTCAGAAAGCTTAATAAAAGATCTTTCGAATTGTGTAAAAATTATCACAAATAATTAAAAGTGAAAAAAATTATAGCACATTGAAGTTGCTGACCCGCTTTTTTAAGACATACTGTACAGATGAATATGGACAGTATAATTTTTCGACGTTTGACTTTAAATGCAAACATTTAATAGGACGTAATAAATGTCAATAACAATTTTAATTGGTTGTGTCACACTCCTTTGTGAGGGACATTCTTTTGTTTTTACATTCCCAAATGACATTTACTGTTGTGTTTTCTTTTATACTAAGATAATTCTCTCTTTTTATCTTTAAGCTCCGTACTTTTCAGGCTTTCAGCTCAAAATTGAGATTGTTTTCAAACGTTGTTTGTTGCTTGTTGCGTGAGTTGGTGAGTTTCTGATGTTTCATTTGTTCTTTTACCTAGGTTTATGTTTGGTTTTTGTTTGACCTCGGGTTGTTGAAATTATCCTTCTCGTTCCTATTTGGTATTTTTAGGTAAAGTAAACTTAAGCATTTCAGTTTTATGATCTTGTACAAGTTTTTCATTCAATTTCAAAAGTATATGGCCCCAAAAGGGTGGTAGTAGGCGGCCCCAAAACGTAAGTCGTTATCAAAATGTGGATTCTGACCTTTAGACTAATCAGAATTAGAGGAATTTTGTTTTTTTTGAAAGAATGATGGTTATTCTTAAAAATGAGTATGTTTTTATAACATATTTGCGTGTGAAGGAAATATTACAGCACCAAAATTATAAAAAAATTGCATATACTATGTAGGAAACTTTATACGACTAATGCCTTTCAGAAGATGCAAATGCGTCTTTGACTTTAGGAGATGAGTGAAAAAAAAAAACATCATAAAGATCTAACCAGTATTTGGGGCTCTTAGAACGAGCATTGATAAAACCGAAAATTTTAAAAATGAGTAAGAGAAAAATTCCTGGAATTCCGTTTCTACCAGCTCAACGTAATAGTTTGTATGAAAAAATTAACATCAAATTCAAAATTTTTCGCAGAATCAGCAAAAAACTTTGTCATATATAGGATAGGATAAAAATAACTTTACATTAAAGCTTAATATTTTTAGTTTCAGTTAAGCTGTTTTTTTTACAACTTCCACAGTATATTCCATACAAGAATGGAACCATATTTAAAAGAAATTAATTTTCAGAAGTTATTAAAAATCAGAATTGTGAAGTTTTTTTAAATTTTAAGTCTGGACTATGCATCATCGAAAATCTTTAAATATTTTATAACAGTCATAAATTTCGCATTTTCTCTCATTAGGGTCAATTTGTTCTCATTTCTTTTTCGTTTTTATTTTTTATTTAGTTTTTTTAGATTTTTGACATTAATCTTTCCACTACCCTTTGTCAAATATTGTCAAAATAATTTTTCTTTCTTTCTTTATTCAGTTGCAGTATAACGTAAACGTCAACGTCGAACATTAAGGTAAATACTATACTCTCACTCTCTCCATAGTCATCATAAAAACACTAGTCTGGAAGGCTTTCGTCTCTTTTTATTGTTAAAATATGGAGCTTACGTACAAAAATATGAACTTCTCTCTTGTGAAATTAAGGTAAATACTCTTTGCTCTTTTACACCATAGATATGGCCTTTTTCGGCCAAAAAGAGAGAAAATACCCAAAATTTTGTTTTAAAACATCATAGGGGACGCCAAAATCAAAATCTTCTAAAATTGGCTTCCCAGTTTGCCCGAAATTTGGTCGGCCCACCACGCTAATGAGTCATATTCTCCCTCTTGAGGATATTTTTTCGTGTTCTTTCTTTATTTAGCTTTTCCCCTTATTCTTTTCCTTATTCATTGTCAAATACTGTATGAATTTTTCTTTCTTTCTTTATTCAGTTGCAGTGTAACGTAACGTCAACGTCGAACATTAAGGTAAATACTATACTCTCACTCTCTCCATAGTCATCATAGAAACACTAGTCTGGAAGGCTTTCGTCTCTTTTTATTGTTAAAATATGGAGCTTACGTACAAAAATCTATTTATTTTGCAAACTTTTGATCAGGTGATTGGAAAATAGACCAATTTGAAGAGGACATTTTGGTAACGTGATAAAAAAGTATGCAAATCGCAACTTGCCTTTTGTTTGCAACAATAGAAAATTAAACAAAAAACTAACACAATATATTGCCAGACTGAGGTTTTTTATAATGACTATGCTCTCTCTCCGCAGCTTACATTTAAAAAATAGTACTTTATATTTTCTGACGCAAGAATCACCGATTTGTTTGAGGTAACCTGAAATCAGATTGTGATTCTTTTTCTCTGCCCACCACGCCTAAGCTCTAAAGGGATGGGTGAAAACAATCTGACGAATATGCTATCTCGAATTTGTAAGGACCGTGCTCGTTTAATAACGACAACAAAGTTCCGTGATTGTGTTAAAAAATAGGGCACCGCATCAGGAAAATTTAGTTTTTGACTTTCCAGCGCACGAAAAGATTCTCGTTGTAGAATTTTCTACAAAAGGACTATTTAATTTTTCATTTGTTTTTCAAAGGCCTTCTGAGGTTTACCGTGTTTGTTAAAAAAATCATGACTAGTTGTTATCAAGTGAGTTTATGGTGAATTTGCGAGCACTAATTTTACTGGGCTACTGATACAAAGGAGGATTTTTTAAAAATTAAAATAATCGAGAGGTCTTGTGTCCGAATACAATTTTCTTATAAGAATTATTAAAATTTTGTTGAGGCTCAGCTGCTCTTGTTTCCTTGACACTTTGAGCCTCAAATTGTTCTTATCGTGTTCTTATTTATAGGGTGTAATTGAGGTATTTTAGGTGTTACACCCAATTTAAACTACTTTGACCCCTAAGTTGCTTGAAATTGAGTAATTTTAGGCTTAGCATTGTTCGTCAACTGCTCTTATTTTAGGCGATTTTGAGTCTCATTGTTCTCATAAAAAAGTGTAGCCAAGGTTCTAAGCTAACTTTGACTTTAAAAAGACGTACATATACTATTAACTTAGTTGCAAACACACTTGGTTAAAACATGATCGTCTTTGCCGAAGACTTTTTGTAATCTCAAGGCAATAAAACATTTTGCTATCAAAAGGCAAAAATAATACTTCTAGATGAACAATTGAAAATGAGTAACTTTTTCTCATTGTTTAGAACCCATCATTCTTTCAAAACAATCGGAAACGTCAAATTGTCGTTTTGATTGCGAGAGAAATACTAGAATCGGGTACGGGTTGGTCTAAAAAGAAGGGTAGCCAATTTGCTACCAGTGGATACCCCTTAAAACTACCATGGGGGTAATAAAAATATAGGTGGAGAGTCAATGTCTTTTGTTCTATTCTGATTCATCATCGGAAGCAAACAGCTGTTTGGTTGTTTTGGGAATAAGATGATTAATTTTGGGTATACTCGTGGGAATACTTAAGATGAATGAAAAGACATTACATTTTGAACAAGTATATTAAAATATGATAGCCTTGTCATGAAAATTGAAAAAAAACTTCACCTAATAAGCACAATACTCCAAACTTCTAGGGGAAACTGCCGATAAAGCCATCGATAGATTTAAACAAGAATTACGTGTTACGATAAGGAACCTTGTATCGATCATTTTGTCAGAGTATGAAACCCGCTGCCCACTAGAATTGAAGATTTTAAGATTAAAAACTTTCAATGATAAACGGATTTATTTTGAGCGTTCCGCAAAATAGCTTTAGATAGATTGTTCCGCAATATATGCGTATTTTGAGCTTTTCGCAAAATAGTTGTCAGCGTTCCGCTGAACAGCCTCTCACACGTGTTATTTATTCGGCTGTCTGAATTCAGTCTTCACAAGTCGTTAGTTGCCCCCCTCCCACCCAGAGTACACTTTCTTTTACAATTTTAAATAAAACACGTACGAGTTTCTAATATGGGCCAAACATAGAGTTTAATTATTTGATTACGGATAACTTATGTCTAGGACGTAAATATTTATTATTAATTATTTGGTATTTTCACCTTGCTCATGTAACTAGACGGCTGCTACTATCGAGAAAGATATTTAAAGATATTGTGTTGAAGAAAAAATAAATGAAGTTATTTTCGATTTAGTTTTCGAATTAACGAATTAGAAAATAATGTGATGCAAATCTCAATGTTAACAAAATGCCAGCCCAAAAATGTGTCCTTATGAAATTAATATACTCTTTTAGTCTTACATCACTTGAAACTATTTCAAATTGCATTTTAACAAGGATTTTTGGCAAAATCAACCAAACAGTCTCTTTCTTTCCCTTAAAACCTACAAAGTTGGGTTTTGAGCTTTTTTAAACACCAAACTTAATTTAATATTGTATAATTTACATTTTTACAACCTCTTATATACGAACTTTTAAATAATACCTTATTTCAAGAATTTTAGTTACCGCAAAGTAATGTAAAATTCGAAATTATTAAAATTTTATCAAAAATCCCTTCAAAAAACAATTTTTTCGAACCTAGAGATCACACAAACGAATTTGAGTTCATAAAACCTATACTTTTCAGGTACCTATACTTATATGGTAGGTACGAAAAAATTAAATTTATTTTCTTCATGGTTACACCCCAAAGAAATCGCAAGGCCCTCAAAGTTCTGCTTTAAAATATATTTCTCAAAGCTAATTTATCGTGGCCAGTAAAATCTGGAAATCGACTTTCTCAAAGTATGGTCATATCGCATACCAAAATGTCACAAATTTAATGGAGATTTAAAAAAACATTAGTAGCACACGTCAAAAATGAAGTGAATAAAATTTTTGACCCTTCAAAGCAGTTTTTTGACAAAAAACCATAGGTGCAATTGTAGTAATGTTTGTAGGTTATAACCCTATTATTATCAGGCTTTTTCGGGTTTCGTTTTCTCAAGGGGGGGGGGGGTGTATAACTTTTGATCTAGAAATCTTATCTACCATAAAAGGAGCTTATAGAAAAAAATTTGGGTTGATGATGATGATCATAAAGGTGATGACGTCATCACAAAGTTTCACAATTATCGCTGACCAGTGAACAAGTACTTTTAAATAAAATAGCAATCAAAGTTGAAGGAATGGAGATTTTTCAATTCTGTTTTGAATTTCTAAAATAAATTTTCTAAAAAAGAATATCTTTAACATGTTTGATTGTTTTTTACATTAACATACTAATAAAATTGACGTTTAAAATCCATGCAAGATGAATAAATTTTTTCAAAAAACAATGACATCGTTTTTGATGACGTCATCAGTTTCCGAAAACTTTTAAAATATTTCTTAAAATTTATTATTGATACCTGATACCTGTCAAAAGTTTGAAGTCAGTTGGATGCCTAGATCAAAAGTTATGTTAGATTTAAGATTTTGGGATTTTACAGGGTTTTAGCTGAGTTTTATGATATACCTGCAAAAAAAGTCATAAAACCTGATCTAGTCGGTGTATAATTGTATTGTGATTTTGTATACATGCTGCTAGTAAGATTATATTTAATGTCAGAAACTTTCAGAGTGTTAACATTTTTTTCAGTGAGTCACTAGCAAAAGAGTGCCAGGCTGGTGGAAAACACCCCCTGATAAAAAGAGGGTTAAGGTGTAATAGTGTAGGTTTCAAGGTGTAATTTGATTTTAACGCACAGTTTTAAAGATATCTATGTACCAATGATCTAATTGTAGAATCAGTTCAAAATTTGAGATCAAAATGACTACTTTATAAAAAGTTATCCAAGGTTTATAGGTTTTAAGGGGTAAATAGCTAGAACTGTATTTTTTCACGAAGCAACAAAAATTTTATAGCAGATTTTACAAACAGCCATACCCAGAGAAGAAATTCATAGGTAGCCTAGGTTTACTGGAAAAAGTTTCAGCTCTTAATGTTCTCTCTATCAGAATACAGGGTGTGTACCTCTTTTTTTGTGGGTTTTAAGGGGTATCCTTAAGGGATATCCACTGGTACGCCGATTAGTCTAGATCTTGGATACCCCTTTTTCACCCAAGTATTTGAGGAATGTTTTAATTTGTGAAAAATACAATGTTAAAACCTTTTAACAGTCATTTAAAGAAATCAGCTCTAAATTTGCTGTGGTCTTCCTTCCTGTCAAAATTTGAAAAATTACAGACCAGACCATTTTTATGGTTAATAGTACAGAAATACTTCGGCTCCCCAACATTTAATAGAGACTCGAAATGAAAATTAGAGCAATGGATAATTTCATAACATCAAAAGATAATTTACCTTACACCTATTCTAACACAGTTTGCAAGAAAATTACATTTATGTAATCAGAAGGTTTAAGTTCAAATAGCGGAGAGAACAAGCTCGGACCATGTGTTATGTCATGGAATTCCGTGGTTAAGTTAAATCTTTGAATACCTTCTGCATCATAAATGAACGATTTAGAAATATATTTTGAAAGTTTTACCCCCTGGCTCCATTAAGGATTGTCATTTAAATCATATTTATTCTGGTCTGTGAAATACAAGGTTGTTGTTGTTGTTGTTTTTCTTGTTTGAACTCAAAGCTGAAATTCTTACGGCAACCGAAAGAAACATAAAGAAACAGCGGGGACTGCACTATCGTCCACTTTCGTCGGCTTTTTCTTCGCACGGACTATACGATACTGTGCGGTCATCTGGCCGCTATTTTCAGCTTTTAGTTGCACAATTAACCAGTCCAAAAGTGGCAGAAGCACGACCGCACCAATACCGGTCTCATTTTTAATGTACTCCAAATCGCTTTGGGGTTACAATTAAGTCACAACAAGATGAAATTAAAAGTTATTCAATCTGTTAGACATCCAAAAATATGTCGTTTCGTTCTTTAATAGTTAGGGTTAGGGTTTGAAATATGTCGTTCTTTGATAGTTAGGGTGAAGGTTTGTCGTTCTTTTTGTCGCCTTTCAATAGTTATTTGTCATTCTTTTTAGATTGTCTGGGTAGTATTTATACGGTAACTACTAATATGATGGTAGATTTATGGACTTTTACATATCTACACATATAGTAGATTTACAATATCTACACATATGGTAGATTACAATATCTACACATATGGTAGATTTACAATATCTACACATATGGTAGATTTACAATATCTACACATATAGTAGATTTACGGATTTTAATATCTACACATATGGTACAAATAAGTGCGAGATTGGCCTGGTATACTATAAGACTTAATATTTTATGCTAAAATGTAAACTATTTTTTAAAAAGAATGTCAGTATCAGTTAGGTCAACTAGCAACCATTATTTTCAAGATTTGACGGGAAAAAAGTAATATCCAAATTTAAAACCTCGCATACTCTTGTAGTCTGGGAGCAGAATCGAGAAATACCTAGCAATTTTGCTCAACCCAGAAGGTGAATGGAATTGTTATACATCGTTGGAACGGAAATTTTATGCTGATTTTGGAAACCCGGGTCTTAAAAAGTCTATCCTTGACAAAATTGCAAACGAGGCTGGAGTTTACACTCCGTCGTGGTGTTTTTTCGATTTTACCTTTTTTAGAAAAATGCTTACTGTCAGCAAAGTAAAGGGTTTTGGAATTCCATTTTTCATGCAATATGCTCTCAATAGAATGGGTTTTAATGAAAAAGTTCAAAAGTCTCGAAAAATCTATTTTTGCACTCCATCTTGGCGGAAAATCGATGTTTTTACTTAAAATTCGTCAAAAACTAGTCTATAAACCACTAAAATTATGTGCAAATAAGTCCAAAGATACTTTCCTGCTAAAAATACTATAAAAGAATAAGAAAGTATAACAAAATGAAGAAAAATCGGCTCAAAACGCTATTTTGCACTCCCCCGTTGGTGTTTTTATTGAAAAAACGAGATTTTTGGTGTTTTTGAAGAAGATATAACATTTTCTGGCTTTTCCTTTGATCTACGAATGGAAATCCTATCTTTCTCTTAGAATCATTTTTATCCAACACAGAACACTAAATATTCTTAAAGATGACCCACCTTTGCTGGGTTTTTAGCTAAAATTTAGTTATTTTACTTGAAATTCAGTCGTTTTACTTAAAATTCAGTCATTTTACTTAAAATTCAGTCGTTTTACTTAAAATTCGTCAAAAACTAGTCTATGAATCATTGAAATTGTGTCGAAATAAGTCCACAATTATTTTCTTACGGAAAATACTATAAAAGAATAATAAATAATAAAGCATAACAAAATAATAGAAAAAACCGCTATTTTGCACTCCCCTTTAGTGATTTTTAGATAAAACGAAATTTTGAAGAAAATATTATATGAATTTGTAGCTTTTCCTTTGATCTACGACTGGAAATCCTGTGTTTCTCCTAGAGTCATTTTTTTCCAACACTATGTGCAAAAAGAATCTGAATAAATCACCCTCTTTCGCTGGGTGTTAGAGCAAAATTTAGTATCTTTGCTTAAATTTCGTTAAAAACTAGTTATTATCCATTGAAGTCGTGACTAAGTGAGCTTTTTAAAGTAACAGAGGTTCAAGATGTTCCAACTTGGACAGGCTGCCGGAAAATTTTATCACTGAAACTGTCTTCTCCAACAATCATCAGGAATGGTCCTTCACTCCCTGCATCACTAACTGATGCTGATTAAGTCTTCAATAGATCTACAAGATCCTATGTAATCTAGGACAACAAGATCAATATGTTACCGTTGACGAGCTCTTGTATAAGCTTGTGGGGCATGCCCCAGTTTCAAAATATCACCATTGGCCAGGGTGGGTTTCATAGAGCGATGGAGAAGCACTTTTATGACATGAGATATGAGCCACTAATTGTAGTGGCGATGGCATAAGCAGGGGGTGGTTGTTCCAGGAGGAAATCCATAAAAGAGGGGGTCATAATAAAGTGATAAAAAGTCCTGGGAAAATGAAGGTTTTAGCGACTTTTCAGGAACCTTGCATAAAGCTATGGGGTCGTTATAAAGTTATATTGAGGGTAACAAACTTTAAAAAAATGCAAAACGACCCCCCGACTACTATTAAGTACGAAATAGTACCCAAATGGAGCAAAGCGAATGGCGGGAAAAATTGCTCCACGAGCTTGAATTCAAAGGAAGCACAGTTCCTTATTTACCTTCTCATCCTAAATCGGAAGAAAAGTCCATCACAGTCATCGAATTCATGGCTATCGTCCAAAAGCCATTGCTAAACCAAACTCAATCGATGACGCTCGAACGTCTATCGAATCACACATCGATTCTTCTTTAAAAGAACGTCGAACTGTAGCAAGGGTACACGACCATTACAATTTCCAGCCATCCATCAAAAAAAGTGAACACCAACGTCGTGGCAGCTCAAAAAAGCAACCGGAGTATCAAATAATTCATCTGAAACTTTGGTTGTTGATTTTACCACCTTTTTATTCAATCCAAAAACACAAGGGGAGAGGGTTCAGGGTTTTCGGTGACACGGTATCGGCCTTTTTTTGTTCGGTGTTTGGTATTTTGTAAAATATGTACGCTATTTATATTCAAAATGTTGCTAGTGATGGCAATATCCATAAAACCTCGGCATTTCGGCATTTTACCTATGAAACTTAGCTATTATTTCGGTAACTCTTTCTGAACTATATTCTTAACTAGTCATAGCTTTCACTAAATGCCCCCACTGAAAGGTCATGTCATGCACTTATAAAGCTTTTAATGCTTTAAAGATTGAAACATAAAAAATAATCAGGAATAATTAATTGATTCGATTATTTGCTAAAAGGCGGCCCCTCAATACAATAACGCCCTTAAATCAAGCGGGTACAATGAAACCATAACGTACAAAAAACCGTCAACAAAAAATCGTAAATCTAGATCACGTAAAATCATCTGGTTTAACCCACCGTGGAGTATAAACGTCAAAACCAATGTCGCAAAACGCTTCCTTGCCATATTGGACAATAACTTCCCAAAAAAACCATAAATTCAGAAAGATTCTAAATAGAAACTGTGTTAAAGTGAGCTATAGTTGCTTACCTAATATGTCCAGTATCATCTCCACCCACAACAAAAAAGTTTTATCAAAACCATCACAACCTAATAACAACCCTGGCTGCAACTGCCGCAACAAAACCATCTGCCCGTTAAGTGGAAAATGCCAACAGTCGGATGTTATATATCAATGCCATATAAAATCTTCTAATGACGACGCTGGAAAGTACTACATCGGCTTGACGGGCAAACCTTCAAAACCAGATGGAAACACCCCAAGTTTACCTTAAACCACGAAGAATCTACCAATCACACCCAATTATCGAACCACTACTGGGATCTGAAAAAGAAATGGAGTGGAACCAATTCTCTCCTGGGAAATAATCACCACGCATCGTCCTACAGAAATGGCTCAAAAAAACTGCAATTTATGCTTAACTGAAAAAGTGAATATAATCACCTCCAAGCGTGAACTCGTTAACACAAAATCCGAATTAATTTCAAAATGCCGACACGTTAACAAATTCTTATTTTACAAAACAGTCCCTCCAGATGGGTGATAACTTTCACGTTCATTTATTGTATTTTATTATCAAAATCAACATTTTATTTAAACCAATTTCCCTAGACACAATTTATATACATACTTTTTAACCAATTAACTCATTTTTATTACTATTTATCACTTTTACAACCTGTCAATTAATCATCCTTTTATATGTTTTTAGAGCAGAAATTTGTTCAAAATCTTTTATTCATCACACATCTGATGATCGTCTATAAGGCGTGAAACAAGCTGTAATGTTGTTTTGATTTTTGAAGAAATATACATTTTAAATTAATTCAGCTCTACCTTGGTATAGAGCACTTTGTCATTCACAGATTATTGATGTTATTGATTTGATTATTGATTGATTTAATTATTGATTGATTGATTGGTTGCTACTTTGCCTAATAAACAATAGTCAAGAGGATACTGCGGATAAAATTTATCAAAAAGTTCTGCGTCATCTTAAATAGGGCGAAATAGAAACCAATCCTAGCTAAGGCCCGGGCTCCTCTTGTGTACGCTGTGATTGCACTTCTCAAGCAAAATCTTCTATGTTGTTGGTCAAAAGAAAAATAAAGGAATGCCATTGTGGTCCATTCAGACGTACAGTTCAGAAAAGTTGAAATGCGCCTAATTTTTTTTTAAGTCCATAGTACTTTGTTATGATGCAATCTTTTCTCCAAGCTGAAAGCTGATTGATCCATTAAGATGATCGCAGCACAGACAATGAAGAGACGTGCCTTCAGGAAGCTAGACTTTTTGAGTTTATAGCTATATACTTTCACTTTATGGTGTTTCTGTATGACTGTCTGCGTGCCTAGTCTAACCACCGTTAAATGCCTTCGGGAAGGTCCCTCCTAACTTGGAAAGCCAGAATTGGAGCTATTTCACCAAACTACTGGAGCGCAAGTTATTACGTAGGCTATCACAACTGAAAAAGTTGAATGTGCGCCTATACAAACTTTTTTCTATTTATATTTGGTTGAGTTGCAGGAGGCTTTTAGGCCTATTTTCGCAACTATAGACGCCTTCAATGAGCGCCCCGTAAGCACCTTGGACTAGACTACCCAATTCCCCTCACATGGCATGGGTTGACCCGGGCGAAGGTTCATTCACTTGCCAAGTGAACCACTGCGAGTGGGAATCGAGCCTCAGTCGCCTGTGCAGTAACCAAGGTCAATGACCACTATACCACATCGCCTTTTTCAGGTTTTCCAAATAAATTTACCACACTGAACAAACAGTGAAAACATTCTAAGTGAGGTAAATCTATTTTGAAGACCAAAAAAAAAGTTTGTTTACATTGATTCACATTCAATTTTGGATTCATATGCTACATTCTACTTTTTTGTACTTTGCCGGTATCTTGTTTTACCAAGTTATAAAAGACATTCCCGAGTTACGACCATAGAATGGTCTTTAGAGCTCAAGAAGCTCTATAAACAATAAGTAAAGGTAGTTATTAATAAAATAACAGACAAAGATAAATTACAGTTTGAACAATATATCAACAAATGTACAATAGAAAACTTGAGCAAATTTCTTTAAAGATTCCGGAAAAGGAATTGAAATCATTGCTGAAATGAACTTCTGACTAAATTACAGTATTTATTCAGTTTTAAAGACAAGAAACAAAACTAGACATACAAAACACTTTTTCCAGTCAATGAATCAGCTCATCATCATAACCAGTCTGCCATTTTGTTTGTTTTGATTTGCAACAGTAATATTGTAATTCGTGTTATGGTGTAATTATATACTTTTTCTATAATTTGCATTTATAGCACTCGCTTCAGCTTTTCAATCCTAAATCAAAACTAATGAAATGCAATATATAATAATGGTAATAGCATATAACGTAATATAAAAATGTGTATAACATTCACCGCTGTATAATTTACCGCCATATTTTTGCGGAACACTTAATTGGCCGGAATTCAAATTACAAACAAACACAAAAACGCAAAGATTCGAGATTCCAGTCCAATATCTATGCGTGAAGCTATGAGTGCCTCCTCGTCGCTGCGCTCCTGCGGGGGCAATAAAGAAGTTTCCAAAAATTGCCTGCGGTGCTAAACTACACCCCTGTTTCAAATATGTTGTTTGGCACTTGCTCGTTTACCGCACGTACCCGTTGTATGCAACCATCATAGTCCTTAAACCAGTGAAAGTTTTGTTGTTTTTCTAAGTTATCGTACTAACTTTAACGAAGGTGATGGGATACCTACTACCTCATCTCCCCAATGAACTCAACTGGGAATTGAAGCAAATATACCCATCAAAAGTAGTATTTGAGTTACTTAGTTTTTATAAAAAATCAGTCTAAAACATGGTGTAAAGATCGAAAATTTTTCCTGTCCCCGAAAACCACGGTTGCGACTCCTCAGTCACGAAAACTTCAGTTACTACATACTACGTTTTAGTTACAAGATTACGTCATTCAGATCCCGCATTCATTCGTTTTGAAAGTCTGAGCAGGTAGTCATTAATGCTCAAAACTTATTTCAACAAAATGTTTTGCAGCTTAAACGCCTTATTTCCTCCATGAAGCACCACCGTACCGCCCTCTTATAAGCGCCTCATCTAAGGTTTAATTTTTGAAATAAGCGCCGTACCTCTCCCAATGCGGCACTTGTTAGAAAATGACTGGAAAAGGAAGAGTCTTTATCTTCAATAGCAATTTTGTCCTAAAAACCCAAGCGAAGGAGAGCAATTTTTCATGATTTTTTAGAATTATTGTGTTTGAAAAAAATTCTAGGAGAAAACACAGGATTTCCAGCCGTAAATTAAAGGAAAACCTATAAATAATGTTATATTTTCTTCAAAAACACGAAAAATCTCGTTTTTCAATGAAAGCACCAACGGAAGAGTGCAAAATAGCATTTTGAGTCCTCTTTTCTATTTCCTATACTTTATTGATCTAAAGTATTTTCTGTAAAAAATAATTGTTGACTTATTTTGACACAATTTCGTTGGTTTATAGACTAGTTTTTCACGAATTTTAAGAAAAAACATCGATTTTTCGCCAAAATCCTCCAAATGTGCAAAAATATTTTTTTGTGAGATTTTTGAATTTTTTTCTATTAACCCATTCTATTGAGAGCATTTTGCATAAACAATGGAATTTTAAAACCCTTTACTTTGCTGACAGTAAGCATTTTTCTAAAACAGGTAAAATCGAAAAAACACCACGGCGGAGTGCAAACTCCAGCCTCGTTTGCAATTTTGTCCAAGATAGACTTTTCAAGACCCGGGTTTCCATAATTAACATAAAAATTCCGTTCCAACGATGTATAACAGTCCCATTCACCTTCTGGGTTGAGCAAAGTCGTCTATAACTCGAGATATTGAATTTTACTCCCAGGGTTAGAGAGATTTTTTGTCTAAGCTTATCTAAAAGCGAGAGCTGTATTTAAAAATGAAAGATACTGCATCGATGCGTTCAAAGTAACTAGATTAAATTCTAAAAGTAGCTTAACCCTATTTACCCTAGGCTTTTAGGGGTGGTTCAGAACTAGGAGGTGGTGGCTTCCTGTACCACCCCTTAACTTTTGATCTAGTGGAAAAACAAAAAAAATTTGGTGACGTCGCTCATCATGCCCAAAGTGAGCAAAAACCGAAAATTTCCTTTGTTCTTATAAATAGCTATTGTATTCTAACAAAGGCTTTAGAAAAAAGTGGCCTGAGTTTAAAATGCTTATTTTATCCTAAATATTCAATAAATTACGGTTTAAACAATATATTTGACATTAGAAATAAATTTGTATTGGAAAACTGTCATTTTTTGTGACACATTACTGTCAGAAATGTCATCATGCTCAAGGTGTGATACGTTTTAGTTGTCGATTATTTTGAAGCTAAATAAAAGTTAAGAACTTACAGAAAATTCCATGGAAAAAGCTATAATTTCAGGAGCTATTACCAATAATTTGACCTCTAAGCAGAAACAGCCCCCCTAGGCCAAATAGCACTCCATCGGAGACAAAGAATCCCCTGGCCCCGAGGGAGGGGGTACTAGGGTTGTGAGCTGACAGGGGGGTGCCGCCCGACTCTCGAACATTGGACCCTTACCGGGACTAAAACGGAGAAAACAAAGGAAAATTTTGAGAACTTTACGACCCTTAGCGGGACAAATTTGACAAATTTTAACCAAATTTCGTTTTTTAAGGGGGCAAAAAGTTAAAATGTTCCTATTTTTCAGACCCTTAGCGGGACTTTGGAGATCTAAAAAAGGTACCCTTAAGGGCGGCACATACCGTACCCTCCATTTGCCTAAGCGACAAACCAGTCAATGAAAAAGAAATTAGTACAGGCTAGCTCTTGTGCTAATTTAAAATTTTCAAGTTTAAAATTTCCGAACTCGCACTAGAGACTGATTCGAATCCCCTATATATAAAACTAGGTCATAGTTGCCACTAACTGCCACCGTCTTTTAAAACAAAAATTTAGTCATTTTAAGGTCCAATAATGTTTTACTAGTAAATGACATTTCTCAAGGAGTTTTGCGTATTCAAAGGGACATAAAAGTAGTAAAATGTAAACACATAGAGGTATAAAGAAAGACAGGAGATTAATTTGTCGGTAATTGGTCGTTAAAGTCTTTTGATTTCTTTTATGTAATAAATCAAAAGAAATTCTAGGCTCGCCCGATGAAATACGACTTTTTAGTAGAACTCAAGTTTGCTCTGAACATTCTTACTATCAGCATCGAAGATTTCTAGCCTTCTAATATACGAGAATAAAATAAAATTTAGCTCCACGAAATAAGTTTGCGTTCAATTTTGTCATCCATTGAATTTTGTTTTGAAAAGATATTTTCTCCAGCCAGAAAATAAAAAGTTATGTATAAGCACACACAATTTCAGACCCAATTTGTAGACAAAAAGTCACTGGAGAATTTTGGAGGAAAGTATTAAGCAATAGAGTTCACCTTGAAGAAAATGTTGATCGAAAAATCTTGTCATTTGATGAAGGATTGCAAAGTTTAGAGGCCTCTTTTTAATCCAAATATTTTCTTACACCAATGTTAGAAACAATGAATCTCGTCTCATCTCATTTCCAACACTTAAGTTAGCCAATAAGATTTCACCTATCAACAAAAGAGCTCATTAAAAATGCACGATATATGAGATTACGAGCATGCATACCTCGTAATTTTTTTAATCGTAGGGCGAGCATGGTTACAATAGCTTACTTCTCCTGTTTCTTTATACCTCCATGGTAAACACTACGCATACCGCCACGTGTCATTAAAAGAAACAATCAATATTAGTGACAAAAACAAACTTATAAACAATAGAAACAAAAAAAGTCTGCCATATTTGTTATGGTTTAATGGTTTGACATGTGACATTTGTTTTGATTTTGTATCTCCACAGGAAAAAATCCTTGATTCCCAAATTTGGGAATTTTAATTTACGTATCTGGAAGTTTTCACATTATGTTTACTTTGTAATTTTGAGTTTGGGGTTCTGAGAGGTTCGGGATATTGCATTTCACGATTGGGATTCGAGCTTAAGTTAAATTAGACATGCCTTGGGAAAACCAAAATCACAATGTGGAAAACTTATATTAAACACTTAAAGCTAAAACAACCAACTAGGTTTGGGATAATGCCGTTCCCAAGCTTGTGAAGCTGTCACCCGGCGTCGCACCCGCCGAGTAGAGTGTTGTTGAACACATCAAAAGCCCTTTGGATGGTGAGGGAGGGTAATATGATTGAATTCTAAGCTCAAGGAACGAAATATTACCACTTATCACTGATCGTAGCTCGAAAATTCGAATATTTCATGTTTCCTCAAAATCGCCAAAAAAAGAACAATTTAAGAACAATGCTGAGCCTGAAACAACTCAATTTCAAGCAATTTAGGGGTCAAAGTAATAAAAATTGGGTATAATGCCTAAAATACCTCACTTACATCCTATTAATAAGAACATGATTAGAGGCTCAAAAGTGCAAAAAAAAAAAAGAAAAGTCGAGGCTCAGAAAAAATTTAACTGGTTCTTATATAAAAAAAAGTCATATATCATCTCATATATACTGGGAAACACTATCATAATCTGAAAGAACATCGAAAGGAAAAAATTCCCCGCCAGGAAATTGCTTGAAAAAATTTTCAATTGAGGCGAAAATAAAAAAATGTAGTGTTTCCGGAATACGGCCGGGTGAAAAATAATAATTTTATGACCCGGCCGCAGACTATAGGTTCCTCTATATAGTTCATCATAAAAAAAGTCAAGTTGGAGCATTCAAGCTATCAAAGTAGTTTGGTTATAGATATTCTCACTTGTAAATCAAGATTTGTTTGTTAGTAGTTGATACATTAGTATATTCAGGGCTTACTTCAAACTGCGAATACTGTTTGTACACAAAACTATCTTTAAAGTTCTATTTCAATGATCTTATTATATACTTAAGTTATCAAAAAAAGCAAATAAATTTTTTTTTCTGCCCGGCCACATTGAAAGCTTTTTTTCTTCACCCACATTCCGAAAACACTCATTTTTTTATTTTTACCTGACAGGAAAACTTTTCTACATTTCTTAAATGCATGTGGAAGTAAAATTTAAATGTTAATGGCATAAGTGAAACAAAAATTTCCACATTTTAAACGCACGTGGAAGAAAATATCCAAATTCACAGCAAAAATTTCCACGTTTTAAACGCACGTGGAAGAAAATGTCCACAACCAAAAGTTTTCCACGTTTCAACGCATGTGGAAGAAAATGTCCAAATTCAGAACCAAAGGTTTTTCACGTTTAAAATGCACGCGGAAGAAAATATGACCAAATTAACAGCAAAAATTTCCACGTTTTAAACGCACGTAAAAAGATGTCTAAATTCACAACCAAAAGTTTTCCACATGTTAAACGCACGTGGAAGAAAATGTCCAAATTCACAGCAAAAATTTCCACGTTTTAAAATGCACGTGCAAGAAAATGTCCAAATTCACAGCAAAAATTTCCACGTTTTAAAATGCACGTGCAAGAAAATGTCCAAATTCACAGCAAAAAGTTCCACGTTTTAAAACCCACGTGCAAGAAAATGTCCAAATTCACAACCAAAAGTTTTCCACGTTTAAAATTCATTTCAAAATACCAAGGGAAATTCAATCATTAATCAGTAAATTCCACTCCGGGTTTACATTTTTACTTCAAAGCTAACCAGTTCTTATCCAACCACAACCATTTGGGTGCCGCATCTACCTAAAGTCGAAATGCGTTTTCCTGCTGACCAAGTTCCTAGACTTGTTACTATACTTAATAGTCTCTACAAACGTACAACTCTCACTTATGAGGAAACACAGACAACGTTCGAAACCACATCTGGAGTGCGTCAAGGTGGTCCAGAAAGCCCGTTTCTTTTTAATTTATTCATCGACTTCGTAATGAGAATCTTCATTAATAACGCCACTCATGCTAACATTAAATTCTACGAACATCGTTATCGTATCAACCTTCGTTCTGTTAGCCGAGAAGAAAGGCTATCAATGAGATCAAAAAGAGATCTTGGATAATGTGTTTGAGCGTTTTGGTCTCAAAATTAATGAGCAAAAAACTGAAACAATGATTCTTAATAGCACTGAGCCTGATAACCCAAAATCAATCATATCTCTCAGAAATATCCCAATCAAAAACGTAGAAAAATTCAAATATCTTGGTGCTTTCACAAAATACGACCAGCCGAATACTGGAGATGTTGAACTAAGCTATCGTATCCAAACTGCTATCAGTAAATTCGTTGAGATGTCAACCCTATTGCAGAATGTGAAAATAAACTTGAAATCTCTCACTTTCTTCAATAGCTTCGTCAGGAGCCGATTGACTTACTCTTGTCAAAATTGGAACTTGACAGCCGATCAATACGAAAGAATTGATGTTACATATCGCAATCTATTGAGAAGTATGGTAAGAGGTGGTTTTAATCGTGTGAGTGAAAATGATTATAGATTTAAATTAAATAACAAAAGTCTTCACTCGCTGTGTGGTACAAATGATGTTTCGATATTTGTTAAGAAACAGCAACGAAACTACACTGAACACTTGATACGCATGTCTCATAATCGAACACCAAAACTGCTTTTATTCAATGATGATAAATCGAAAAAGAGAGGAAGACCGTCAAAATCTCTCTTAGAACAAGTTCTTGATAATGAGTTATTATCTCTTGACCAGCTATGCAATTGCGCAATGAAAAAGAAGAAAATATCATGATTATTTATTTAGATGCTCTTTGGAACAACTCGTACTCAATGTACTTGTTGTACTAGGGAATCGCATGTACAAATATTACTAGGAATTAGTAATTTGTAAATTTATACATACATACATACCATCTGGACAACCATCATAAAAAAGTGAGTTAAAACTTTTTTGTTGTTGCAAGTATTTAATTTTTCAAATATAATGGTCAGATTTATCCACAAATATTGCGTCCTTGTTAGAATTTGTGTAAATATACGGCCAGAATTGAGATAACTTTGTTGTGAAAGTTGAGAAAATGTCCTGTTTTTCAAGAAAGATTGCATCTCTCATGCCAAACCAAACGAAGCATCAAATTTGGGAAAGAATAATAATGAAACATCATCGTCAACCATTTCTTGTAACAATCACACAAAAATCAAATCAATTCAACTCATTAAAGCATAAAAACCAAAGAAAAATAGCAAAAGACAAAAGAGCAGTAGCAACCAGTTGTTTATTTTTGCTGCCATCTTTATTTTGACTGTTAGAAAGCAGTATGGTCCGATCAAAAATACGCTTCCATACCGGGCGACGTTTCCTGATCGGCAAGAGGATGATCACTTGAATCATTAAACAAAATTTTAGCTTTGATTTCTGGAAGAAACAAGCGGTAACATATTTCAAGAAAATAATCTACAGCGCAAGAAAAGGTACGTCCAGCAGTTGTATTGCTTGAATTTCGAAAATGCGCAACACTCAATGCTGTGCTGTGTCTAAATCAATTAAAAAACCTTCCTCTTCCGTGACTGAAAATAAAAGTGAAAATGAGAATTTTCAAAAATCTTACAGTATATAAATATTTCAAATTTTTCCTTTCATAGGAGTTATCCTTTCATAGGAGTAAACCTCTTTGACGTCAAAACATGGAAACCCCATTTGTCGCGATGTGTTGTTTTGCTTGTTTGAACTCGAAGCTGAAAATCTTACGGCGAAACCGAAAAGAAACCGAAAGAAATATAAAGAAACAGCGGTGACTGCACTATCGTTCGCTTTCGTCGGCTTTTTCTCCGCAGGATGGATCGTATACTATGATAATTAATATTTTATGCTAGAATGTAAACTATTTAAAAATAATGTCAGTATCAGTTAGGTCAACTAGCAATATTTGACGGGAAAAAGTGATATCCAAATTTAAAACCTCGCATACTCTTCCCTGGCCTTTCCCACCCTTTAGTCTGGGAGCAGAATCGAGAAATAGCAATTTTTCTCGACCCAGAAGGTGAATGGGATTGTTATACATCTTTGGAACGGAAATTTTATGCTGGTTATGGAAACCCGGGTCTTAAAAAGTCTATCCCGGATAAAATTGCAAACGACGCTGGAATTTGCACTCCGTCGTGGTGTTTTTTCGATTTTGCCTGTTTTAGAAAAATGCTTACTGTCAGCAAAGTAAAGGGTTTTAGAATTCCATTTTTCATGCAATATGCTCTCAATAGAATGGGTTAATAGAAAAAATTCAAAAATCTCGAAAAAAACTTTTTTGCACTCCATTTTGGCGGTTTTGAAGAAGATATAACATTTCTGGTTTTTCCTTTGATCTACGACTGGAAATCATATCTTTCTCTTAGAATCATTTTTATCCAACACAAAATGCTAAATATTCTTAAAGATCACCCTCTTTCGCTGGGTGTTAGGCCAAAATTTTGTATCTTTGCTTAAATTTCATTAAAAAGTTATTATCCATTGGAATCGTGACTAAGTGAGCTTTTTAAAGTAACAGAGGTTGAAGATGTTCCAACTTGGACAAGCTGCCGGAAAATTTTATCACTGAAACTGTCTTCTCCAACAATCATCGGGAATGGTCTTTCACTCCCTGCATCACTGACTGATGCTGTGTAAGTCTACAATATCTACAAGATCCTACGTAATCTAGGACAACAAGATCAATATGTTACCGTTGACGAGCTCTTGTATAAGCTTGTGGGACATGCCCCAGTTTCAAAATATCACCATTGGCTAGGGTGGGTTTCATAGAGCGATGGAGAAGCACTTTTATGATATGAGTTTTCTGCGATCCCACTACTCTTTTGTGCTTAATTGTAGTGGCGATGGAATAAGCAAGGGGTGGATGTTCCAGGAGGAAATCCATAAAAGAGGGGGGTCATAATAAAGTGATAAAAAGTCCTGGGAAAATGAAGTTTTTAGCGACTTTTCAGGAAACCTTCATAAAACTGTACGGTCGTTATAAAATTATATTGAGGGTAAGAAATTTAAAAAAATGCAAAACGACCCCCCACTACTATTAAGTACGAAAGAGTGCCCAAACAAAGCAAAGCAAATGGCGGGAAAAAGTAGATTACTCCACGAGCTTGAATTCAAAGGAAGCACAGTTCCTTATTTACCTTCTCATTCTAAATCGGAAGAAAAGTCCATCACAGTCATCGAATATATGGCTATCGTCCAAAAGCCATTGCTAAACCAAAGTCAATTAATGACGCTCAAACGTCGTCTATCGAATCACACATCGATTCTTCGTTAAAAGAAAGTCGAATTGTAGCAAGTGCACACGACCGTTACAATTTTCAGCCATCCATCAAAAAAAGTGAACACCAACGTCGTGGCAGCTCGAAATAGCAACCGAAGTATCAAATCACTCATCCAAATTTTCGTCTCTACCTTCTAGAGGGTGGGGGAGAGTTCAGGGTTTTCGGTGACACAGTATCGGCCTTTTTCTGTTCGGTTTTTTGGTATTTTGTAAAATATGTACGCTATTTATATTCGAAATGCTGCTAGTGATGGGAATATCCATAAAACCTCGGCATTTCGGTATTTTATCTATGAAACTTAGGTATTATTTAGGTAACTCTTACTGAACTATATTCTTAATAAAGAAGTTTCCAAAAATTGCCTGCGGCGCTAAACTACACCCCTGTTTCAAATACGTTGTTTGGCACTTGCTCGTTTACCGCACGTACCCGTTGTATGCAACCACCATTGTCCTTAAACCAGTGAAAGTTTTGTTGTTTTTCTAAGTTTTTTTACTAACTTTAACGAAGGTGATGGGATACCTACTACCTCATTTATCCAATGAACTCAACTGGGAACTTAAGCAAATATACCCATAAAAAGTAGTATTTGAGTTACTTAGTTTTTATAAAAAATCAGTCTAAAAGATGATGTAAAAATCGAAATCTTTTCCTGTCCCCGAAAACCACGGTTGTGACTCCTCAGTCACAAAAACTTCAGTTCCTCGATACTATTTGTACGTCGAAATTAGGTCATTCTTTTACAGTGCTTTGATCGGAAAATTTAAACTAAAACTACTACATACTACGTTTTAGTTACGACATTACGTCATTCAGATCCCGCATTCATTCGTTTTGAAAGTCTGAGCAGGTAGTCATTAATGCTCAAAATTTATTTCAATAAGGTTTGTTCTGAAAGAAGTAATTTGGCTTTTAAAAAGGGAGGTTCGAGAAGAAGTTGCATTTAAAAGCAAAGAAGGGTTACCTCAAGTGATTATGGTTCATGCTATTGCTTTCTAAAGCAATTTATAAACCAATCTGCAGTCCACTGCGAGGTGATCTGTGACTTTTGATATGGATTGAATTGGGGTGCAATTTTGTGCTCGTTGGAAAGATGTGTGTGATTGAAACATTGTCATATAACAACTTTTGATAAAACATTTGAAAAATGAAGAAGAAAAATAACAACTTCTGATTAAATCTATATATACACCCATGTGTCACAGACCCGGTGGACCCCCCGCCCCACTGGAAAAATTGGCCAAAAAATCGTCCCCGGTGGAAAGAAATCCCTAAAATTCTATCCCCACTGGGAAATCGATCTATGATTTTGTTCCCATCGGAAGTTGAATGAAAAAAATTGCACTTCAAAACCATCCCCACTGGAATTTTTTAGCTGGAAACAATGGATTTTCTATCCCCATTGGAATTTCGATTGAAATTTTCATCCCCACTGAGGGAAAAAATTCTACCGTTTTTAGGATTAGGATTGTTTATTCTTGCCTATCATGCTTTATTAGAAAACTCATTGATACCATGAATGTAGCAAGACGGTGGAACATCCTATGGAAAGGTCGGTTTCTCGAATACTAATTTGTATTTATCTTGCCAATCAATATGCTGAGTGAAAATTGAATATCTTTTTAGGCTTTCATTCTATTTGTAAAGTTTTTAGAATCGTTTTTTCTTGCCTATCATGCTTTATTGGAAAACTCATTGATACCACGAATGTAGCAAGACGGTCGAACATTCTATGGAAAGATCAGTTTTTCGAATACTAATTTGTATGTAAAAAGAAGGTTAGAGACTTCCTTCGCGTCTAATCTTCTCGCATACCTTGAAAATGAAAGTTCATCTCTACAAAACCTTGAAATTCACATACAATGACAATTAATATTTTTCAGGTTTTCCAATAGTTGATGTCATAGTTTTTTGTATGCATTGTTATTATTTTTTCCTTTTTTTATTGTTTATTTATGGTTAAGTATATAAACATTGTTTTATTCTGATTGTTAAAGTTTAAATAGTTTAATAACCCTTAAGATACCTCCCATAATTATTCAAAGACCAGCTCACGCGACCAGGTGTTCATTCCATTTGATTAGACGGTACGTCATTGGATGGACTCCTGGCCGGCATTCCTCCCCAATTTATACAAACTTAAAATATGTAATTTTTATGATATGCAGGCGAATAAAATTACTTTGAAAAAAAAAAA